>NC_047087.1:58217500-58517500 GCF_902459505.1 Geotrypetes seraphini
AGGGAAGTCATTACAATGTAATGATGTCGCTCTAACCGACAGCATTATATCAGTAGGTGCCTTTATAGTCTAATTTTGTATTTTCTATAGCTTTATCAACTGATACTTTGGGAACCCCATACATATAGTGTTATAGCGATCTGGGGGACATAAAGCTATATTTTGCGCTCTGTTCTTCAGCTAAGAGGAAGGAGCAGAGGAAAAAGATGTGTGGTTTTCCGGTTCGCAGGTTGAGATAAAACACCTATTATATTGACTCCATCAGGGACTAACAGAAAGAAGATTACCAAAGGTAAGAACCGAATTTTCCATTCAGCCCCAAAGCAAACATTGGAGTTTGGCTTACCCAAAAACATAACTATAAATTTCTAAAGAAAAGAATTTACTGATTCATTCAATAATCTATATTGAAAAAATTAATATGATAGTGACCACAATATGAAATGATTGTCGTCATTTTTTATCATGCTTCTCTTTTATTCAGGAAAATCCTAGTGAAGAAGATGGTGCAATTGTGGACAAAATTTTGTCTTCTAGGACAGTAAAGAAAGAGGTAAGTAGTTACTTTATGGTTTATTGTCTTATATCCCGCTTTATACAAAGCAGGTTACAACTAGTACATACATAATTAAAACAACTTCACATACAATACAAACAAATCAGACAATCAGAACTTATCAGCGACCAGCACTTATTATTAATCATAAAAGCTTAATTCCCATATTTCATCTTATAAAAGAGGAACAATAATTTCTTAAATTATACAAATTTCCCTGCTCACCTATACGGTATATTTAGGGATCTCATTCCATGCCTGTGGACCTATGCAGGAGAACACACTTGACCTAGACACTTTCAAGTGCAATTGTTTAACAGGTGGAACAAACAACTCAGCAAGTGCCACAGAATGGAGTTGAGGGAGTGGAACATATGGCAGAATACTGTCGACCAGATACCTTAGCGCTAGCCTGTGTACACACAAGTATACCATAACCAGCAGTTTGTAACATATCTGGTAATCTAATTTCAACCAATACAGTTTGATGTACTATTCTGATGATTTGATGTTCATGCTTTCCCAGTTTAAAGAGCGTCCAAATTCTGAGCAACCTGCTGAGCACATAAAGTCAAGGCTGCTATTCCTAAGAGCACAAGGTTACAATAATTATTATTTGATTATAATCAAACTAGGACAAAACAACAGTTCGCAGTATAGTCTTAAAAATATTACCTGAGAGTTATGACCTAAGAACACTCATAAATCTTTCTTTCTTGTACAATAAACTTTGGAAACTTCACCAGCAGGATACCTCTCTAGCTCTGAGCTGCAGGTACTTCAAAACAAACCTTTAGCCCCCCCCTCCCTAGGTATATACATCCTGTCATGTGCCTTAGAATTCCAGTTTGTTCCTGCAGCTTTGACTGCTGGTTTGTCTTTTCTGCTCATGCTTCATTTTACATTTCTAGTTCTTTTTAATTCGTCTTTTGGTGCGGGTTTTGCCCTTGTGCTGTGAATTCACCCTTGGGGAACATCCTTTGGCAAGAGACTTTGGTATTTACATCGTCTGCTTCTGGGGGGGGGGGGGGAAGGGGCACTGTTAGCAGACCTGCAGTAAATCCCTCAGATAGCCTGCAGGTCAGATTGGGTCTTCGGGATTGGGAGCCACCTCACACTGGGTTCGTCCGCGATAGGGTAGAGCACAGGCTGCTCTGGTTCCGTGGAGGTACGCCGGGATCGGAACAGGACCATGTGTCTTCCCTAATTTTCCTGTGAGGTCCTGAGAGTCCCTGTCTGGGCTGACTGGGAAGGTGAGGCGGTCAGAAAATCTGAAATCCAGTTTTAATCAGCTCCTGAGGTATTATCTCTCTGCTTGCTCTTTGTTAGCTGGCTGCCATTGATTTCTATTGCAGCACAAGCCTCTGTGTCTGTCTGTATACACTTCTCCCTCTGTATTCGCTGTGGTAGGGGATTAACAGACCCATGAATACAGAAAAACCGTGAATAACTTTTTCATATGTTATTCACTGTTTTTTATTAAAAACCATCGTGAATATGGTGAAACCACAAATAACATGGTGGGAGACCTGGCCTGTTCCTGAAGGAGAGGCAAAACACGGTGAAGAAAGTGCTGGGAATCAATTATTATCTCTGTAAATGCTTGGAATCAGAGATTTCTATATGCAAGCTGATGTAATTGGGGGGGAGGAGTCACAAAGCTAGAAACCGCAAATGCTGAAACTGCGAATATGGAGGGAGAAGTGTACTCCCAAGTTTGGTGATTTTGGGGAGTCATGGAAGGGGTTTTTTGGGTGCTTTTCCTGCATGTCCTAGCCCCCCATCTGTAAAGTTTAAAAATTGCCATTTTTCTGGGTTTCCTGTGATTTTCCCGGCCCGTTTTAAGGCAAAATCGGCACATGGGGCAGCCATCTTGGATTTTCTTTAAAACTTTTAAACGTATATTTTTTGCCCTTACAAGCTTCGTTTTTGCTCCAAACTTCACAGATGGCCACCTTAGGACAGGATGGCATGGATTCATGCCTCAACTACGGTGGATGGCATATTCACATCCGCAGTTCACATGCACTGCAGCCTGCGTAGGGGGTGAAACGTGCACAGATTCTGTGTTTTCCTCCTTCAGAGAGTCCCCCTTTGCCTCCACTTTTACCTGAGACGCTTTTGATATATCCGGTCCCCCTCAAACGGGTGTAAAGCGTGCTGCATGAAAACGGAAGCGCAGCTTGGGGGAGAATGTCTCATTCTTTGGCTAAGAATACTGATACTGCGGCACGCAGAGTGGCTTTCGCCACCGGTGCTTATTTCCCACCTGCAAGTGTCAGATAATGTGTCAGGCTTTTCTGGTTGAAAGAGGCTGTGCCTTCTTCCACGTTGAATCCAGTGCTGCAGATGGGATCTGCCCTTCTTCTGGATGCCAGCATGTCTTTGTGTTTACTTTCAGTGATACTGGAGAGCAGACTGGCGGTTTGGCCATCGCTTCTGCCCCGGTCTCTGTCCCTTTGCTGATGCAAGTTTTTTCTATAGCTTCCACTAGTGTGGCTTTTCTGGTGGAACTTGGGGTTGTCCTGGCTGTGCGCAGATTCTTCTGGTCTGTCCGGTGACCTGCCCTCCTTTCTGAGTCCTCAGATTCCTGAACCTGATTTCAGACCTCCGGCTGCTAGCAGAATGTTCCTTCTTGAGTGATCAGCGCCCCGCTGCCTGCTTCCTATCCGGACTGGGATGGGATGCCTTTAGTGACTTGGGAGTACCAGGAGGGTCCCCTTAATTGGGGGATGCCTCTCAGCCTACCTGACAGAGTGGCAGAGGATAATTTCGGACCTGTGGATCCTCAAAGTGCTCAGACTGGGTCTCTGCTTTAAATTTTTTTTCCGACCTCTGTTGGATTTCTCCCTGTTCTCGCCAAGGAAAATTTGGATCATGCACGGCATTTGCGGGCTGCTGTTCAAAGATTTCTGGATCTGGCAGCGATGGACCCAGTTCCACAAGAAGATTTGGGCTCTGGGAGATACTTGATATACTTCATCATTCCAAAGAAAGGCTCCGAAGATTGGAGGCCTATTTTGGAACTCGAGTCCGTGCATACCTTTCTGCATGTACAATACTCCCCCGATATTCAAAGGGGTTCCATTCCAGGAACCCCCACGAATGCTGAAAAACCACGAATCCGGTTTTTAGCGGGGGAGATAGGAGAGGGCAGCTGGAGCGCCGGCAAGTGAAAGAAATCACTCGCAGTATGCTCCGACCGCCTCTTCCTGTACTAAAGTCGGGCATCACTAATCAGGAGCTGTGTGTCAAAGCAGCTCCTGATTGGTAAGGCCTGACTTTAGTACAGGAAGAGGTGGTCGGAGCATACTATGAGTGATTTCCTTCACTCGCCTGCCTCTCCAGCTGCCCTCTCTGGCTGCCCTCTCCTGCCTGGTCATTCGCAGTTGGAAAATACCACAAATTTGCAGGTGAGCACTGTACCCCATTTCTGGATGGGAATGGTGCATTCAGTTTTGGCAGCGGTAGCACCTGAGGAATTCTTGGCTTCTGTGGATCTCATGGAAGCTTATCTCCTCATCCTGATTTTTCAGGAATACAGGAGGGTTCTGCGGGTTCCTGTACTCAGTTGGCATTTTCGATTCGCGGCTCTGCCTTCGGGCTGACAACGGAGCCATGTTCTTCCACGACAATCATGGTGGTGGTGGCGTGCTAGGCCTTCAGTCCCTAGACAACTGGTTGTTTAGAGCCCCTTCAATGGAGTAGGGCCGCTGGACGGTTCACCAGGTGGTGCAGTTGCTGCAGCATTTCGGGTGCTCAACTTGCAGTAGAGCCCTCGAGTACCAATGCAGGCATTGGAATATCTGGGAGTCCGGGCACGAACCAGGTGTTTCTTCCGGACTACAGGACGCTCACGCTACGGAGTATCATTCAGGCCCTGTTGCAGGTTCCGGCGCTGACATCCTGGCTGTACCTGCAAGTCCTGGGTCTCATGGTTGCGACCATGGATGTGTTTCTGTGGACCAGAGCGCGACTTCAACCTCTTCAGCTGTCTCCTTGATTGATGGAACTCTCAATGGCATGACTCTTCACTGGGTGTGAAGCTGCCTGGGTTGGCAGCAGCCTTCAACAACATATCGGGATAGCTACGTCCTGTGATGCTAGACAGAGGGCTTCCTCTGAGAGTCCTGGCTTGGATGACCCTGATGACGGATGTGAGCCTGTCTGGTTGGAGGCAGTTTGCAAAACTGTCCCAGTGCAAGGCTGGTGTACGGCAATGCAGCACAGATGGACCATCAATCACCTGGAACTTCGAGTGATCCGGCTTGCAAAATTGCAGTTTCAACTCTGTCTACATTGGAAGGCAGTTTGGATGTTCTCTGACAACGAGACAGAGATAGCTTTTGTCATCCATCTGGGGGGGCGCAATGAGTCCCCTGCTGAGTCTGGGGGATCGGATGCTGTTTTCCTGGGGGGCAAAAGCATCTTGTGACTTTGTCCGCAGCCCACATGGCCAGTGTAAGCAACACTCAGGCAGACTTTTTCAGTTATCAGATTCTGGCCCAGGGGTCCTTATCCGAGATGGCGTTCAAGGCCATCATTCAGTGGTGGGGCCATCCAACCTTCGATCTGTTAGCCAGATTCTTCAGCCAACGCAGAGAGGTCAGCAGTGAGGGGCTGGATGCTCTGGTCTAGCCTTGGCCCCAGAGGGGGGAGGGGAGAAATGTCTGTATGTGTTTTCCTCCGTGGCCCATTCGGCTCAAGTAGGCCTGGTGATCCTGGTGGCCCCAAGCTGGCCTCGGGGAACGTGGTACACAGATCTGATGCGGTTGTGCAGGAACTGGGGGGCTGCAGCTTCCCTGTCTCCGAAGGTTACTTACGCAGGTCCCCATAGTGCTCCAAGTTTTGGACCGCTTTGGTCTTACAGCTTGGTTCTTGAGCATGCGGCTTTGATAGCTCAGAGTTATTCACCTGTGGTCATCACTACTTTGCTTCAGTGAGTGAAACTCTACGGTGTCTGCCTATGCCAAGGCCTGGAGGTGTTTCCAGGTTTGGTGTGTGTGGGCTTGGGTGGATCTCTCGTCCTCTCAGTGGCTCATGTCCTCGACTTCCTGCAGGCTGAGCTCAAGGAGGGTCTGGCCATGTCTTTGCTCTGTGTCTAGTTGCGGGACTTTCGTGTTTGGGTCTCGCTGTTCTCAGGGGTTCTCTGACGTCTTTTCCGGATGTTGTCTGCTTCTTGTGGGAGGTGGGGAGGCTGAAGCCTCCTTTAAGGTAGGGGAGGGTCATTGGGGTGGGCAGACTAGATGGGCCGTGGCCCTTATCTGCTGTCTATTTCTATGTTTCTATGTTTTTATGTTTAAGGTACCTTGTCCCCCTGGAATTTGACTCTGGTTCTGCTTTCACTGGCTAGTCCACCCTATGAACCCTTGGATCAGATCTCTCTGAAAGATCTTTCCATCAGGGCCATATTATTGTAGCAGTCCCGTCCGCATGTAGAGTTTTGGCATTTCAGACTCTTTCGTGCAGATCCTTCTCCTCATCTGTGGTTTTCTTGCAGACGATGTCTTCCTTTCTTCCGAAAGTGGTTTCTCTGTTCCATGTCCATCTTTGCTTGCCTTTGTTCCTTCAGGCTCCAAGTCCAAGGACCGGGTATAACAGTCCCTGGATGTCCAGTGTCTCCTTTTGAGATGCCTGGAGGCCATATATGGCTTCCCCCTTTTGGGACCGTTTGTTTGTTTTGGCAGATCCAGCTCACAGGGGCCGACCTGCTTCCATGGCTACCATCTCTAGATGGAGCAGTGCGGCCATTTCCGCTGTTAAGTATTGGTGGGAGCGCCGCCTCCTCTTGGGGTGGAGGCTCGTTCTGAAAGAAGATTCCTCTTGGGCCAAGTCGCCCTATGGTTCTCCGATGGAGATTTGCAGAGCGGCTTCTTGGGTCTTGCTTCATACCTTTTCCCATGTTTTCCCGACTTAATGGGGCAGCTAAACAATATACTGCTTGTGGAGTTTGTCCTGGCGACGGGCTCATTAGGTCCCCCCTGATGTGTTGGGACTGCTTTGGTATGTCCCGTTGGTGAACATTCCAGAATTTATTGTACAAGAACGAAAGATTAGGTTACTTACCTCTGCTAATCTTCTTTCTTGTAAATAGACTCTGGAATCTTCACACCCGCCCATCTATTCTGTCCGATTCGCAGATCACCCTGACATTACCTGGTAAGTGGATTTCTGTCTTGACCAGCCTCCATGAGACTCCCATCTGGTCCCTTCTATGTTGGGTAGGGGGCTGAGAGGGGTCCTGGGTTGGTGGCCCCATCTTCGCCCTCAGGCTGTGTGTCTTTTTCAATGTTATGCTGTTCTTTGCCATTGTTTCAATTTAAAGTTATGCAAAGTTTGGCCATTTACCACTAATAGTTCTGTTTTGTTTCTCCTGAGCAGAATTGATGTGTTGTGGGGAGTCCCCGCACCCCTCTCTTTCCTTTCTGGTGTTTCCTGATTTTCTTTGGTCTCCCTGGCTTGTGTACAGACTGGAATTCTAAGGCACATGACAGGATGTATATACCTAGGGAGGGGTAAAGGTTTGTTTTAGAGTACCTGCAGCTCAGAGCTAGAGAGGATACACAAACCCGCTGGTAAAGATTCCAAAGTCTATTTACAAGAAAGAAGATTAGCAGAGGTAAGTAACCTAATCTTTCGATGTTTTCTATTTTAGCAATGCATAAGTAAATTTAGTTATTCAGTGCTGGAAAGTTTAATGGTTTGCAAACTTCTAAATGCTTTGCCCTTGCTTCTTTTAGACTCCTTCTGGAATAGTGACAGAAATTGAAGAATTTTATGTGAAATACAAAAACTAGTGAGTATTGCTCAGAAGTCTTTGGTTTAAGATACAATTTTTTTTTAATCTGAAGATGTCCTCATATTGTAAACTGGAAAGCTGGTAAAGCCTATGCTTTTAAGATCATAGTTTAAATGCTTTGGCTTGAAAATGATATTTTAAAAAATTGCATGTCATCAGAATCTTTTTTCATTTTAGCCAGAATAAATTTTTTGGCCATTAGTAATTTATATTTTGTAGCTCAGTTTAGTCAAGATCTAAGATTGGAATCCAGCACCATGAGCTTTCGTTCACAATCGCCCAAGGTTTATGTCCCTGATCCTTGTCCTGCTAGACTAGTCTTAACAATTGGGTGTGGCCCTGGGGGAGCAGAGAAATGTGAATAGTCAGTGACATCACCACTGTAAGGAATGTACTGTCTGGACTAGTGCTGCTCGATTCAGGAAAACTATTTCAATTCAATTCAGCCTATTGAATCAATTTTTTTATTTGATTTGATTTTCCTGCCCAATTGGGTGTTTTTCCCAAACATCTGGTGGTTTATTTTATAGCCTCTTTACCCACTCCATCCCCTTTGCCCTCTCCTACCCATATTGGCGTTGTGGTGTAAACAAAACAAACAAGTATTTTCCTCTCTCTGTTAAATCCTAGCTCACATTCACGGTCTAATACCTGACACATTGTAATCACAAAAAAGAAAATAAAATTATTTTTTCTACCTTTTGTTGTCTGATCATTATTCAAATCATGTTGATCCCAGGCTCTGCAACAAACTTCTTCTGATAACTCGCTTGCCAGGATCTCTTGCCCATTTGTTGTTTTCTTCTTTCTCTGTGGTAACCATCCATCTTCCATCTCTGTCCTCCCCTCCCCTTTCATTTCTCTTCCCTCCCCCTGAGGTCTGGCATCTTTCCTTTCTTTCGTCTCTATTCCCGTAGCTGCAGCGACGGACCCCACCATCCCCAGATCCACCATTTCTCCTTTTCTCAAGTACCCTTTCATCCAGCATCTATCCCTCCTTCCCCACCACCCCAGATTCCACCAGCTCTCCCTTTCTCATCCCAACTACTCTCCTATCCAGTATCTCTATGGCGCAGATACAAAAATTGGCCTTTACTATCGTCCCCCAGGACAGGCGGTAGACACTGACTCAGAAATGATGGAGGAAATCAAACAAGTATGCAGGACAGGCAATGTAGTTATATTGGGAGACTTCAATCTCCCAGGAATAGACTGGAAACTAGGAGCCTCCAACTGCGGCAAGGAGGCCAAGTTCCTGGAGGTGCTAGGGGATTGCTTCCTGGAGCAAATGGTAAAAGAGCCGACAAGAGGCGACGCCATCTTGGACTTAGTCTTAAATGGTCTCAAGGGACCGATAACAGAAGTAGAAGTCAGGGCTCCATTGGGAACGAGTGATCACAATGTAATCAACTTTAAACTGGACATCGGGAAAAGGAAACATGCCAAAACCTTAACCACCACCTTAAAACTTTAAAAAGGGTAAATACGATTGCATGAGAGCCATGGTAACAAAACGACTCGAGAAGATGGTGGACAAACTTGAAACAGTAGATCAGGCATGGTGCCTATTGAAAAATACTATTGCAGAAGCACAAGATCTCTACATTCCGAGGATTTCTAAAGATCGGAGAACTAAAGGCAAAGGAGAACCGGCATGGCTTACCATACAGGTGAAGGAAGCCATAAAAGAAAAGAAGGACTCTTTCAAAATATGGAAATGCAGAAGACAACCGAAGCCTGGAACAAACATAAAGATGATCAGAAGAAATGTCACAAAGCGGTGAGGGATGCAAAACAGGACTATGAGGAAAAAATAGCCCGGGAGGCCAAAAACTTCAAGCCCTTTTTTAGATACGTGAAGGGGAAAAAACCTGCAAAAGAGGCAGTGGGACCCCTGGACGACAAGGGAATAAAAGGGTACATCAAGGAAGATAAACAAATCGCAGACAAACTAAATTCCTTCTTTGCCTCCGTCTTTACGAAGGAGGACACCTCAACAATACCTGAAGCGGAGAAACTGTTTACAGGAGAAATAGAGGACAGCCTCACCACAGTTGAAGTGAACTTGGATCAGATATACTACCAGATCGACAAACTTAAAAGTGACAAATCCCCTGGACCGGATGAAATTCACCCGAGAGTCTTGAAGGAATTGAAGGTTGAAATCGGAGAGTTATTGCAAAAACTTGCAAACCTGTCAATCAGAACTGGACAGATACCAGACGACTGGAAGAAAGCAAACGTCACACCAATTTTCAAAAAAGGATCGAGAGGAGAACCGGGCAACTATAGACCTGTGAGTCTTACGTCTGTCCCCGGCAAGATGATTGAATCACTGATCAAGGATAGCATAGTTCAGCACTTGGACACACACGACTTGATGAAACCCAGTCAACATGGATTCAGGAAAGGGAAATCGTGTTTGACGAATTTACTCCAATTCTTTGAGACCGTGAACGAGCAAATTGATAGTGGAAAGCCGGTGGACATAATATACTTGGATTTCCAGAAAGCGTTCGACAAAGTTCCACATGAAAGACTTCTTAGGAAACTACAAAGCCATGGCATAGAGGGAGATATACAAAGATGGATAGGCAAATGGCTGGAAAACAGGAAGCAGAGAGTGGGCATAAATGGGAAGTTCTCCGACTGGGAGAAAGTGACTAGTGGTGTACCCCAGGGCTCGGTACTTGGGCCGATCCTTTTTAATATTTATATCAATGACTTGGAAAACGGAACATCCAGTGAGATCATCAAGTTTGCAGACGACACAAAACTCTGCCGGGCAATCAGATCGCAGGAGGATAGTGAGGAACTCCAGAGCGATTTGTGTCGGTTAGAAAAATGGGCGGAGAAATGGCAAATGAGGTTCAACGTGGAGAAATGCAAGGTAATGCATTTAGGCAGTAAGAATAAGGAATACGAGTACAAAATGACAGGTGCAACTCTGGGAAAAAAGTGAACAAGAAAGAGACCTGGGTGTACTGATAGATAGGACCCTGAAGCCGTCGGCACAATGCGCGGCAGCGGCAAAGAAGGCAAATAGAATGTTGGGCATGATAAAGAAAGGAATCTCGAGTAGATCGGAGAAAGTAATAATGCCGCTTTATAGGGCAATGGTCAGACCTCACTTGGAATACTGCGTCCAACATTGGTCTCCCTACCTAAAGAAGGATATAAAACTGCTGGAGAGGGTGCAGAGACGAGCAACTAAACTAGTGAAGGGTATGGAGAAACTGGTATATGAGGATCGACTTAAAACACTGGGATTGTTCTCCCTTGAGAAAAGGAGACTGCGGGGGGATATGATCGAGACCTTCAAAATACTGAAAGGAATCGACAAAATAGAGCAGAGAAGATTATTTACATTGTCCAATTTGACACGGACAAGAGGACATGAAATGAAGCTAAGGGGGGACAAGTTCAGGACTAATGTCAGGAAGTTCTGCTTCACACAGAGAGTGGTGGACATCTGGAATACTCTCCCAGGGGAGATTATTGCGGAATCGACAGTCCCAGGCTTCAAAAGCAAACTAGATGCATATCTCCTTGAGAAAGGCATATAAAGATATGGTGGCTATAAATAAACCAGGTGTATACCTGGCGGGGCCTCCGCGTGTGCGGATCGCCGGACTTGATGGACCGAAGGTCTGATCCGGAGATGGCGCTTCTTATGTTCTTATGTTCTCTATCCCCCCTACACCATCCCTTGTGTACAGATTCTATCCCTTTCTGCTCCTTCCCTCCCTGAATCCCATTGTCCACCATCTCTCTCCCTCTCCTGTTTTTAGATCCATTATTTCTTCTATCCGTCCCCATCTCACTCATCTCTCCCTCCCCCCTCTTCATGATCTCCCCGTCCATCTCCCCTCTACCAAGTTCATCTCTCCCATCCATCTTCTCCCCGTCTCTCCCTCTCCAGTCCACCAACTCCCCCAAGTCCATCTTCCCCCTTCCCACCAAGTTTCTCTCTCCCATCCATCTTCTCCAGTCCACCAACTACAACAAGTCCCTCTTCCCCCAGTTCTGACTCCCAACACAGAAGCCCAGTATTTGGCTGGCATAGGGCAACACTCGTGCATTGTGGCACCTACCAAGAGCTCCGGGCACTTCGCACAGTGCACAAAACGCTTTTCCCCGTGAGCTGCAAAAGATGCGGCCTTGCAAAAGCTGAGTGAGAAGCGTCTCCATAGCACTTTCAATGCACTCGTGCCACTCCTCACAAACCCCCGCGTGCCACCACGTCGTCCCGCGCTTGTAGGTGCATGGGGCTCTGGCCGTCATGTGGCGGCCAATGAAAGGCCAGCCGCTGGCAGGGCCCGGGAGAGCAGCCGTGCGCCACTGAGCAGCAACAGCAAGAGCGGTGCATGCAGGTGGCGGATTGGGGGTGTTTGCCGGGCTCCGGGGGAAGCATGAGCGTGCATGCGGGAAAATGAGGCGCATGCATCTGCTGCTAGCCAACCAATTAAAAATCACCTTGCTGCCGTCTATCTGCACGCAGAGGTCCGCTTGGCTTTCCTTCTGCCACCAGAGTCCTTGCTTCTGATGTAACTTCTGATTTCGCAAAACCAGAAGTTACATTAGATGGAAGGATTCCGGTGGCAGAGGGGAAAGCCCGAACGGGTCTCTAGCAAGGGGGCTGACGAATCAGTGAGTTTGATATTTTGCAAAATGTTCCCTGATCTGTCGGGTTTTTTTTAGTGCGCATGCGCTGGTTGTACGTTACCAAACTCGGCAACGCAAGCCATGTCCGCCGTCGGCCTCGAGCTCCTGGGGGCCGGCGGCTCGAGTTGCCCAGCCGGTGCTGAGTCCCCCCCACTCCCACTTCGCTGGCACGGACGGTTTGAGAATGAGGGAGAGACAACGCAGCCAGACGGACCGCGGGAAGGGAAAGGGGGGGGAGGGTTTCGAGGGAGCCGGCTGGCCGCATAAATTATTTTAATTTGAAATCTGCCGCCGTCGCCGCGGCTCCTCTCTCATCTTCCGACATAATATAAGTGCAGCTCATGAGAGGAGCCGCGGCGGCGGCTTTGAAAACGGCTCACTTAGTTCGCTGCATTTTTTTTTTTAAGTTTAAAACTGCCGCCGTGGCTCCTCTCACGATCCCGGCCTGTGTCAGAGAAGGCTTCCGACGCAGGCCGGATTGTGAGAGGAGCCGCGTAGGCATCTTTAAACTTAAAAAAAAATCCAGCAAAGAACTAAGGGAGCCGTTTTATCTCCATGCTGCTACGAAGGAACAGGTGAGGGGGGAGGGAAATGCTGATGCTGATGCACAGGGAGCAGGCAGGCATGGCAGGCAAGCAGGGGAAGAGGGAAAGGGGCTGCTTTGGGGGTAGGGGTGTGCTGGGGGCACATAGCAGTCATGGGCAGGGGATCACAGAACAGGCAGGCATGGCTCAACAAGGGGAGAGGGAAAGGGGGCTACTTTGGGGTGAGGGGTTTCCTGGGCCAGACAGCAATCATAGGGGGGGAAACAGAAAGGGGCCACGGAGCAGGCAGGCATGGCACAAAAGGGGGCAGGGGCATTGGGAAACGGGGCTGCTTTGGGGGGAAGGGTGTTCTGGGGGCACACACCAATCATGCCGGGGAAGAGAAGGGGGCCACAGAGAGATAGGCAGGCATGGCGCAAGACAGAGACACAGACAGAAAGAATGACAGACAGACAGACAGCATCCAAGCACAGAGAGAGAAAGGAAAAAAAAAACAGTTGTCTACTCTAGCACCTGTTGCACAGGGGGAGAACGAAAGAGATGCTGATGGACAGGGGGTTGAAGGAAAAGGAACGGAGGACTAATGTTGGACAGGGGGAGAAGGAAAGAGGTGCTGCTGGACAGGGGGGAGGTAAAACAAAGGGAGAAGGGCTTCTGCTGCATAAGGAGAGCAGTGAAGGGGTGGTGGTGGACACAGGGGAGGTAAAAGGAAGGGAAAATGGACAGGGGGAGCAGGCAAGGGGTGGTGATGGACAGCCAAGGAAAAAGAAAGGCAGAAAGAAAAAAAGTGGCTAAGGAGAGAGAGAGAAAGAAATAAAGACAGACACACACACATATGTTCTAGCACCCGTTAATGTAACGGGCTTAAAGACTAGTATAATTATAAACATGAATATTAGAATTTGGATGTAGATTCCAGTTTGGCTGCACTATTAAAAAGAAACCTCTAAATTTGGAGCCCATAACCAACGGAAAATGATTTTTCCATTGGTTATGGGTTCCAAATTTAGAGTAAAATAAACTCCTCAAACTAGTATAGGAAAATTGTAGCCAAACTGTGTAAAATCTTGACTATAAAGCAGTAAAGCTTAAAATCAATCCTAGCTTCCGTAGGAAGTCAATAAAAATGTACAGCAAAATTCTCTTCAGAAGTTCAAGAAACATCTCAAATTACATAGTAACATAGTAAATGACGGCAGATAAATACCCGTGTGGTCCATCCAGTCTGCCCAACCATACATGCTCCATAAATTGATTATTTAGTTTAAATGATCTTTTTACTTAGATATTTCTGGGCCAGAAACCTTATATGTTTAAACTTTAGAGCAGGGGTGCCAACATTTTTTGGCTTGCGAGCTACTTTTAAAATGACCAAGTCAAAATGATCTATCATCAATAAAATTTTAAAAAAACACGAAGCACACTGTATGCAGAGAAAATGTTAATTATCATTTATATTTGGGTTCTTTCTTCAAAGAGGTCAAGGCAGATTACTTTAAAATATGCAATGTCACCTCAGTAAAAACTATACAAAAATAGACAAATATACCCCCTACCTTTTTACTAAATCGCAATAGCAGTTTTTAGCGCAGGGAGCTGCGCTGAATGCCCTGCGCTGCTCTCGATGCTCATAGGCTCCCTGCGCTAAAATCCGCTACTGCGGTTTAGTAAAAGGGGGACATAGTGCAAAATATAGACAGCAGATATAAATTCTCAAAATGGACACATTTTGATCACTAAATTTAAAATAAAATCATTTTTCCTACCTTTGTTGTCTGGTGATTTCAAGAGTCTCTGTTTGCACTTTCTTCTTCTGACTCTGCATGCAATATTTCTTCCCTCCTTTCTGCCTCCTGCATGCTTCGTCTCCTCCAGACCTCATTCCATCCCCCAACCAACATTTCTGTCCTTCCATGAGTCCAACTTTTTCTTCCTCTCTTCCTGCCTGCCCCCTGCCACACTCCATTACCTCCCCCTTTTCCTTCCTCTCTCCCTGCCCCCTCCCCTTTCTTTCTTTCTTTCTTTCTTTCTTTCTGTCTCCCTGCCCCCCTTTCTTACTTTCTTTCTTTCTTTCTCTCTGCCATCTTTCTTTCTGATTCCCTACCCCCATTTCATTCTTTATGTATCCATGCCCCCCTTTCTTTCTGTCTCCGTGTGTCTTTCTGTCTCCCTGTTCTGCCTCCCTGTCTTTCTGTCTCCCCAAGCCACCACCGGGGCTGTCGTCTGGAAACAGGCCCCTAAACTACCGCTGACGTCTGGGAACAGGCACCCAAACCACTGCTGCCATTGCCGCTGAGTTCTCCCTGTTTACTGATGCCGCAAATGACCAGCAGCCTTCCCCCCGATGTCAATTCTGACATCGGAGAGGAAGTTCCGGGCCAGCCAGGCAGCGATTGTGGTTGGGGAGGCTGGCTTGCCCGGCGCTTCTGTAGTCGCTGCTGGCCTGTTGTGGCATCGGGGAACAGGGAGAACACAATCGACCTTTTGGGCACCCCTGCTTTAGAGAATCAGATGTTTGATAAATTAAAGAGAACTGTACAACATTTTCACACAAAGAACTTTAAGATATTTTTGATACTGCTAAAAAAAGTTGGTGTATAAATAAAATATGGTAGAAGCATACCATTAAAACCTCAGAAGTGGGTCTGTCCATGCCATCATGTCACATCTCTAAAACATCATATAACTGATTTCTTAAAAAGTTCATCTAAATAAAAGCATATCACATAAAAAGAGAACAGTCATAGACCCATATGCTCAAAACTCACTGTGCCTTTAACTATCAATGCTAAACCACCTGTTTAATGTCAAAAGTATTTCAGCTGTTGATTCCTAAAGAGGCAAATCACAGTGTTTTCCTTGGTTGGTAGCAGCCTCCGATAATGGTATGTAAATATATTACATCGAGCTCATCATTATTAAAATGAGCTCTCCGATTGATGCCCAGATGATGCACAAAATGAAACACCGGTTTTTAATGCTCCAGAATCTCCAAATGGTTTGGAGGTGCCAGTAGAGAAAAATAGTACACTGAACAGCAGCTTTTTTTATTTTTAAAGGGCACAGATGATGTACATGTGTAACACATGCACAATATATGTCCCTGTTAAAAATAATAATAATAATAAAAGTCTTGCTGGGGACCCCCTCCCCCGAACACCCCCCCCCAAACTTTACTTGAACTTAAAAAAAAATAAATCAGCAGGAGTGAAGCCCATTCCCTTATGCCTTAGCCACCCAGACTTACTCACACCCCTGAAATTGAAGATTGGCAGGAGGGATGCTCACTCCATTGTGCTGCAAACCCTCAACGCCCCCCCCCCCCCCCCCACATCATGTACCTTTAAATTGAAGAGTGGTAGGAGAAATGCCCTCTCTGTCCTGCCCCTGATGCCCTGCCATAAATCCTTCAACTTCCCCCATGACTCCCCCATGTACCTCTAAATTGAAAATTGTCAGGAGAAATGCTCATTCCCTCCTGTCACCGGGACCCGCCATGAACACAATTCAAAAACTAGTGGTCCATCAATCCCAGTAGCCTGTTCTCACGGTTGCCAATCCAGGTCCCTTGGCCAAAACCCAGAGAGTAGCAACATGCCACGCTACCAATCCAGGGCAAGCAGTGGCTTCCTCCATGTCTTTCTCAATAACAGACTATGGACTTTTCCTCTAGGATATTGTCCAAACCTTTCTTAAAACCAGCTATGCTATCTGCTCTTACCACAACCTCTGGCAATGAGCATATGGCCACCAGGTCCTGTGGTACCACAACTGGCACCCCGGTGCAACATTGACAGGGATATTCCTCCAGTCACCGTAGGTCTTCTCGATGCTCAACATCGATCATCTCATTGGAGGTACAGCTCTATATCAAGACACCAAACCGTTTCATTGAGACATCAATTCTCCTCTTCTTCACCTTGACATTTAAAGTCCAGAAAGCACCAGTCTTCATCACATACTTCTAAACAGAAGAGGGCTTCACGTCATTTGGCTTCCTTGTCTTCGGATTGGTACTGGAGTTGTCGAAAGCATCACCATCAACAAAGCCTATTTATGACTCTGACTTAGTCTGAATCGGATGGGGACTTTTCTGTTTCTGCAACTGAGGCTTATGATACTCTTTCAGACAAGTCTCCTCAGAAATCCCTATCTAAAACAAGATCCCCTTTTGAAAGGATCTCTTTTACAAAATTTATAAGACAGTTAGGCAAAGACTTGCCTGTCAAACTTGAAGCTGATTCTGCCTACAGCGCTAAATGTCTAGAGGCCTTATATCAGGGCTGCCCAATTTTGGTCCTTAAGATCTACTGGCAGGCCAGGTTTTCAAGATATCCACAATGAACATGCATGAGAGAGATTTGCATACCAAGAAGGCAGTGCAGGCAAATCTCTCTCTTGCATATTCATAATGGATATCCTGAAAAACCTAGCCTGCCAGTAGATCTCGACCGTAATTGGGCAGCCCTGCCCCAGATTATGATGAGCCTCCTAAGGAACTTCTCAAACTACCATTGCATGGTATTCTCAGACTCTTTACAAGAATTGGGAAACTGTGTTGACCATTACAGTGGCTACCAGAAAACTTGATTTTCTGTATAAAATTATATCTTTTCCAGGTTTTGATAAGCCACAACTTCAACACCAATCCTTGTTTGTGGAGTCAACTCTGAATAAATCATTTCCATCAAAGGTCTACACCTCAGTCCTGCCGGGACGTGAAGGGCGCACTATGGACAAATTTGAGCATCACTTTTATCAGAATTCCATGTTGGCAAATAGGGTCCTTAATTACAATTTTTATATCTTCTGCTATGTAAAGCATCTTGTTAAAAAATTGCTTTATTTTAATAAATGTATTCCTTCTCAACATCTACAGGAATTTTACAATATCTTCCATACGCTCTCCCTTTCTAGACGATATATAGTAAGATCTGCTTATGATGCTTTTGAATTATCATCTAGAGTTTCAGCTATGTCAGTGGCAATAAGACGTCTGGCATGGCTGAGAGTCTCAGATATGGACATTAATCTTCAAGACAAATTGGCTAATATTCCCTGTTTGGGAGATGAGCTTTTTAGTAATTCTACTGAAAATGCTACACAAAAACTCACGGATCATAAAAAAACAAGTCTAAACCATCAACCTCTAGACTTTTCAAGCCTCCTTCTCTTATCAGAGGCGTTGCTCAACAAAACCTGCTGCACCCTCATATGCCTCAGCAGAAGAAGCAAAAGCAACAGCGTCCATAAAAGACTCAACCAGCAGCTTCTCAGAAACCTGCTCAGTCTTTGATTAGATCATGGAGAGCATAACCGCTGTTTCTCTTTCTCAGCCTCTTCCCCAGCCAATGGAGGACGACTCCAGTTTTATTATCCATAATGGTAATTAATAACAACAGACCTCTATGTATTCTCTTCATTTCGATACCTCCAGATCATCCTCCAAGAGAGTCCTCTTTCAACCATTAGCAGATGTTCCTTCTTCTTTGGGAGATAGTCTTTATTTCTTCTGAATGCAATAGAAAAAGTTCTACCTGCTCAGAGGAATCGGGTTTTACTCCCAATGTTTTCTTATCCCGAAGAAGACGGGAGGTCTACGTCCAATTTTAGATCTCAGGGGCCTGAACAAATTTCTGATAAAGGAAAAGTTTTGCATGTTGTCTTTAGCGACTCACTATCCCCTCTTAGATCGGAACAACTGGCTATGCTCTCTGGATCTAAAAGAAGCCTACACTCACATTCCATTTCATCCGGCCTACAGGAAGTATTTCAGGTTTCAAGTGGTACAGTGCCATTTTCAGTACAAAGTCTTACTATTCGGCCTTATATCCTCTCCCAGCATATTCACTAAGTGCCTGGTAGTAGTGGCAGCATTGTTACGAGCCAAAGGTCTTCAAGTGTTTCCTTATCTTGATGATTGGTTGATAAAGGATGCCATGTCTCAAGGGGTGTTTGCAGACACACAATCCATAATTCTCTTGCTTTTAGCAGTTGGGGTTTGAAGTCAATTTTCCCAAATCTCAACTTCAAGCCTCTCAGACACTGCAGTTCATAGGAGCTCTGTTCGACACCATTCATCTCAAAGTGTTTCTTCCTCAGCAAACACAAAACAATTTGATGCACCTTTGCACTCAGGTTTGTCACCGTCAAGTTTAAAGTTTTATTAAAATTTGTTATACCACCAAATCAAATTTCAAGGCGGTGTACCTTTCATCAATCTTGGCCAGTCGGTTGATAGTGCAACTGGGCCACATGGCTTCCACGGTTCACGCAATTCCTTTTGCAAGACTGAATCTCAGGACTGCTCAGTGGTCTCTTGCATCCCAACGGTTTCAAGCTTTTGACCCATTGTCTCAGCAGATTACACTCGCATTGTCTTTTTGTCAATCTCTACAGTGGTGGATGAATTCTTCAAATCTCTCCAGAGGGTTGTTGTTTCATACTCCTCAACATCAAAAAATTCTGACCATGGACTCATCTAACTTCACTTGGGGAGCTCATCTGGACGGTCTTCATACTCAGGGTCACTGGTCTACTCAGAAACAACAGCTCCACATCAATCTCTTAGAGCTCAGAGCCATACACAGTGCTCTCAAGACTTTTCAGCACATTGTAATCATGTTCTCTTGATACGTACAGACAATCCGGTAGCAATGTATTATATAAACAAGTAAGAGGAACAGATTCTCTCATTCTCTTTCAGGAGTCCCAGAAGATTTAGCACTGGGCAAGTGCTTGCAACATATTTCTCCAAGCAATCTACATTCAAGGAGAAAAGACCACTCTCGCAGACAAGCTCAGCAAGTTCCTCCGACATCACGAGTGGACGTTCAACTCTGCAATATTACATCAAATATTCTCTCTCTGGGGGGACTCCTCAGATAGACCTGTTTCTGTCTCCTCTGAATCACAAGCTGCCTCAATTTTGCTCCAAACAGTACTCTCCTTAGCATCTGGAGGCAGATGCCTTTTTCCTGGATTGGACGCACAAGTTCCTCTATGTGTTTCCTCCCATTCCTCTCATTCTCAAGACGCTTGTCAAACTCAGACAAGAGTTGGCCACCATAGCTCATCAGTGGCCCAGGCAACTCTGGTTCTCCCTTCTACTTCAGCTCAATATCAAGGAACCAATCCCTCTTCAGTTTTTTTCCATCTCTTCTCATGCAGAGTCAAGGATGTTTTCTGCATCCCAATCTTCAGTCTTTACACCTGACAGCCTGGTACCTTTCGGGATGACATTGGTTGACAGTCATCTTTCCGATTCTGTCAGAGTGATCTTGGGAGCCTCAAGAAAACCATCCAAACGGCAGTGCTACCAACAAAAATGGACACAGTTTTCCACCTGGTGTACTCTTCATCATCATGATGCTCCATCCACCTTTATATCTTTGATACTGGATTATCTTCTACATATATCCAACTGAGTTCATCTCAGTGCTATTAATGCTTTTCACAGACCAGTCGAGGGTAAACCTCTCACTGCTCATCCTCTTATAGCCAGATTTATGAAAAGGACTTTTCAGTGTCAAGCCACTTCTCAAACCGCCTCCAGTGGTTTGGGATCTGAATGTGGTTCTCTCTAAACTCATGAAGCCTCCTTTTGAACCAGTGTCTTCGGCTCATCTTAAATATCTCACTTGGAAAGTGTTTTTTTCTTATTTCTCTTACTCTTGCTTGTCACTTGAGTGAGCTCCAAGCATTGATGGCAAACCCACCATGACAAAGTAGTACTCCATACACATCCAAAGTTTCTTCCAAAAGTAGTCACTGAATTTCATCTCAATCTATTATACTACCAGTATTCTTTCCCAAGCCTCACTCTCATCCTTTAGAAACAGCTCTTCATACTTTGGACTGCAAACAAGCTTTGGTTTACTATTTGTAAAGAACTCAATCTCACAGAATATCTCCTAAATTGTCTCTTTTGACCCTAACAAGTTGGGCCAATTGGTATCCAAGAGAACTATTTCTAACTGGTTGGTAGCTTGTATCATCTTTTGTTATACTCAGGCTGGGCTGAAACTGGGGAGTCGTGTCACAGCACATAAAGTCTGTGCTTTGAGAGCTTCAGTTGCTTTCCTTCATTCCACTCCTATTGATGAAATCTGTAAAGCTGCTGTTTCGACCTCGGTTCATACATTCACATCTTGCTACTGTCTAGAATCTTTTTCCAGATGGGACGATCACTTCGGCCAAGCAGAATTGCAAAATTTATTTTCTTAAATGGTCAACAATCCCTCCATCCCATTCTAGTAAGTTCCACAAGTGAGAATATGCTGCCTATGTGGATTTACAAGAAAGAAGATTAGTAAAGATAAGAACCTAATATTTTGCTCTTACAGTTTGGATGTTGAAAGAGAAGTACTGGATTTCTTTAGCTTGCCTGATAGTGTATCTCAGTTTCTCTTGGCTTCTAGAAGAATTTCCATTAGGAGGTTGTAATAGTGTGAGCAGGATTTGGGTGTGGACCAGTATAAATACAGCCAGACACATTCATAGAAGATAAAACAGAAACTCTTCATTAACTCAATACTCTGGGTCCTGTTACTTCACAGGGCCCGTTATGCAAGAAAACAGTCTCTTCATACCATAAGCAAAAGTTATGAGATGGGCTTGTGGCTGACAGGCCCCAAATAGTCTTATACAATTACTTCTCAGTCTGGTAACGAGGTTTGGCTCCAGCCAGACCTCATAATAAGGCTCACAGGTATTCAGCACAATGTAGTTAGCTTACGTCAGACAAGCAGAATATCTAGCTGTTGCAGTCAAGGCATATACCGGGGGGACACTTCTTAGGCTCCCTTAACCTAGCTCTGGCCTTGCCTCTTATACTTACTTACACTACCCTTCTCGTGTTGCTTCCCGCTAGGGAGGAGCTACGTAAGTTAAGGTGGCTCTAGCAATGTGAGGGCGTATCCAGCAGAGTGAGTGATGTTATAGACTCCCACATAGAGGCCTTATTGGTTAAAATGGAAGAGGTTTTCTATGCACTGGATCAATTCCTGACCTATGTCTAAGTTGGTTGAATACCTTCTACATCTGTCAGTCAGGTCTCAGCCTTTAGTTGTAGGGCCTTGATTCTCTTGAAGCCACCAATAAAGCCTCTTGCAGTGTAATTGCACCTCAAAAACAAGGGAAAGACTGTAGAATGGAATGTACAAGGTGCAGGAATCTTTATTAAAAAATTATACAAAATTGTAATCCTTAAAAAATGGCTCTTATTTACATGGAATACGGACCCAACATGGTCCGTGTTTTGGAGAAACACTCTTTCCTCAGGAGTCTGGGGTGTCCAATATATCACATGTAGAGATAAGGGCAGAAAACAACGTTGTGATAAACTCATCAAATTTTTAGAATCGGAGGCAAGAAATTCTCCTTCTGAGATGATGCACAGGGTGAGTTCAGCTGCCGAAAGGGTTTGTGTCCGTATTCCACGTAAATGAGAGCCATTTTTTAAGGATTACAATTTTATATAATTTTTTAATAAAGATTCCTGCACCTTGTACATTCCGTTCTGCATGCTTTTCCTTGTTTTTGGTGTTTGCCTTTCACTGCAGACCTGTTGGATTTTTCTTTGTTTTGTTGTAATTGGACCTCAACATCATTTTAACTTAGCTGATGAAAGCTCCTATTGAGCCATTAGATACATGCTGCTTGAAATATATGCCCTGGAATGTCCTGTTTTTGGTGGCAGTCAGTTACACTGGCAGGGTTAGTAAGCTCCAAGCCCTAGTAGGTGATCCATCTTACGCAGGTGTATTTTTTTTTTTTTACAGTAGAAGGTTGTACATACTAATCTTAAGTTCCTTCCTAAGGTAATAATAATAATAGCTGTATTTATATCCTGTCATACCTTTTCAGTTCAAGACGGTATACAACAAGAACAACAAGAGATGCTGTAAGGACAGCGAGGTTACATCAGTTAGATTTGGGAAGGCGTGGAAGACAGTTGAGTGAACAGGGTGGTAGAGTAGGAAGAGAGCATATTAAAAGAGGTAAAAGATGAGCGGAATAGAAGGATCAGATAAATTTGTCGAATAAGTGGGTTTTTAGTGATTTTCTGAATGAATGGTATGTTGATGCGTTCAGGATTAGGTTGCTTAAGGTGTTGTTCCAGATCCCTGCTTGAAAGAAGAGTGTCCTGTTGAGAAATCTTTTGAATTTGCATCCTTTGGGAGAAGGAACTGTGAACAGTAATGTTCTGTGAGAGAGGTGGGGGTTTGTTCTGTAGGGTGAGGTGTTTCAGGCGGTAGGTGGGTGCAGTGCCGAGGAAGGTCTTGAAGCAAAGGGAACCAAATTTGAAGATTATTGTGGCCTCGATAGATAACCAGTAAAGTTTCTTGTAGTATGGGGTGATGTGGTTGGATTTTTTCAAGCCAAAGATTAGTCGGATGGTTGTGTTCTGGATGAGTCTCAGTTTCTTGATGTTTTTTTGTGAGATCCTAGGTAGATTGTTGCAGTAGTCCAGTGAGCTCAGTATTAGAGACTGGACCAACAGTCTGAATGATGTGAAATCGAAGTATGGTTTTTGCTCTGCATATCTTGGACTGTAAGAGAACCTTGGCCTTCTGTCTGTAGCAGGCTAAAGCCCATAGAAAGCCCACTCAGTTTTTTTTTTTCTTTGAATCCAATAGGATGGTGAATGCCATCAGCAAACATACTCCTATTTGACTATTTTACACTTTCAGTTATGCCCAAGCTGGCCTGTCTCTAGATCAGGCTTGTCTAAGCTTATTCCTTGAGGACTGCAAGTAGACCAGGGTTTCAGGATATCCCTAATGAATATGCATGAGAGAATTCCATGCCCATTATATCTTTTGTATGCAGATCTCTTTCATGCGTCCTTTAGTGCTATTCAGACTAATTATCCAGTCTTATTTTTTTTTTAGTTTATTTTTTATTTGTACTATCACTATTCATATTTGTAATAAACTTAGATTCACTAGGGAACAGAAAGAGCACAAATATACTGTTGCCCCCCAATACTTTCTATAATCCACAACCAACAGTTTTATATCAATGATCTCAATTTTACTTATATTGAATGGAAGAAAAAGCCTCATAAAGAACGTAGAGCTTGGGAGCTTCCCAGTGCTGGTTTTTCAAATCACAGGCAAAAAACCTCCAGACATGATGTATTTATCAAACCTTAAGACAAAATGTCAGTTATTGAAAAAAAGGAAATTATTCAAGAAAATTATCTTGGTTATTGGTTGTCTTTTTTCAAATATTGTTACTGACTGAAGGTTTGAATACAGCAAAACAACAAAATTTTATGGGGGTATTTTTGCCTGTTTATTTGAAAAATCACAGTTATTTATAGTCACAACCTATTTTTTAGTAGATAATACACAAAGTTTAGAGTTCATATGCATGTTCTGTTTATGTCCGCTATCTGTGTCATTTCAGCCTTTACCACAACCTTACTAGTAGTATACTCTGACTTCCTTGTAAGTAGCCTTTAAAGCAGTGGTCTCAAACTCATGGCCCGGGTGGGCCACATGCGGCCTGTCAGGTACTATTTTGAGGCCCTCAGTATGTTTATCATTATCACAACAGTAAAATAAAACAGTTTCTTGATCATATGTCTCTTTAGTTAGAAATTACAATATTATTATTAGGACTTAGCCAAAAGGAAAATTTATAAACTATAAAGAGTTTTACCTCATGCAAAATTGTCATTTCTTTAATAAGACATTAACTATTTTTTCTGAGGCTCTCCAAGTACCTACAAATCCAAAATGTGGCCCTGCAAAGGATTTGAGTTTGAAACCACTGCTTTAAATATATTTCACTATGACTATGTGCTTCTGAGTGACCATCAACTTTCTTTCATTTTCTAGTTTAAGAATTGCGCTTTGTCTCTTTCTCTCTCTCTCAACTTTGTACTAGCAGCTTGGTCCCACCGACAGAACAGGCTCCCCCTTTGCCAGAATGTTCTCTAGTTCTTAACTAATCTAAAACCCCTGTACTATCATTTTATCTATGCACTAGTCTTTAAGCCCGTTACATTAACGGGTGCTAGAATAGATGTGTGTCTGTCTGTCTGTCTTTCTTTCTTTCTTTCTTTCTTTCTTTCTCTCTCTCTCCTTGGCTGCTATCTGTCTTTTTTTCTTTGTCTCTCTCTCCTTGGACGCTGTCTGTCTTTCTTTTTTTCTTTGTCTCTCTCCCCTTGGACGCTGTCTGTCTCTGTCTTCCTTTCTGTCTGTCTCTCTGGCTCCCTGTCTGTCTGTCATTCTTTCTGTCTGTGTCTCTCCCTAGCCCCCTGTCTGTGTGTCATTCCCCTTTTCCCCTGGCCCCCTGTTGTGCCATACCTGCCTGCTCCGTGGCCCCCTTCTGTCCCCCCCTCCCATTTTTAAAGACGCATATGGTGTATAATAGTCCTTTTAAGGACATTAATGGAATTTTATTACTTGCCATCTTTTAACCTTCTAGCTTATTTTTACATAATTCTAGACCTTTTATACTTGTTCCCCTTCCTATTGTTTTGATCCCTCTTCCCCCTCTATTTCTCTTCATACAAATTGTATTTCTCCCCCTCTCCATCTTGTATCGGTAAGTTTATGTTCGTCAGTGAGTTTGATTGTTTGTAACACTGTTTGTAGTTTGTTTTTAATGTATGTTTTTACTAACTGTTTTTATATTATGTAAAACCGCTTTGAATTTTTAATAAGGCGGTATATCAAATTTTTAAGAAACCTGAAACCTGATTGCTGTCTGCCCCCAGCACACCCCTACCCCCAAAGCAGTCCCCTTTCCCTCTCCCCCTGTTGTGCCATGCCTACCTGCTCCGTGGCCCCCTTCTGTTCCACTCCCCAGAGCAAAGCATGATTGCTGTCTGCCCCCCGGCACATCCCTCCCCCAAAAGCAGCCCCCTTTCCTTTTCGCCCTGGCTGCCTGCCTGCCTTTATTGCTCCCAAACCCAGCTTCCTGCTCTCTTCTGGCCCACTGGCACGAACTGCTGGCGCTGCCACTGCTCCTCTTCAAAGCAGCCTGCTGAGGATCGCCGGCCAGCTGTAGCGAACCTCGCAGGCTGCTCTCCACCTTGGTAGCACATTCCCTCTGACATGATCCCGCCCCTCCTCTGATGTACGGGATCGCGTATAAATACACACACAATATAATCTTATTAACACATAATGGTAATGGTTAACCACAAAATTAAACTATACAAAACACATTGTATGCTTCTCAACATTCATTCTACTAGAACACAGATAAACCCCTATACAAATACTGGACCAAAACCTAAAAGTACTAATATATTTTTAAAAACACCTTAAGATTCAAGATTCTGCATGCAGTACAACCCCCAGAGAAAAAGAAACAAATGTATTTCTTCCTGAGCAATGCAAATGATAGACAGCAGATTAAAATACTCAAAACTCAATTCAAATGCTAACTTGAAAATAAAACCATTCCCCCTACCTTTGTTGTCTCCCTCCATGCTGTGCCTTCCTCCAGCGGGTGACTAACCTTCTGACTGGCTCCAACCTGGCCGTTTTATTTGTAATTCTGATCAATTTTATAATTTGTAATTCTGATCTGTTTTATTTGTAATTCTGATCAATTGTAATTACTTGTTAAATCTTGTTTATTTGTTGTGAAAACTCCCCTCCTCATGCTCACCTTAATATCTTTATTACTTGTAAATCTGGTTAATTGTAATTTCTTATTAAATTTTGTTTAATTGATGTGAACTGCCTAGAACTCCCTGGGTATCGCGGTATACAAAAATAAAGTTATTATTATTATTATTATTATTTATGCGGCCCGCGGTCCAATGCCCCCCGGTGTCATCTTATGACCGGCTCCCTCCTCCTCACAGCTGTAGTGTGTACGGAGCTGTGTGCAGTGGCTCCTCGTGCGTCCTGCACCTGAACCGGAATCCTTCTCTCTGACGTCGCAACATCAGAGGGAATGCTTCTGGATGAAGTGTGGGACGTGCGAGGAGCCACTGCACGCTATGGCTGTAAGGAGGAGGGTGCCAGCCACAAGGTAAAACTGGGGGTATCGGACCGTGGGCCACATAAAACGGCCAGGCGGGCCGGATTTGCCCCACGGGCCTTTAGTGTGACACCTGTGATCTAGAGAAAAGCTGTGGTCTCCTTCCAAGTAACTTTGCTTTTCTAAAGCAATGCAGAATCTCCAGAATATTTTTGGTCATCTCCCCCAACCGTGCTATATGTGTGATAAATTGTACTATGAGCTTTGCGGCTAAGAACAACATCCCCTGTGCTGTATTATAATCAGGGATTTCTGAGAATAAAATAATTAACCTTATCAGTTTATTCCAGCAGCCATATTGTTTAGGTCATTCTTAATGAGAAACAGCTGCTGTAAGCTACATCCAGGGCTTAGGTTTTGCACTTCCTAGCACTCTCCACTGGGCTTTGGGACACTGACTTTAATATATTTTTCTTGTAGTTCATATCTCCATTGTGAGTGGGCCACAGAGCAGCAACTGTTAAAGGATAAAAGAATCCAGCAGAAAATTAAACGATTTAAACTTAAGCAAGCACAGAGGGCCCACTTCTTTGCAGATGTAAGTAAAATAACCAGAGTAAAGTGAATTGCATTTTTCTCATCTCTTATTTTCTGAGATTGCATAATCTTTGATATTTTATTTTATTGTGTTTGAAAGTGATACAAATAGTGCTTGGACCAGGGCATAGTTCTCTTTTGACTGGCAAAATTTGGTTATATGAAAATTGTTTGGTCACTTGTTCTTTTAAAACAAACTAAGGCCCCCTTTTATCAAGCCTTGTTAGGGTTTTTTTTATTGCTGGCTGCTGCGGTAAAAGCTCTGATGCTCATAGAATTCCTATGAGCTTCAGAGCTTTTGCTGCAGCGGCTGGCTATAAAAGAAACACCTAACATGGTTTGATAAAAGGGGGCCTAAAATCAAAGTGGAATCTCTTAGGGCAGTGTTTTTCAACCTTTTTTGGGCAAAGGCACACTTGTTTCATGAAAAAAATCACGAGGCACACCACAATTAGAAAATGTTAAAAAATTTAACTCTGTGCCTATATTGACTATATATAAAGTAATTCTCTTGAATAGGAATCAAATAAACACAAAGAAAGTATTTTATAATTACTTTATTATGAAATATTAAGTAAACAGAATAGTGAAAAATTATAAAATACTTTATTCAGTGCGAAACCTGGGCCTGTTTGGCTGAACACAAAGCTGATATTCTGGCTGGAATCGAAGAAAGACACACACGTAGCTCTTCGTCAACAGCTCTCAGTCTCTCTCTGTATTTGGTTTTTATAGCATACAAAAATAGACAAATATACCCTCCATCCTTTTTATTAAACTACAATAGCAGTTTTTAGCGCAGGGAGCTGCGCTGAATGCCCAGCGCTGTTCTTGACGCTCATAGGCTCCCTGCGCTAAAAACCACTATTGCGGTTTAGTAAAAGGTGACCATATTGTAAAATATAGACAGCAGATATAAATTCAGAACTGTGCATAGTAAGTGAAGGGAAGTTTTCATCTCTGGGAATTTACCCAGTTAACTATTAAGTTATTTGGGCAAATTCCTTTGAAAACTGTGGTAATACTGCCTCCACTTTGCTAAATTTAAAATAAAATCATTTTTCCTACCTTGTCTGGTGATTTCTGGTTGCATTTTCTTCTTCTGACTGTGCATCCAATCTTTCTTCCCTTCTATCAGCCTGTATGCTTTCTCTCCTCCACACCTCATTCCCTCCCCCAACTTTTTCTTCCTCTCTCCCTGACTTTCTTTCTTTTTTTCTGTTTCTCTTCTTTCCTTCTGTTTCCCTGCCTGCCCCCTTTCTTTCTTTCTCCCTGCCGTTCCCCAAGCCACTGCCACTGCCGCTGCCATCGGGGAACAGGACCCACCAATGGATAACAGGCCCCAAAGCCGACGCCGACGCATGCTCTCCCTGACGTCAATTCTGCAATCGGAGAGGAAGTTCCGCCCAGCCAGGCAGCGATTGGCTGGCCCGAACTTCCTCTCCGACTGCAGAATTGACGTCGGGGAGAAGAAGACTTATCGGCTCGATAGATTAGATAGCCAAGACAAAGTGAGTCCTTGGTGATCGACTCACTTTGCCTTGGCGAGCTACTGGCGCCCCTGCCTCGGGCCCCCTGTCAGCTCCGGGCCCCTGAATGCAGGACTGGTAGTACTGCCCTGATGGCGGCCCTGCGGCACACCAGGCAACATCTCGCGGCACACTAGTGTGCCGCGGAACAGCGGTTGAAAAACACTGTCTTAGGGAGAGCAGGAGATAGTGGATGGGCAGACTAGATCATGGGCCATTTGGCCTTTTCTGTCTTCTTGTTTCTCTGTTTCTATTTTATTTTAGAAATAGTTATAAAATGACTATGGAAGGTGAATTATCAGATTCATAATTAATATATCTGTCCTGACTTGTAGATGGAAGAAGAACTTTTTAACCCAGACTACGTGGAAGTAGACAGAGTGTTAGATGTCTCATATTGTGAAGATAAAGATACTGGGGAGGTAAGCGATGGCATAATATATTTCAAACAAAACAAAAATTTGGCAAGACTTCAAGTCCTCTTTCAAGACAAACACAGCAATGATTAAAAAGTTAATTAATAAAGGGACAAATCAGTGCGGGCCAAAAAGTTACATAACTAATTAGTAAATACTTTTAAAGCCCAGGCAAGCCAGTTAATCAGGTTTTCTATTTTGCCTTTACCTATTCAGTTCAAAGTCAGATTATGTTACAAGAGGTTGGGTCAGTTACCCACGAAATTACAATGAACAGTGTGACACGGACATTCAATAGAGTTGCTTGTACAAGTAGATCAGTACAGTTACTAATATATAGTTACAAGTTCAAGTAGATCATCGTTGACGCATCGTTATGTCCCAGGAGTTGCATTTAGACAGTTTAGAAATGGACTTTTACAAAATTACCTTTTCAGTTACTTCAGGGCTGGCTCCCTGTCTTGGTTTAGAAATTCTTTTAAAAGTTTTCTGAATCTGAGATAGTGGTCACAAGATCGTAGTGTAAGCAGTAGCTGGTTCCAGTGTTTTGCGATGTAGACATTATATTGTATGTTTCAACCATCAATGCCATTATTTCAGTATCAAATAGTATTAAAAGCAGATGTACTAGTCTACTATCCTTTCAAACTTGAATAAGGGGGCTAATGTCATATCACATAAATTACCTAGAGATGAGGAAATTTTTTGGTGGTCATATAATTTTTGCCAATTTGTTGTGTTAATCCAAACTGACAACAAAGGAGGTGACTGTAAAGCCTGTGTTTGTTAAAACTACAGTGCATTTTGCAGTTGATACAATGTCTTGCAAAATCTTCACATCCTTGTACATTTTTCATATTTTACTGTTAAAAAAATACATAGAAACATGAGTGGGAGTTTGTTTCACTGATCTACATAGTATATATTCTTTCGTCGCTGAAGAACTATTGTAGAAACTTTCAAAAAGTGAATAAAGAGGTTTTTTGTTTCTTATCCTTGATTACATAAATCTTCACGACTTTTTCACAGCAAACCAAGCTTAGATTTGATTCCAAAAATTTGACTTAACAATGCCCACTATAAGTTAAAGAGAACTTACCTGTTTGTAGTATTTAGACTGATTGAATAATCCTGAATGAAAAATCAAGTTGTATCTTGTATAAAGTGAATTAGAAGCAAAGGTCTAAACACCAAGAAAAGAGCTGACAAAAGAACTCTAGGATAAAGTTATTCAAAGGTACAAATAGAGAGAGGCTATAAGAGAATTTCTATGTGCTTGACTTTCCATTAGGACACTGTCTGGTCCATCACGGTAAACTTGGCACCACTAAAATACTGCCTCAGTCAGGCCAACCCTCCAAAATCAATGACTGGTGTTGAGGAAACTGCTGAGGTAGGTCGCAGTAAGGTATATGATTCGTTTAAAAGAGCTACAGCTAACTCTGGCTGTGACAGGGAAAATTTTGGACTTGTTGAACAACATCAAGATTACTTCACAAACATGGCTTATATGGGAAGATGGCAAAAATAATTTCACTGCTGAAGAAGAGCAATATAATGTGCCATGTAACATTTTCAAAGAAATCCTGAAGGGACACTTCATAAATGTGGGAGGTTTTCTGCTTTGAGACCAGAGTGTAACTTTTCTTGTATGAATGCTAAGCCCTATGTGTATCATAAAACAAATACAGCATTAACACTCTCTGCACAATAAAGCATGGTGATAGCAGCGTTATGTTGTAGGGATGTTTTACAGCAGCAAGGTCAGGAAACTTATTGAAGATCTGTATAAGGATAGATAGTGAAAGTAGAGGCAGATTTTGAAGGAAAAACTACTCCAGTTTGTGATACACCTGGAACTAGGGAGAAGATTCTCATCTTTCAATAGGACATTGATCAGCCCAAAGACAGCAGGGTGGCCTAGCAAGAAGGAAGTAAATAAGTGTTTCTGTCATAGCCCAGACCTGAATCCAATATAAAATTTGTGGCAAGACTTGAAAAATGCAGTCCACAGATGATCCTCAAACCTTCATGAAAAGCCTGAACTTTTCAGTCAGGAAGCATGGGCAAAAACTGCACCATTCCATTGTGCAAAGTTGTTAGACACTGTAAATGGCTCATGGGTGTTGGTGCTGCAAAATGGGCTTCTAGTGTTGAGGGATGTAAAGACATATTTAGGTAAGACTTGGGTTTCTTACTTGTATTTACTTAATGAGAATTTCTTTAATTGTTCTTCCACTTTGAAAGTATATAATATATTTCATAGATCAGTGAACAACTCCTTTAAAACATTTTGAATTTGTTAATTTTAGTTTTTTATGACTAAGGCAAAAAAATACACAAGGGTGTTAATACACTCAGACTATGTCTGAGTTCAAGAAGACGTTACAGGCACATGGGATCTTTTAGGGAGAAGTGGAGATAGTGGATACTGTAGATGGGCATACTGGATGGGCCATTTGGCCTTTATTTGCCTTCATGTTTCTAATACTTTTAGAAGGTTCGGTAAGTCTAAAAAATGTTCACTAACTCAAAATGCTAATATAAGTAATATACAGCCAAGAAATGAGAGAGCTAAGTTTTGAAGCAACTATAATTTCCCATATATGTGTTAAACAAATTTTCAGTGTAATTACCGTACTTTAAAGAACACATCACTTAGAATAATGTTTTTTCTACAGCCTATTATTTACTACTTAGTAAAATGGTGCTCATTGCCCTATGAGGACAGCACTTGGGAACTAAAAGAAGATGTAGACCAAACAAAAATAGAAGAATTTGAACAGTTGCAGAACTGCAGAGCTGATCAAAGGCGAGTGGTAAGAACACATTACATTTTCCTTCAATCTGTTAGGTTATTCAGAGTAGAGTGATTTTAGAGGAAGTGCATGTCAAATAAATCTGATCAATTTCTGTGGGCAACCATAAAATTATATCAAAATTAAGACTGGATATTATTTATTTCAGTGTCACTAAGACTTGATATTTTCCCACATAGGAGGATCATAACTGGAGTGAATGAAGGAATTTGATACTGTTTAGGGAAGCAGGCTGAGAACCAGGGAAGATAGTTTAAATTCTGCTTTTTAATGGATGTGACTCAGATGCAAACTTAGATTGCAAATACTCTGGAGACAGAATATTCCTACTGTACCTTAATGCAGTGTTTCTCAACCTTTTCAAGCCAAGTACCCCCCTAAGCCAGCGGTCTCAAACAAGCGGCCCGCGGGTCGCATGTGGCTCTCCAGGTTTTATTTGCGGCCCGCGGTCTGGAGGCCATCATTCTCTTCCTTTTGGAGCAGCAGCCGGCTCGTTCGCTCAAAGCCGCGGGTTGGCGGCTTCTTGCGCTATCCACTCCTGCATCGGAAGCCTCTCTGATGTCACAACATCAGAGAGGCTTCAGACGCAGGCGCGGATCTCGCAAGGAGCCGCCACCTGCGACTTTGAGCGAACAAGCCGGCCAGACACGCTGCTGCTCCAGTGGCGTACCAAAGGGGGGGCGGTCCACTGTTCTCTTCCCTGCAGGGCCGACCAACTCTGGCATCCCAACGTCAATTCTGACGTCGAGAGGACGTTCTGGCTAGCCAATTGCTGCCTGGCTGCCCAGAACGTCCTTTCCGACGTTAGAATTGACATCGGGCAGCGAGAGTTGGTCGGCCCCTTGCAGAAGAGAAGCAGGGAGATGGCCTGTTCCTGATAGCGGCAGCAGCAGCAGCCTATTCCGCGGCGGCGGTGGCATGGGGGAGGGCAGGAAGGAAGGAAGAAAGAAGGTGGGGTGGGGACAGGGAGCCAGATAAAAAAGCAAAAAATGGGGCAAGGAGGAAGGAAGAAAGAAGGAGGGGGGACAGGGAAGCAGAAACAAAGCAAAAAATGGGGCACGGAATCAGAGAAAGACAGACAGAGAAAGAAAGAAAAAATTGGGGGAGGGAATGAGGTCTGGAGGAGGCTGAAAGAAGGGAAGAAGTATTGGATGCACAGTCAGAAGAATAAAGTGCAACCAGAGACTGATGAAATTACCAAACAAAGGTAGGAAAATGATTTTATTTTCAATTTAGTGATTGAAATGTGCCAGTTCTGAGAAAGAAAATATATTGAACTTTAAATGAGAGTGCTGCAGAAAAAAATAGAGTACTTGGAGGGCCGCAGAAAAAATAGTTAATGTCTTATTAAAGAAATGACAATTTTGCATGAGGTAAAACTCTTTATAGTTTATATATCTTTCCTTTTAACTGTTAAAGGAAAGTTTTATAAACTATAAAGAGTTTTACCTCATGCAAAATTGTCATTTCTTTAATAAGGCATTAACTATTTTTTCTGCGGCCCTCCAAGTACCTACAAATCCAAAATGTGGCCCCGCAAAGGGTTTGAGTTTGAGACCACTGCCCTAAGCCTAACAAATACCAACCGAGTACCCCCGCTCAAGTTCCACCCCAGACCCACCCAAACTCTGTCCAGACTCACCCCCATAATAATAATACTAATTGTAATGCAATTTCTTCCAACCATTTTTCATATACACACAATACGATCTTATTAATATATAATGGTAACCACAACATTGAAAAAACACAAAGCACACTGTATGCAGAAAAAAATGTTAATTATCATTTAAATTTGGATTTTTTTCAAAGAGGTCAAAGCAGATGACTTTAAATTATGCAATGTCACCTCAGTAACAACTATAGAAAAATATACATATATAGTGCAAAATATAGACAGCAGATATAAATTCTCAAAACTGACACATTTTGATCACTAAACTGAAAATAAAATCATTTTTCCTACTTTCTCTTTCTTTCTCTCTCTCGCTTTCTCTTTTTTACTCTCTTTCTGTTTTTACTTTTTCTCTTTCTTTTTTTCTCTTTCTCTCTCTTTTTCTTTCTTTCTTTCTTTCTCTCTCTTTCTCTCTTTCTTATCTTAGGTAATCTAGTCTTCGGTTTATATATTGGGTCATCTCTCGTGGGAACTCGACTCAGTTTACAAATATTTTACAAATAGTCAGGAGACTAGAGTGTACATAAATGAGGTAGAATAGAGTAGAGTAGGGATACCCACACTTTTTTGGCTTGTGAGCTGCTTTTAAAATGACCAAGTCAAAATGATCTACCAACAGTAAAATTTAAAAAAACACAAAGCACACTGTACGCAGAGAAAATGTTAATTATAATTTATATTTGGGTTTTTTTTCAGACGTCAAGGCAGATGACTTTAAAATATGCAGTGTCACCTCAGTAACAACTATACAAAAATAGACAAATATACCCCCCTCCCCTTTTACTAAAACGCGATAGCAGTTTTTAGCGTAGGGAGCTGCGCTGAATGCCCCGCGCTACTCCTGACGCTCATAGGCTCCCTGAGTTTAAAATCGCTATTGCGGTTTAGAAAAAGGGGGCCATAGTGCAAAATATAGACAAAAGGTATAAATTCTCAAAATGGACACATTTTGATCACTAAATTGAAAATAAAATCATTTTTTCCTACCTTTGTTATCTGGTGATTTCATGAGTCTCTGGTTGCACTTCCTTCTGACTGCATCCAATATTTCTTCCCTTCTTTCTGCCTCTTGCAAGCTTCTTCTCCAGACCTCTTCCTCCTGCATGCTTCCTCTCCTCCAGACCTCATTCCAACCAACATCTCTCTCTATTCCTCCATGAATCCAACTTTTTCTTCCTCTCTTCCTGCCTGCCCCCTGCCATCCGATACACTCCATTCCCTCCCCCAACCTTTTCTTCCCCCTCTCCTTTCTTTCTTTTTCTCTCTCTTTCTCCCTGCCCCCTTTCTTTTTCTCTCCCTGTCCCCCATATACCTCCACCATTGCCAAATGCCCTCAGCAAACACTTCCTCCTGTCTGCTCTTACTCTTATTTACGAAATTATGTATTTTTCCCTGTCCCCTTCCCCCATTACATCACATGCTCCCTCTCTGAGTTCCTGTCACCCTCACAGCCTATTTTTTCTCCACTTCCACAGCTCCACTGCTAGTTTCTGTCTCCATCACTCTGTCACTCTTCCCTTTAGAACTTTCAGACACTTCTGGTTGTTCATAGCAACATTCTCTGTCTCAGCTATTAAACCTTTTAATTCACTTCATCCCTTCATAGTCCCCTCTATTCCATCCCATGACTTCACTCCCAACCGTGCGCCGGGCCCACAAGCCTCCCCTCGCCCATGTCAATTTTGACGTTGTAGAGGAAGTTCCGGGCTAGCCAGGCAGTGATTGGCTGGCCTGGAACTTCCTCTCTGACATCAGAATTGACGTCGGGGGAGGGGGGAAGAAGAATGCTTGTGGGCCCGGCGCGGGTCTGGCTTTTGCGGTGTTGGAAAAGCAGGGAGAACGCAAAAGCAATGCGAGCCTATCGTGGAACCCAGGATTGGCTCCGCGATCAAGTCGCGTTGCCCTTGTGATCTACTGGTCGATCGCGATCGACCTTATGGCACCCCTGTAGTAGAGTGTTTAAATTAAAAACGATCATAAAATAGAGCTTGCATTGTTATTGGTTAGTGGATTCTGCAGGTAAACATTTAAATATTGTGAAAAAAGCAAAGTGGTTTTCTGAAATAATTGTAGTTGGCCTATCGTTCTAATAGGACCCGGTAGTCTGTTCCAAATCTCTACCAACTTGAAAGTATAGGACTGACAAAGTTTCCCAGTTTCTTTCTTTCTCTTTCTCTCTTCCAGACCTCATTCCATTCCCCAGCCAACATCTCTCTCTATCCCTCTATCTCTATCCCCCCATGAGTCCAACTTTCTTCTTCTCTCATCCCCCAGATCATGTGCAGCACTTTTCACCACTGCCCACCAGCCCCATGTCCATTTCTCCTTCTATCACCCCTCTCCAACACCATGCCACATCTCTCCCTCCATCACTATGCCCAACATTCTTCCCCCTTGCATCCCCTTCAATCTGTCCCTCTGGTTTTATTTTTCAATTTGTCCCTCTGGTCACTCTCACCACTATATCCAACATTTCTCCCTCTCATCCTTCTATTTCCCATGCATCTCTACCTCACTCTTCTCTCTCCATGCCCAATTTTCCTTTCTTCCTTTCCCCATGTGCACCATCTCTCACTCACACACTCATGCTCAACAATTCTCCCTTTCTTTTCCCTCCACACCTATGTCCCAAGTTAGTGCACCCTTCCTCTCTCCATTCTGTGTCCAATGTTTATACCCCCCTTTCTTTCTCTGTCGAGTTTGTGCCCCCTCACTGCCTTCCTGCCTTTGTCCCACCCCCTTCCTCCTTCCCCCAAAGCCGACCTGTGCTGAAGCCTGCCTGTCCCCTGCTGAACCTGCTGCCGATTCCTCCCTGCCACCCGACATGCTCCATTCCCTCCCCACAGCAGCCGCTGCCACCCGACACGCTCCATCCATCCATTCCCCGCCGCAACTCTGGACAAGGAAGGGCCAGGCACATGTAACGATTGCATGCGGCCTGCCCACAAGCCTTCCCCCAACATTAATTCTGACGTCTGAGAGAAAGTTCCGGGCCAGCCAAGCAGCGATTGGCTGGCCAGGAACCTTCTCTCTAATGTCAGATTTGAGGGATGGTGTGGAGAGGGGATAGAGATGCTGGATAGGAGGGTAGTTGGGAAGAGAAAGGGAGAGATGGTGGACCCTGGGGGGTGGGGACAGAGAGAAAGATGCTGGATAAATGGGTAGTTGAGAGATGGGGATGGCGGGGTCCATCGCTGCAACTGTGGGGATGGAGACAAAGAAAGGAAAGATGCCAGACCTCCGGGGGAGGGAAGGGAAACAGAAGGGGAAGACAGAGATGGAAGATGGATGGTTAGCACAGAGAAAGAAGAAAACGACAAATGGGCAGGAGACCCTGGCAAGTGAGTTATCAAAAGACAAGATCCTGGGACCAACATGATTTGAATAATGACCAGACAACAAAAGGTAGAAAAATTAATTTTATTTTCTGTCTTGTGATTACAGTATGTTAGATTTGAAATGTGTATCGTTCCAGATCTGGTGTTAGATAGCAAGTGTGAACTAGGAACTAAAAGAGAAAGGAAAAGTATTTTTTATTTATTTTGTTTGCATCACAGAGCTGGCGTGGGGTTGGAGAGGTTGTTCCCCTATACTTCTACTAAGACTAAGGGGTCTTTTTATTAAGGTACACATTTAGTGCACGCTAAATTGGTTAGCATACCTTAATAAAAGGCCCCCTAAGTATCTTAATAAAAAATTTGGCCCGTGACTTAGCCTATGTTTTAGATTTCGGCCCCTTATGTGATTAAGTTTGACACCCCTGCCTCTTAGATTGTGAGCCCTTTGGGAACAAGGACATACTTAAGATACCTGAATACAAATTGCCTTGAGCTACCAATGAAAAACTGTATATTAAATCAAAAAAATATCTAAACATGTATGTACAAAAATAAATAAAATAGATTTGTTAAGCAACTTTTGTGTCTTTACCTTAAAGGATCGGCCACCTTTCAACTCCTGGAAGAAGATAGAACAGTCTAGGGATTACAAAAATGGCAACCAGCTCAGAGAATACCAGTTGGAGGGACTTAACTGGCTCCTTTTCAACTGGTACAATAGGTATGTACATCAGTCATACAAGTTGAACTATTTTATTATCTTTTATACATGGATAAATAATTGGGGTGTGGCATTAATGATATAGTTTTTCTAGTGCAGACTCAGAATTTCCGTAGTTAGTTACAAAATAAAAGTAGGCTTTATAACAAGGGACACTGTAAATGTGCAGAGTATATTCCATTTTGTGCAAATGTACAGACGTTTGAAGAATATTTGATAATCTTTAATGTCTTAACAGCTGTCATAAGAAGAGCACTTTGTTAGAATTCAGAACTAAAATGTAAAATAGAACCAGCCAGGTTCATGATAACTGGAAGATTTATAGCTACCCATAGATGCAGTTCTCAGGACTACTATAGTACTAGTGGTTAGCTGGAAAAGGGAAGGGAATGGGGATTTGTATACCGCCTTTTTGTTGCTTTGGCATTTCAAAGCTGACATTCAAAGCTTAAGTGACTTAACCAGGGTCACAAGGAGCAGCACCAAGATTTGATCTTACAACCTTTGGACGCAGTCCTAAAAATATTTGTAGAGGTAACCTGAGTGATGTTTACATAGAGAGCCGTAATTTCCAGCTAATTATGTTTTAAGCATATGCACAGTGAATATCAATGAACTAGATTTTCATTCAGTGTCTGTCATACAGGCATTGTGGATATTCTGAAAACCTGACTTACTTGAGGGTTCCCCGGGATAGGTTTGGGAACCACTGTTACAGAGGAATGGGACGCCTAAAGAGTCAACAACTTATATTTTTAAAAATGTCTCAGTTGGATAAAGATATCTGCTGAACTTATTTTGTCCTCATCAGACTAATTGTTTTGTCTGTTTCTTAGAAGGCAGCACAGTTTATCTAATCCTACATTTGGTCAGGTGACCATGCTTGACCCTGACTGGATGAATTCCTTTGAAAACGCATTTGAAAAGGCAAAAGCCATTCATTTGCCGTGCACAGTAATTCCAGTGCTATTTTAGCTACATTCCTTTCCTTTACATGTTTGGGCTAGATTCACTAAGCAAACCGATCGTGTACCGACCAGTTTTCCATCCGGCCTGATTCACTAAAGCCTGTAGCGATCCTCCCATGCAAATTAGTAAAACCTCATGCAAAATAGCCAAACGATTGATTCACTAACAATTGTTTGGCTATTTTGGGTTGGGTTTTACGATTGCCAAACCTGACTGCTGCAGACCTGTCGGTAACTGAGTTACCGTCAGGTCTGCAGGCTTTTTGACAGGCCTGTCTGTCTTTTTTTATTCTTTTTTTTTTTGATGGGGCAGATATTTTGCACGTGTTACACACGCAAAATATCTGCCCCATTAAAAAAAAAAGAATAAAAAAGACAGGCAGGCCTGTTAAAAAAAAGAAAAAGTTAAAAAAAAAAAAAGTCTCTTCCCCCACCCCCACCCCGCGCCAACACCCCACAAAAGGCAGGAGTGTTGCCAACTCCCTCCTGCTATGTTACTCCCCCTGATCTTGTTTGGTCGGGCCTGGCCTGAGCCACCTCCCTCCCTGTTTCTAAATTAAAAGTCATGCTGCCGGGCTTGAAGATCTTTGTAAGAGCTTCCGAGTGCTGCACTGCATCCTTCGGGTGGGATACTCACTAAACTTTCTTCAGGTGCCTCCAGATCGCCCTCCAAGAGAGTGTCCTTCAACTTTGTCGCAACTTCCCCTTCTTCTTCAGGAAGGTCAGGCTCTTCTTCGCCTTCGAGCTGTCGAGGAAGTTGCCTTAAACCAACGGGACATGGGCTTTTATTCCCGTTATTTTCTCGTCCCAAAGAAGACGGGAGATTTGAGACCTCAGATCTCAGAGTCCTCAACAAATTTCTAGTCAAAGAGAAGTTTCGGATGCTTTCTTTACCAACTCTGTATTCCCTGATGAATCATGGAGATTGGCTATGCTCTCTGGATCTAAAAGACTCTTACATTCATATCCCGATTCATCCAGCCTCTCACAAGTATTTAAGATTTTGGGTGGGGAATCTTCATCTCCAATACAGAGTTCTTCCATTCTGACTCGCCTCATTCCCCCAGAGTCTTCACGAAGTATCTAGTGGTGGTGGCTGCAGCCCTCCGTACCCAGGGTCTTCAAGTTTTTCCTTACCTGGACGATTGGCTCATCAAAGCCCCCTCTCAACAAGGGGTTATTGCAGCGACCCAACAGACTATTACGTTCCTCCAAAGTCTGGAGTTAGAAGTCAACTTTCCAAAATCCCAATTGACCCCATCTCAGTCTCTCCAGTTCATTGGGGCCACTCTAGACATGGTCCAGCTCAGAGCGTTTCTACCTCCACCACGTCAGGATACCCTCATTCGCCTTTGCCATCAAGTGTCTCATCTCGCATCAATTTCAGCAAGACAAATGATGGTTCTGCTCAGTCACATGGCTTCCACAGTTCACGTGACACCTTTTGCTAGACTTCATCTTCACATACCTCAATGGACCCTGGCATCTCAATGGCAACAAGCTACCGACCCGCTTTCTCAACAAATTACAGTAACTCCTTTGTTGAAGCAGTCTCTCCACTGGTGGATGCTTTCTTCCAGTCTTTCCAGAGGTTTGCTGTTCCACAATCTCCCTCATCAGAAGGTTCTCACAACAGACTCTTCAACCTACGCATGGGGAGCCCATCTAGACGGTCTCCGTACCCAAGGTCATTGGTCTCCTGTGGACCGTCTTTGTCATATCAATCTGTTGAAACTCAGAGCGATTTTCAATGCTCTCAAAGCTTTTCAACACCTTCTTCATGACAAAGTAGTCCTTGTCTGGATGGACAACCAAGTCGCCATGTACCATGGCAACAAACAGGGAGGAACCGGATCTCATTCTTTGTCATGAAGCTCTGAAGCTGTGGGATTGGGCAATCCATCACAACATCTTTCTCAGAGCTGTCTACATTCAAGGTCAGCACAACTGTCTGGCGGACAAATTGAGTCGTCTTCTGCAACCACATGAATAGACACTCAATTCTTCGCCTCTACATCAAGTGTTTGCTCGATGGGGGACTCCTCAAATAGACCTCTTTGCCTCTCCCCTCAACAACAAGCTGCCTCAATTCTGCTCCCAAATATACTCTCCCCAGCATCTCGAGGCAGACGCTTTCCTACTGGATTGGACGGGTCAGTTTCTCTATGCCTAACCTCCATTTCCTCTGATTCTCAAGACTCTTGTCAAACTCAAGACAGAACATGCCACCATGATTCTGATAGCTCCTCGGTGGCCCAGACAACCGTGGTACTCCCTTATACTTCAACTCAGCACCAGGGAGCCTCTGCTTCTACCGAGTTTTCCTTCTCTGCTTACTCAGGGTTCCTTGCTACATCCCAAACTACAGTCTCTACACTTAACAGCTTGGTACCTTTCCACCTAACAGACTCTCTACAATTTTTCCAGTCTGTACAAGATGTTTTGGTAGCTTCCAGAAAGCCGTCCACTGGGCAATGTTACGACCAGAAATGGACTAGATTTTCTGCTTGGTGTTCCATTCGCCATATGGAGCCAATATCTACCTCCTTGGCTTCTGTTTTGGACTATTTACTTCACTTATCACAATCTGGACTCCAGTCTACATCTATCTGAGTCCATCTCAGTGCGATTGCTGCTTTTCATCAGCCTCTTGATGGGAAACCTCTGTCTGCACACCCTGTGGTTTCCCGCTTTATGAAAGGACTTTTTAATGTTCACCCACCACTCAAGCCACCTCCAATGGTCTGGGATCTCAATGTTGTCTTGGCTCAATTGATGAAACCTCCATTTGAACCAATTGATACGACTCATCTCAAGTACCTTACTTGGAAAGTAGCTTTCCTGATTGCCCTCACCTCATGATTCCTCAGTGGACCTGGCGTCTCAATGGTCGCAGATCTCCGACCCTCTGACTCGACACATTCTGGTCACTCCTGCTCTGCTACAGTCGCTTCGCTGGTGGATGCTCTCTTCCAATCTCTCCAGAGGTTTGCTGTTTCACATGCCTCCCCATAAGAAGGTCCTCACGACCGACTCCTCGAACTATGCTTGGGGGGGGCTCATCTGGACGGTCTCCGCACCCAGGGCTATTGGATGAGTGAGGATCGTCTGTGCCATATCAATCTACTGGAACTCAAGGGCGATTTTCAATGCTCTCACTGCTTTTCAGCATCTGCTTCACGACATGGTGGTCCTCATTCGCACGGACAATCAGGTCGCCATGTATTAGGTCAACAAACAGGGAGGCACGGGATCGGCCTCCCTCTGTCAGGAAGCTCTGAAAGTTTGGGATTGGGCGATTCGCCATAACACCTTCCTCAAAGCTGTCGACATTCAGGGGGTGGACAATGCCTTGGCGGACAACTTGAGTTGTCTTCTGCAGCCTCACGTATGGACTCTCCATTCCACGCCCCTTCATCACATCTTCTCCCTGTGGGGCACGCCGCATATAGACCTCTTTGCAGCTCCCCACAACTTCAAACTGCCTCAGTTCTGCTCCAGGATCTACACTCCTCATCGTCTCGAGGCAGATGCTTTTCTTCTGGACTGGGGGAATCTCTTTCTGTATGCGTTTCCTCCGTTTTCTCTCATTCAAAAGACTCTGGTCAAGCTCAAGTCCGACCGGGCCACCATGATTCTGATTGCTCCTCGGTGGCCCAGGCAACCTTGGTACTCCCTTCTTCTGCAACTCAGCAGAAGGGAGCCTTTCCTTCTGCCAGTGTTTCCATTTTCAAGTTTTCAAGTTTTAATTTATTTGATGTATCGCTTATTACAAACTAAGCGATTAACAAAATATAACAAACATTGTTGAATTATATATTATTGAACATTGAAGGGATTAAAATTAACAATATATTAATACTACTTTAACAGAAAGGGCATTGGACACACAAAACAATATAAACATACTATGACACATATGGAATAAACATGAGGGCAAAAAGTTACAAAAATATTGTTTCCCTAAAGGGAGAGAAAGTGGTCTGAGAGGGGAGGGAGGAAACATTTAGGAATAACTTATAAAATCTGTTTACTTACATTTAAAACACTATTATATAAGACTCCTGCTTTTATTCATAAACTTTTAATACCTTACCATCCTACTAGAACATTAAGATCTACTGATCAAAATTTATTAACAATACCTTCATTGAAATTGATCAACACAAGGCGACAATTTATATTTTCCATAACAGCCCCTCAAACCTGGAATGCTCTTCCAATTTTTATACGGAACGAACAAGATTTAGTAAAATTTAAATCATTATTAAAAACATTTCTTTTTAATGATGCTTTTAATTCCTGATTTAATGATGCTTTTAATTCCTGATTTAATGATGCTTTTAATTCCTGACTTTTTAGTTATTATTTTTCCTAATGTGTTTTCCTATGTTTAATCTTTTATATAACGAATGTATTTCACAACCCTATTTTTACCCAATGTAGTTTAATAAGTTTTAACCCCTGTAAGAATTGTAAATCCCTATGTTTGGTTTGTCTGTTTGTTTGCTCTCTTTTAACTAAATTTGGATTTGTACATCGCTTTGAATTAGAGAAAGCGATTAATCAAGAATAAATAAAAAACTTGAAACTTGAAACTTGAAGGGATTGAAAGTTCAAAAATAGAAATTAGCAATGAAGTGAATTTAGAGGTCAAAAGAGATTTTAAAAAGAAATGATTTTAAATTAGTTTTGAATTGATTTAAATTTTTATTATTTCTGATATATAGAGGAAGAGTATTCCAAGTAAGAGGAGCCACTACAGAGAAAATGTCATGGCGTTTTGTCCTTACGCAGCATCAGGGATCTCTGCTTCATCCCAACCTGCAGTCACTACACCTGACAGCTTGGTTCCTCTCAGCATAACTCCCCTTCAGTTTTCACCAGCTGTGCGGGATGTTTTGGAAGCTTCCAGGAAGCCTGCTACTAGACAATGCTATTCCCAGAAATGGACTAGATTCTCTACTTGGTGTTTTTCTCATCACAAGGAACCTCAACATGCCTCCTTGTCCTTTGTTTTGGACTACCTTTTGCACCTATCTCATTCTGGCCTCAAGTCTACATCAATCAGAGTCCATCTTAGTGCAATTGCTGCTTTCCATCAGCCTCTAATGGGGAAACCTCTTTCTGCACATCCTGTGGTTCCAGATTCATGAAAGGACTTTTCCATGTCAATCCTCCCCTCAAACCGCCTCCAGTGGTTTGGGACCTCAATGTTGTTCTTTCCCAGCTTATGAAGCCTCCATTTGAACCTCTTAACAAGGCTCCTCTGAAATATCTCACTTGGAAAGTGGTGTTTCTCATTGGCCTCACTTCTGCTCATCGAGTGAGTGAGCTTCAAGCATTGGTTGCGGATCCACCCTTTACAGTGTTTCATCATGACAAGGTGGTCCTTCGTACTCATCCCAAATTCCTTCCCAAGGTGGTCTCGGAATTTCATCTGAATCAATCCATTATTCTTCCTGTGTTTTTTCCAAAGCCTCATTCTTACCCTGGAGAATCAGCTCTTCATACTCTGGACTGTAAGCGTGCTTTGGCTTTCTACCTGGAACGCACCAAGCCACACAGAACTGTTCCTCAACTTTTCATCTCCTTTGATCCAAACAAGTTGGGACGCCCTATCTCTAAGCGCACCATCTCCAACTGGATGGTGGCTTGTATCTCTTTCTGCTATGCCCAGGCTGGATTACCCCTTTCCCGTAAAGTCACAGCCCATAAGATCAGAGCAATGGTAGCCTCTGTAGCCTTCCTCAGATCGACGCCTATTGAGGAGATTTGTAAGGCTGCTACTTGGTCCTCGGTTCATACCTTCACTTCTCATTATTGTCTGGATACTTTCTCCAGATGGGATGGACAGTTTGGCCAAACAGTATTACAAAATTTATTCTCCTAAGTTTCCAACTCTCCCACCATCCCATTGTGGTTAGCTTGGAGGTCACCCATTAGTGAGAATACCTGCCTGCTTGTCCTGGGATAAAGCAATGTTACTTACCATAACAGTTGTTATCCAGGGACAGCAGGCAGCTATTCTCACGTCCCACCCACCTCCCCTGGGTTGGCTTCTCTGCTAGCTATCTGAACTGAGGAGACGCGCCTGGTGCATCGGGCAGGAAGGCACTCGCGCATGCGCGGTGTGGGCAACTTGAAACTTCTGAAAGTTTCTACAAGCAAGTATGCTTGTGAGATGTCCACATCGGGGCTCCGTTGGATGACGTCACCCACTAGTGAGAATAGCTGCCTGCTGTCCCTGGATAACAACTGTTACGGTAAGTAACATTGCTTTATCCAGGGACAGCAGGCAGATATTCTCACAACCCACCCTCCTCCCCTGGTTGGCTTCTTAGCTAGTTATCTGAACTGAGGTACCTCACAGGAGATGCACGCCCTAACTCGGGCGGGAAGGCACTCGCACATGCGCAGTGCAGCACTCGGAAGCTCTTACAAAGATCTTCAAGCAAGTCTGCTTTTGAGGCTGTCCGCTCCGGGGCTCCGTTGGTGATATCACCCACTGTTGAGAATATCTGCCTGCTGTCCCCGGATAACAACTGTTATGGTAAGTAACTGTGCTTTTTGCGCCTTGCACACCGTGTCCTTGAATAGAGACCAGGCTTGCTCTACAGTCTGCCAATTTGAGCTGTTCCTAAGTTTCTTCCTTACCATTACCCTTATCGCTTCGTAGTTTCCTTTCTTGAAGTTGAAAGTTTTCCCTGTGGTTCTCTTTCCCTTCGATATTCCTACTTCAACTTTGAACTTGATCATATTGCGATTGCTGTTTCCCAACGGTCCCACTACTTCCACTTCCTTTGCAGGTCCTCTTAGCCCATTAAGGATTAGATCTAGAGTGGCATTCCCTCTCGTCGGTTCTCTGACAAGCTGATCCATGAAGCAGTCCTGTATAGCTTCCAGGAATCCGGTCTCCCTTGCACATTTTGAGTTTCCAAAACTCCAGTCTATCCCGGGATAGTTGAAGTCTCCCATAATAATCGTGTTGCTGCTTTTGCATTCTTGTTTCATCTCGGCTTCCATTTCTTCATCGGTAGCTTCGGTTTGTCCAGGTGGACGATAATACAGGCCTATCTTTATCTCGGGCCCTTTCCTTCCCAGTATTTTAACCCATAGCGATTCCAGTTTGTTGGTCATCGCTGCTGTGTCCACTCTGGTCGAGTGTATGCATTCTTTTATGTATAGGGCTATTCCTCCTTCTTTCTGACCTGACCTATCTTCGCGATAGAGTTTGTACCCCGGCAATGCTATGTCCCTTTTGTTTTCTTCATTCCACCATGTTTTGGATACTCCAATGATGTCTAGGTTCTCAATTTTGGCCACGACTTCTAATTTCCCCATTTTGTTCCTTAGGCTCCTTGCATTAGTATATAAGCAATTTAAGTCCTGGTATTTTTTCGTCTTCATTTCCTTTCCCTGTGCTTTGATCTTTATTTTCTTTTCCTGTGCTACTATCCTCTTATCCTCCTCTTCTGGATTAGTCATCTCCTGTGTTTTGCCAGTTGTTTCTTCCCAGCATTTTACCCACTTGGTATCTTCATGGGAAACCTTCTTCCGAATCGTCGACTCTTGGTCGATTGTCGACTTTTCCCTTCTTCTTAGTTTAAAGCCTGCTCCATTCCTCTGCCGCGCTCAGGTGCAGTCCATCTCTCCTGAAGAGCTTGCTCTTGCCTCAAAACGTTGTCCAGTTCCTCATGAAGTAGAACCCCTCTTCCTCACAACATCTCCTCATCCATGCATTTATTGATTGTAGTTCCGTTTGCCTCTTCACATCTGCTCTCGGTACTGGTAGGATCTCTGAAAATGCAATCTTCTGCGTCCTCATCTTCAACTTCCTTCCCAGAATCTTGAACTGTTCTATCAGTGCACTTCTACTGTAATCCCTCCTGCTGAAATCATTTGTCCCGATGTGGATCATTACTGTAGTGTCTTCCGTCTCTGCTCTGTCTAGGATCTTTCTGATTTTGTCAACGATATCCTTTGTTCTCACTCCTGGGAGGCAGGTCACCAGTCGATCCTCTCTCCCACCTGCTATGTGACTGTCTACTTGCCTTAGGACTGAGTCTCCCACTAGGATCACAGACTTTCACTTCTTCAGTTTTTGCTCCGGTCATAGGTCTGTGTCCTCAGAGTGCTTCGCTGCTTCTTCTTCTATGTCCTCGGTGTGCTTCGCTGCTTCTTCTGGGTATCAACTAGACCTTTCCTCTCCTTCCTGCGGGATTCCTCTGTGGGTTTCTTCCTTGGAGTCATCTTCCCCTTGTTCTCCCTTCCATGTTGGTGTGTCTTCATCTTTCTTCTGATGTTCGTGTTCTTCCACTCTCCTCCTGTAGGCATCCTCAATGAATTCCTCGAGTTCTCTGACTTCTTCCTCAATGTGCCTCCCTCTCGTGAAGTCCTCCGCTGTCCTGACAGGGTCTTCTGTGATGTAAAGTCCTTCCAATTCTTGTATCCTGTCCTTTAGTTGCCTGACTTCCCTCTTCAAGCTTTTCAGCTCCTGACACCGACCGCACACATATGACTGCCTCCCCGAGGGGAGGTAGTCATACATGTGACAGATTGCAGAACACTGGAAAGCTCATCTTCTGGAATTCCTCTGCAGTGTTCTCCCTAGAGCCTTTTAGCGGGGCGCTCTGCCCGGTTAATTTAGATGACCTCCCAGCTGTCATCTCAGTCCCAAATCCTGCTACTGCTGCTGCTTCTCAAACATTAAAAAAATCCCACAAAAAAAACCAAACCCCACCCTCTCACAGGTTTGGGAATTCCCCGGGCTGACTCGGCACAGCCTGAAGAGTCGTCAGAAGTTCAACGTTTGACTCCTGCCTCAGCCTGACTTTTTAATACTGCAGAGCGGTGCACAGACGGTGTACTGTGGCTTTGATCCCACAGCTGACTCCTTACATCTGGGCGCTTTCAGTGCGCAGGCCCCCACACCAGTGTGCTCATCGGCGGGGCCACCGCACACATTGGAGACCCCAGCGGACAGATAGGCTTACATGAGCCACTTAAGCAAATGGTGCAGAGCATGCGCAGGCTGCGTGAGAGTGCAGCGTGTGCGCGCCAACGGGTAGCTTTTGTGTGGGGGAAAGGTGCTTGGCAGTCTGAGTATCCTGAACAACTCCACCTGATATGAGGAGCGTAGAGCCGTGTAGTTTCAGGCCTCGGTGGGTCGCCATTTTCGCATGGGCATGCTGCTAAACCGGCATAGTGTGCAGAGCCCCGAGGGCACGAGCCTACAGCGGGAGATAGTGAAGTGAGGAGGGAAGCTTACAACTTGCTGCTTTTACTTGCTCTGGGCCTTCCTCGCTGTTGGGTCCTGCCTACTGTTTCCGCGAAGGCAGGACCCGGCAGCGAGAAAGGCCCGAAGCAAGCAAGAGCAGCTAGTTGTAAACTTCCCTCTTCACTGCCCTATCTCTCGCCTTAGCCTTTAGCAAATTGTGAATGCTGCGCTGCGGGGGGGGGGGGGGGAGGGGAGGGGAGGAGAAATGTTGCACTCAGTGCACTGTGGCCAATTGGAGGGGGGGGAGAAAGAGAAATGCTGCTGCTGGCACTGCAGGGGGGGGAAAGAAATGCTGGTATTGCGGGGGAGGGGGGAAGAAATGCTGCAGTGTGGCCAAGTGGAGAGGGGGAGAGAAATGCTGCTGCAGCACCCAATGGAGGGGGGAGAGAAATGCTGCTGCTTTTGCACCCAATTGGGGGGAGAGAGGGAAGGAGGGAGGGATGGAGAAGGAAGAGGAGAGGAAAGGAAAGAGATTCCAAGACCATGGGAGGGAAAGGAAAGGAGATACTAGACCATGGAGGGGGAGGGAGAGATGTCAGGGCATATAAGGAGGGGGGGGAAGAGACAGATGCCAGACCAGGTGAAAGGATGGAAGGAAAAGAGAGAGATGTCAGGGCATGGGGGGAGGGAAGGGAAACTAAGGAGACAAATGCAAGACCACAGGGAAAGGAAGGAAAGGAGGTGCCAGAGCAAAGAGAGAGATGCCAGGGCATGGGGGTTGGGAAGGGAATGAGATAGAGATGCCAGGGCATAGGGGAGGGGGTGGAGACAAAAATGGAGATGGGGTGAAGCTGAAATGAATCATGTACAAAGGAGAAAGGGCACAGGATATACAGTTTATTGAAGGACATAAAAAGAGGGAACATGCCATATAGAAGAGAGAGAGGGTGGACAGTAGAAGGAAGGGATGGGTAGAGAGAGGGCAGAGGCTGGGTGGAAGGGGCAAAGAGAGAGGGCAGATGTTGCTTGGAAGGGATAAAGGACAAATGCTGTATAGTAAGAAGAGTGAAGAGAAGATGAAGCAGAAACGACAAAAGATAGAAATTTTTTTTTGTTGCTTTACTATTGATAAAAATTTATAAATAGGAAATGGAAATAAGGCAATTTTTATGGGGACTAAACCCCTTTTCCTCAGGTCAGGACACGATACCATAATAGCAGTATACTGTACTGTCTTGAAGAAAGATTTGGCTTCTGAAAGCTAATTGGAAGATGGATTAGTCCAATAAAATGGTATTTTCTTATTTCTCGTTATTTGTTTTACTTCTGTTTGTTAAGTGGTGATTATAATGTATCAGTTTTTTCAAATTTACATCAACTGTCTTTATATTTTGCACAGTATTAGGGGACATGTGTCACTGTTTCTGTGGTGTTGCAGAGTCTGGTTTCTTGGCGGTTTAATTTAACTTTTGTCTACATATTTCTATTTTAGTTTGTGATTATTCCATATTGGGCGAGGGTGTATCTGTGTGTGTATGAAAAGGACATGGCTTTTTGTTAGCATCGACTGTACAGGATTAATTGATTGTGCAGGATCTGGCTTGTTTAGTTTTACAATGCGTGTATTGGTATTCTAGTGCTCACTGCAGTGTTTAAGATGCTGCCTTTTCCTAGGTGCACCCTTGTTGTGTGATTCATGGATTATTACTAAAAATAACTTTTTTATATAGAGGAGGGGGTTGTTAAAAATGATCAGCACTGGCTGTCATATATACTAGGTACACCACTGGATTTAATGACCCTATTCTAACCACCAAATTTCCTTGTCCCCCCCCCCCCGACTACTTTATCATGCCACCCATGGGGAGAGATGGGGTGGGGGGCAGTTGGGAAGAGAAAGGAAAGAAGTTGGATCTGGGGATGGAAGGGAGGTAGGGAGAAATTTTAGGCCTGTGGATGGAAGGCAGAGAGATGCAGCATCTCTCTTTTTTTTCCCTCCATTTCATTGTTCAGTATCAAAGGGGGAGGGAAGAAGAAAAACAGAAAAGAGAGGGAGCAAAATATTGGACCATGGGAATAGAGGAGGAGAGATGGACCCATTGGAGGGCAGGAGGGATGAGATCTGGGATAAGAAAGGGGATGGAAAGAAAGGGACAGGGAGATATAGCCTGACCAGTGGAGAGAGGGATGGGATTCTGAAAGTGGTAAGCCTTGTGGATAAGGTCAAAATGGAGATGACAAGATGAGAGAGAGCAGTGACTGGTAGAAATGTGGTAAAGGGGAGTAGATAGAAGGGAATAGGAGGCTGGGAAAGGAGTGAGATGGGAAATGGGAGAGCTAGGGACTGAGAGAAGATGGAGAACTGAAAGGTAGCTGAACATTTAAAAAGAAGAAGGGTGAGAAAGAAGGCAAGATTTGAGTGGACAGAGGCAGAAAAGAAAAAGTTAAGAAAGCTGAAAAGGAAAAATCAATAAGTTGGAGATAGGCATAAGAAATAAATGGAACGACAGAAGAGGAGAAAAAAATGGACAGCTGACACTGGAAAGAGAATTAGTTGAAGATAGAGAAAAAGCAGAAAGAGAAACTGGGACCAAAATAATGGAAAAACAAAACATCCATATAACAAGGTAGAAAAAGTAGTTTTATTTTGAATTTATTAACTGGAATATGTTAGCTTTGGGATATGTGCATCACAATTATTTTTGTATTCAGTGGTGTAGTCATATACAACTGATTTGGGGGAGGGACTGGAGCCCAAATTAGTGGATGGACACCAAAGTTTTTCCCCGCCTGAGTACAATTTACAAATACTAGAGCTATTGGGGATCCCCAAGCCCTGTCACCTGAAGACATCTTCCTCAAGTCTGACAACCCAAAATCTCCAAGCTTTGCAGCCAATGACAATATCCTTAAGCTGTCACTGCTTTCAAGCATGCATGAAAGCCAAGGTGGGGGGGGGGGGCAGTGGAGAGGGAAGGCAGCAGCTCTGCAATATTGCTGCCAGCTCCAGAACTTGGGAAGTTGGAGGGGGGAGGAAGTGGCCGTCAGTTGGTGAGGCTTGGGGATCCCTACTAGCTACAGCAGAGGAGATGTTCATTTTGAGGGAGCCTAAGCTCAAAGTGGGAGGCCCAAAAAAGCAGTAATATTTACCCTGACTGAACGATCCTCCACGTGCGTCAATGACAGCTGATGCAGCATCCTCGCTCTGATGAGGCTCACCTCTGAAGAGGCTCACTGTAGCTGTAATAGAAGTGAATGGGAAAACCAGGAGAGCACATCCCTGCTCATCAGAGTGGGGATGCGGAAATCTGTGGCTGCTCCCACTGTCAGTGGTGTACGTGGAGGGATCACTCAGTCAGGGTAAGTATTACTGCTTTTTTTGGGTTCCTCTCCACAGTGTCCCTTTAAATGAAGGATTATTATTAGATACTTACATCCTCTATATTAGTGATTGCAAATTTGGGACCTGCTCGGCCTTTTTTTTTTGCTCATCAGCCAGTGTGCGGCCCCAGAAAATTTTTTTTCGGCCAATGTGGCCCAGGGAAGCCAAAACGTTGGACACACCTGCCCTGCTCCTTCACCGTGAGCAGGGAGGGGTAATTTGCATAGCACCAAATTTGCACCACCAAATTTCTCCATCCTGCCCCACCCGGCTACTTTTTTGTGCCACCCGGCTGGAAAAAATTTCTGGGGAGAACACTGCTCTGCTTCCATTGCTGTCCGCTTTTTTGGAGTACTCTCTTTTATTTCACTGGTTACTTTTTGCTTCTGTGTGTGTGTTCTCTTCTGTGCTTGTTTCTTGCTACGTCCCTATTCCTTGGTTATATGTTTTTCCCTGTATCCACTTCTAATGTGCCGCGTTTGTCTAGTGTTGTTGCGTTCAGTGTAGACTAGTGTTGTGGTGTTCTGTGTTGGTTGGATTTCCTAACTTTAGGATAGCAGTTTGCGTGTGTCCTGCTGTTGTTACTTATGTATGTGCCCTCTGTCTGCTTTGTTTTTGCTTTTATGTACTTATTTGGGTATTTTAGCTGTGTTATTTGTTGACTTCCTTACCTTGTTGCCCTTCCTTGGTGTCCTTGGGTGTGGTGATTCTGCCCTTCTTGAGGCCCTTCGCAAAGGCGCTCTCGCTAAGGCAAGCACCTTTGCTGTTCGCCTTCGCCACGCTCCGAATGGCTGTGTGACGTTGGCTCCTCCCCTTTTATGGAGGAGTTCGGCTCTGGCGTGCTGCTGACGTTGGAGGGGTGGGCGGAGCTATCTCTCGCCTCTGCCCCTCACTATGTCCTGCCTGCCTGCTGCCTCTCTCCCACTTGCTGTTCCTCTCTTCTGCCTGCCTGCCTGCCTCTCACTCCGCTCTCCTCAGCCACCTCCCGACTCTCTTCGGCCGCTTCCTTCGCTATTTACAGCGTTCTCCATGCCGAAAATAGTCATAGAAATCCGCGCTATCAGATCAGTAGAATGTTGCATCTATCCCATGCCATCCTGAAGACCGGATACAAAACGCTGTCCTCGTGCCTGTTTAGTTAAGCAGGCCAACAATTTTCCCGAACGGTTCCCATAACAATGGTATTGAAACTTCTGATAAAACAGCATCTTGATTGTATGCTCATGTACATGGGAATTAAGAGCTGTCTCCACAGAAATTAGATGCTCCTTAAGGGCTCAGGATGGCTGTTGAGTATACAGTCGTTTTGCTGCTGCCAATTCTCATTCTAAACGGACGATTCCTCTAGACAAGTGTCTATTGCGAGCTATAACATACGCAATACAATCCCCTCTTAAGCATCACCATAGCAGTACTCCAGAACAGAATGGGGTCCTGATGATGTAAACTGTAAAAATTCTTCCCATTTAGCTGTCAAGTATGTTTTAAAATGCTCATCCCGAAACAAGAAATCGCCAACGGCCGGGCCCCGCAAACCAGAGCCCACATTCACATCTATCCAAACCAATACGTGATCTGATATCACTGCGGGTCCAATAACCGCAGAGTCAATGTTAAGAAAGGCCCGGCTCGTGGTGAGAATGTAATCTATTCTAGAGAGTGTTCCATGTGCCTGCGATCTATGTGTATAGTCCCTTTTTGTCGGATGTAGTAAGCGCCACGGGTCAATCAAGTCCAAGGCGGCACAAAGATATGGAATACCTCATTTCTGCGCTCCCCCTATAGATGGTCCCGGAGAGGAGTGGTGACAGTTCAAATCCAATATTTGATTATAGTCGCCAACCAGAAATACCGGGTCTGTCACCCGCTCTAACAACAGGGCTGTAATACGTTCAAAAAATGAGTGATCATATATGTTTGGAGCATAAGCATTTAAAAGGTAGAACGAGTTTGTTCCCACCATCAGGTAAAGCAATGTAGGAATGCCCCACAAAGGAAACACACACACACGCAATCATAGAATCGGGAGGAGGTGCTAGAAAGGGCTAACTCTGAGTCCCTATTTATTATGCTTCTAAGGTAATGACATCATAGTAACTCCCTCGTTTACACATCTCATGATTGGTGGGTACAAAGGTACATGGTTTTACATTGGTGGATACAAAGATAGGTACATGCTTTTTACCTCTTGATTACCTCGTGCTTTTACCTCGTGATCATCCTCCAACTCATCTCTTAGACAAGGGCCTGATTAACACATGGACAGGGCCTGAGTCTTTGCACATATGCAATGCCTGTCAGCTGATGTCCTTACCAAATAAGGACAGCTCAAATAAGATAAGTATGTGACAGTCCAAAGGTTATAATGCATGCTCCTTAGCCTTAAGCTGTAGGCAAAGTCTGATTGTTGCCCATATAAGTGATGCTTAAACAAGATAAGAGATAAGATAAGGGTAAACCTGTGTCAGGTTAATATGTGGCAAAAGTCTCGTGACAAGATGCTAGTATTTTCCCTTTACTTAGAATGGTTGCATGGCAAGAAGGGAGAGGGAATGAAAAACAGGGCCTCAGATCCAAACACATGCCTAGATCCACACACAGGCCTAGATCCGCACACAGGGCCTAGGTCAGTGTGCCGACCTGGCCTGCGTTCAGAACTGCCTGTGTGCTGACCCTGCTTGTGTTCTGATGCCCTGGATCAGAACTTATCAGATCTCCATCCCTACAAAGCAATAAGTAACTTCCCTGTGGATTGCTTTCTACAACTCGGGCTGTATAGGGCAAGGATTTATGAATTAAGATCGCTATACCCGCTTGCTTTTGTGGAAAGGACGCATAAACCGCATCCACCCAGGCTCTCCCCAACTTGGAATTTTCTAGATCAGTCAGGTGGGTTTCCTGCAGGCAGACTATGTCGGCCTTATGACGTTTCAACTGGGTCAAAATTTTTGTTCTCTTAATAGGGGAAGTAATACCCGATACATTCCAGGAGATAATTCTCAATGTAGTGGCCATAGCCTAATTAGGGTATCAAATACCTAGGCAAACAGTAGCAACTGAAACAATGTCGAGCCATCCCGGGTTCCCAGCCCAACCCAGATAGCAAAGGTAATAACGGGGCCCTCACCTTCCTGACCTCCAGGTCATCAGTAAAGACCACCAAACATCGTTATCAGGACCCACCAGCCCACATATCCTAAAGAAGGTCACAAACCGCCACATGGTCAAAATGCTATTACCCACTCCCACCCAAATCCCAATCCCTACTCCCCCCCTCCCTCCCTGTCCCCGATCCCACATTCCTATGCTATCACAGCTATAGACCCACACCAGAGTGGTTCTAGAGGTGTGAAAGATCACGAAGAGGTGCCTCCCCTAGCCCCGAGTCCCCATCAAGACCAAGTACAAGATCCCCTCATGTACCTGCAACTTCTCAACCAGAGTAATAAATAGGTGCTGAACTAAACCTCATCAGCCAAAACAGTACAAATACAGTAATAACAAAATATACACAGAATTGAACAAAAACAATAGAACCAGTTGTAATAACAGACGTAATAAGGAAAGCAGTGCGGCTGTAGACCCCTCAAAAACAGGGAGTCACAAAATTGAGGTTTGAACAACAGCAAAAAGTAATATCAAAACATGTCACCCAACACAGTCAAGAGAGATCCTGTGAGTGAAGCACATGGGTGTTCAGTTAGTTAGCCACCTCCAAAGAAGAATCAAATGTATGCCACTGTCCTTGCTGATGTATGCGCAGAACAGCTGGGTAGGCAAACACAAACGGCATTTTTTTTTTCCGACAAGGTGGAACAAATCGGGTAAAACAATTTTCTTTTTTCGGTCAGCGTCGCCGAATAATCCTGAAAAATTTGCACTTCCAAGTCCTCATATTTCAGAGTCCCGAATCTGCTTATACTTCAGCAGTATTTCTGCTTTATGGTTATAATTAAGCAATTTGACATTAACCATCCTCGGGTGTGCCTCCCGGGTGTACTCCCTGCCCAAACGATGTGCCGTTCCAGGCATAGGGGGACCAGTCCCTCCCACATGAGGAAGGTAGCAGCCAACCATGTTTGCATGGCCTGCAATAAGGCAGATCCTGACACTGTCTCTGGAATGCCAAGAAAATGGAGATTAGACCTGCGGGAACACATAATTAGTGTCTTCAATGTTTAAGCCCTGATCTCCAAATTAAATTGTGTGTTAAGTGTTCCACCTTGCAAAAGCGTTCCATTAAAGCCCATCATATTCAATGGGAGAAGCTGTTCGAGCTATGGACATCAGAAAAACTGCAAAGCCATCATCTTTGTAAAACTCCTACATCGATATAGGGAAATCTCCTAGGATCAGGGAAGACAGTTTCTGAACCATTCTCTTCCCAGTAAGCATTGCAGGTCTCTATAGAATTGAGACTCTTGATGCAGACCACGCATCGACACCATTGATCTAAAGATCTGCAGGTTAAGAATAGTCTTACTAGGCCGGACCAATGATCCATCAAGCCCAGTAGCCCGTTCTCACGGTGGCCAAGCCAGGTCATTAGTACCTGGCCAAAGCCCAAGGAGTAGCAATATGACATGCTACCGATCCAGGTCAAGCAGTGGCTTCCCCCATATCTTTCTCAATAACAGACTATGGACTTTTCCTCCAGGAACTTGTCCAAGCCTTTCTTAAGACCAACTACACTATCCGCTCTTGCCACAACCTCTGGCAATGCATTCCAGAGCTTAACTATTTTCTGAGTGAAAAAAAATTCCTCCTTTTGGTTTTAAAAGTATTTCTTTGTAACTTTGAGTGTTCCCTAGTCTGTAATTTTTGACAGAGTGAAGAATTGATCCACTTGTACCCGTTCTATTCCACTCAGGATTTTGTAGACTTCAGTCATATCTCCCCTCTTTTCCAAGCTGAAGAGCCCTAATCTTACAGACTTTGCCGTTGTGCTTATTGAAGAAGGATTTACGTATCTTTTATAAAAAAAAGTTACTCATTTTTGTTGGGGGGCTAAAAAACCTAAATTAAAGTTGATATATTTGCTGGGGAATTGGAATAAAGGGGGGTTAGGTCTACCGGATATGTGGATTTATAATTATGCATATCTGCTTCATCATTTGGGAGATTGGATTAATGAGAGAAGTATTTACACTCCTCTTCGGATGGAACGGGAGTTTTATGCTCCTTGTGATGTGTTTGCATTATTACATAGTGCACGGAAGGCATTGCCTTCTCATATTTGTTCAAGTTTATTATTCAACACATTACGGATGGCATGGTGTTGGCTTGTGTGACTCTTAGGTGGGAATCCGATGATAACTGATCTTTTGCCTTTGCAGGGTAATCTGGCCTTTCCTCCAGGACGAGACTCTAGAGAGTATAGGTTATGGGGACTAAGAGGAGTTAAAAATTTGGAACATAGTTTAGGGGATGAAGGAAAAATGTTAACCCATGCTGAATTATTAGCTAAGGTGGGGGTGACCTGGGGAGTGTGTGTGAGAGGGAAAGGAAAAAAAAAGAAAATTGGGCATAGAGAGAAAGAGGAGAGACGTAGAGATGCATGGAGAGAGAAGGATGAGAGGAGAAATGTTGGGATATGGTGATGGAGAGGGAACAGAGGGACAGATTGAAGGGGATGCAAGGGGGAGGAACGTTGGATATAGTGATGGGGGAGAGATATGGCATGTAGCTGCAGAGGGGTGATAGAAGGAGAAATGGACATGGGGCTGGTGGGCAGTAGTGAAAAATGCTGTACATGATCCGGGGGATGAGAGAGGGAGAAATGTTGGATGTGACAGTAGAGAGGGTGGGAGAGATGCTTGGATCTCTCAAGACAGAGGGACAGTGAATGAGAGAGAGGGAGATTTGTTGCCAATAGGGGTGGAGAAGAGAGGAAGAAAAGTTGGACTCATTATATATTATTAAGATCATATTGTGTATGTATATGAAAAATGGATGGAAGAAATTGGATTACAATTAGTACTACTGTTATGGGGTGGAATCAGGGGCAGAGCTTGGGTGGTCTGGGGCAGAGCTTGGGGTGGGGGGTTATTCGGTTGATATTTGTTAGGCTTAGGGGGTAGTTGGCTTGAAGAAGTTGAGAAACACTGCTCTACAACACTGGAGAAGGAGGCGGAGCTGAACAATGTAGATTTCATCCTTCTGCAATCAACTCGTGAGTATGGGAATATCACTTATCAGGACTCCTAGACACATCTACCAGAAAGAAAATCATTGAGGTAAGAACCTAATCTTCCATTAGCAATCCTGTAAATGACATTAGTGCTCTTTTAAAATTTGAGTTCATTAATGTATTAACTAAGGGCTCGTTTTATTAAGGTGTGCTAGCGTTTTTAGTGCACGCAGCAGATTAGCATGCGCTAACCCCTTGCTACACGGCTAGATCTAATGCCAGCTCAATGCTAGTGTTAACGTCTAGCGCGCACGGCATTGTAGCGCACGCTATTCCGCACGTTAATGCCCTAACGCAGCTTAGTAAAAGGAGCCCTAAGTGTGCATGGCCACAGAGTTTGATGTGCACAATGTCTCATTTGTGCCTTTTGTAGAGAATGAAGTTCAAAATGTCCTAAAAAAATAAATTTGTTTTGTGAAGCACTTGAAGCAGGCTAATGTGAGTTGGATGAAACTACAGTTTTATCTATATTGAAGAATTGTCTTGATTTCTTGAAACACATGAAAAATATTCAGAGCTATGCTTTTTTGATGTTTGCTTTACTGCAGCATATTAGTTGTGTTTTAATCTGACTTTTATTCCAAACTGTTATTGGATCAGGAAGGTAATATAGAGTAGTCAGAAAACAAAGGGTGCTGTAGTAATGTGCAGTATATTATTTTTGTTTCAGACAGAAATGCATTTTAGCAGACGAAATGGGACTGGGCAAGACTATTCAGTCTATTACATTCCTTCATGAAATTCTCTTGACTGGAATACGAGGACCTTTCTTAATCATTGCCCCACTTTCCACTATTGCAAACTGGGAGAGAGAGTTCCACACATGGACTGATCTTAATGTTGTGGTATACCATGGCAGCATGATTAGCAGACAGATGATACAACAGTATGAGATGTACTGTCGGGATTCTCAGGTATTTTCTTTCTATCTTTATTTCTGCACTATTTGACGCATGTGTTCTCTTTGCTGTTTTCCCTTCAGTGTTAACTATTTTATATCTTAAGGGGAAAATTGTTTTCTATAAATGTATAATTTCCAGTGCAATAGGTATGTCATACTCAACAAGTGGATTATCCCCCCATGGTGTCAAGCCATTTGCAGGAGGAATCCACTCCGGATTTTTTCTGTGATTCTCCAACTTCACTGGGAGCTCTACTGCCACCTACAGTTTTTCCCTTCTGAATGTGAGCCGGATGGAGTGTTTCTCTTCTAGTCTCCCTTTTTCTTATTTTCTTAAGTGTTTTCAACCTTTATTCTGTGTTTTTTGTGCTTGGAGCTTTCACTCTGGGCTGCAGCTGACAGGCCAAACCCTGGTGGTACCTGTTAGCCAGCCTACACAACTATTTTTGGAGCTTGGGTCTATCCGTGCTTAGCAGACTGTTAGGCATCTGTACGAGGCTTAGTGGTGTCTTGTAGGGTGCTGGCTGCATTTTCACCTCCCCCCTTCTGCTTTCGCATCTATTGGTATGTGAGAATATGGTCAGACACCGTGTCTGACTGGCAGCCCGAAGATCAGGGTTGAAGATGCATTTCTAGCATGAAGTACACTATACCCTCCGTATCCACGGGAGTTAGTGGCAGAGCCGACCCGCAAATATTAAAAAAACGCAAATAATATTCAGGCCGGTTCTGCCCCAACCCCCACTTCCCCCCGGCTATTTTAAAGCCCTGTAAGCCCCCCCTTAAGCCTTACCTGGTGGTCAAGCTAGTTTTTGGGGTAGGAGCGATCTTCCCATGCTTTTGCCCTGTGCAGATCACTCACAGGAAATGGCTGCCTTGAGCTCCCATAGTCTCTCGAGACTGCGATGGGAGCTCAAGGCAGCCATTACCTATGAGCGATCTGCACTGGGCAGGAGCGTGGGAAGATCACTCCTGCCCCGAAAACCCGCCCACCGTAGCTGCACCATTTTAAAACTCCCTGCAGCCATACAGTTTAAAACACCCACCATCCTGCACCTTTTAAAATAGGTACCCGCCCTCTGATGCCGCCTCCATTGTCATCGCTGCAGTCCCTGGTGATCCAGCGTGTGTCCCTCCCTTGTTAACGGCGCACAGGTCAGGAGCGCAGACGTCAGCAGCAAGCTTTACGCACTTCCGCTTGCGCCTGCACTGTTTTCTAAATGGCTTCGTCAGTTCTTGCGGGACTTGCGCAAGCAGGAGCGCTGAAAGCTTGCTGCTGACGTCCGCGCTCCTGACCTGTGTGCGGCTAGCGAGGGAGGGCTACACGCTGGACCACCAGGTACGGGGGATGATTTAAAAATACTGGGGGGATATATCTAGAAGTACTGGGAGGGGATGATTGATCTAAAAATACTAGGGGGATGGATTATCTAAAAGTACTGGGGAGGATGATTGATCTAAAAATACTGGGGGGGATGATTTAAAAAGGTATGGGGGAGGCTGTGGGGCGGGCTGGCTGCCATTACGTTTGTCTACCATTAGACGTGCTCACCCCTAGATGTGCCCTGTACCTTGTCCTGACCTACCACTAGACCACCAGAGGGGGGACACAGTACAGGGCACACCATATGGTTCAAAATTATTTTTTCTTGGTTTTTCCTCCTCTACAGGTGGGTGCATCTTAAGGTGAGGTGCGTCTTATGGAGCGAAAAATACAGCAGATCTGCTTAATTTCTCTTCTACTCCCTGTTTCTTATTTTAAAAAAAAAAAACTTAAAAAAACTCCTCTATATTGTACTGATGGGCTTCATATTACTACAGCAGGAAAAATAATCCATGCGGAGAAGTTTAATCAATATGTTTCTAGACATTTAAACTAGAAGGTGGGGGGGGGGGTGTATGTATGAAGGACAATTATAGAGATCACCCCGTCAAAAGACAAGATGTGATGGTAGTAAAGATTGCAACATAAACAATATCAGCAACTCTCTTAGCATTGGAACGGAAAGTGAAACAGAACAAAAAACTATACGAAAAAGGAGATTACCGCTGAAAAATAGCTGGAAAGCGATGACCACAAATGCTCGCAGTCTAAGCAACAAAGTTCATGATCTATAAGCCCTGATGTTAGAGGCAGATCTGGATATTGTCGCTATCACAGAGACATGATTCAGTGAATCCCATGGATGGGATGCAAACATACTGGGATATAATCTTTTTAGGAAGGACAGAGATGGTCAAAAAGGTAGAGTAGCAGCTCTCTATGTAAAGATTGATATCCAAGCGACTAAAATGCAAGGGACCTGGGGAGAGGAATACATGCTATGGATCACTCTGAAAAGAGAAGATGGAACTTCTATCTTCATGGGTGTAGTCTACAGACCTTCGACTCAATCGCAGCAAATTGATAAGGATCTGATTGTGGATATCCAAAAGTTTGGAAGGAAAGAGAAGGTGCTACTGTTGGGAGATTTTAACCTGCCGGATGTGGACTGGAAGGTTCCGTCTGCGGAATCAAAAAGAAGTAGGGAGATTTGTGAATGCCTTTCAAGAGGCTCTGCTCAGGCAAATGGTGAGGGAACCCATAAGGGAAAAAGTGATATTGAATCTGGTCCTCAAAAATGGAGAGAGTATCTCTAATGTTCGAGTGGGTGTTCATCTGGGAAGTAGCGATCATCAAACGGTTTGGTTTGATATAACAGCTAAAGTGGAGAGCGGCCGCACGATACTTAAAGTCCTAGATTTCAAACATACGAACTTTAATAAAATGAGAGAGTACCTGAAGAAAGAACTTTTAGAATGGGAGGACATGAGAAGTGGAAAAACAGTGGTCTAAGCTGAAAAGAGCGATAAAAATGGCTATGGACCTTTATGTGAAGAAAATCAATAAAAACAAGAGAAAAAGGAAACCGATATGGTTCTCCAAACTAGTGGCGGAGAAAATAAAGGTGAAAGAGTTGACATTCCTGAAATATTTAAAAACCCAAGAAGAGGAATACAGAAAGTACTACCGGGAGAAACTGAAAGAAGCCAAGAGAGAGATACGTCTGGCGAAAGCGCAGGCGGAAGAACAAATGACTAAAAATGTAAAAAAGGGAAACAAAATTTTTTTCAGATATATTAGTAAAAGGAAGATGATGAAAAATGGAATTGCTAAACTAAAAGATGCTGGGAACCGATATGTGGAGAGTGATGAGGAAAAAGCAAATGTGCTAAAGAAATACTTCTGTTCTGTATTCACGGAAGAAAATCCTGGAGAACGACCGAGTTTGTCTGGCAAAGTAACACGAGAAAATGGAGTAGATTCTGCGCTGTTCATGGAGGAAAGTGCTTATGAACAACTTGAAAAACTGAACATAAGAATTGCCGCTGCTGGGTCAAACCAGTGGTCCATCGTGCCCAGCAGTCCGCTCACACGGCAGCCCCCAGGTCAAAGACCAGTGCTCTAAATGAGTGCAGCCTCACCTGCGTACATTCCAGTTTAGCAGGAACTTGTTCAACTTTGTCTTGAATCCCTGGAGGGTGTTTTCCCCTATAACAGACTCCGGAAGAGCATTCAAGTTTTCTACCATTCTCTGGGTGAAGAAGAACTTCTTTACGTTTGTACGGAATCTATCCCAGGATACTGAGGGAGCTCAGAGGGGTTCTGGAGGGTCCTATTAAAGACTTATTCAACAAATCTCTGGAGACGGGAGTGGTTCCTGGGGATTGGAGGAGAGCGGATGTGGTCCCTATTCATAAAAGTGGTCACAGAGATGAAGCAGGAAACTACAGGCCTTTTTGCAGATGATACCAAGATTTCTAACAGAGTAGACACCGAAGAGGGAGCTGAAAATATGAAAAAGGATTTGCAAAAGTTAGAGGAATGGTGTAATGTCTGGCAACTAAAATTCAATGCGAAGAAATGCAGAGTAATGCATTTGGGGATTAATAATAAGAAGGGGATTAATAATAAGAAGGATCCGTATATGCTGGGAGGTGATAGGCTGATATGCATGGACAGAAAAGGGATCTTGGGGTGATAGTGATCTAAAGGCAAAAATACAGTGTGACAAGGTAGTGGCTGCTGCCGGAAGGATACTGAGCTGTATAAAGAGAGGCATACCCAGTAGAAGGAAGAAGGTGTTGATGCCCCTGTACAGGTCGTTGGTGAGTCCCCACTTGGAGTATTGTGTTCAGTTTTGGAGACCGTATCTGGCGAAGGTCGTAAGAGGATTTGAAGCGGTCCAGAGGAGGGCGACGAAAATGATAGGAGGTTTGCACCAGAAGACCTATGAAGAAAGACTGGTAGCCCTGAATATGTATACCCTAGAGGAAGGAGGGACAGGGGAGATATGATTCAGACGTTCAAATACTTGAAAGGTATTAACGTAGAACAAAATCTTTTCCAGAGAAAGGAAAATGGTAAAACCAGAGGACATAATTTGAGGTTGAGGGGTGGTAGATTCAAAAGCAATGTTAGGAAATTCTACTTTACGGAGAGGGTGGTGGATGCTTGGAATGCGCTCCCGAGGGAGGTGGTCGAGAGGAAAATGGTGACGGAGTTCAAAGAAGTGTGGGATGAACACAGAGGATCTAGAATCTGAAAATAATAGTATATATTGAACTAAGGCCAGTACTATGACCTTTTGGTTGAGGATGGGCTGGGGAGGGCTTCAATGGCTGGGAGGGTGTAGATGGGCTGGAGTGAGCTTTGACGGAGACTTCAGCAGTTGGAACTCAAGCACAATACTGGGTAGAGCTTTGAATTCTTGCCCAGAAATAGCTAAGAAGAAAAAAATTAAAACAAAAAATTAAATTAAAATAAGTTTGGGTAGACTGGATGGACCATTCGGGTCTTTATCTGCCATCATCTAATATGTTACTATCCTATAGACTAGGAATATCAGCAGATGTTTGCTCTGATTAAAATGGGCTCTCAGGTGAGCAAGCGCAGTGTTCTCCCCAGAAATTTTTTTCAGCCGGGTGGCATGAAAAAGTAGCCGGGTGGGGCAGGATGGGGAAATTTGGTGGTGGGAAATTTAACTCCCTCTTTTACTAAGGTACGCTAACATTTTTAGTTTGCGCAAACTCCCGTGCTACTTGGGAAAACTAACGCCAACTTAATCCTGGCATTAGCGTCTAGCGTGCGTGGTAATTCTGCGCGCGTTAAGCACAGGCTAAAACCATTTTCGCAACTTAGTAAAAGGAGTCCTAAATGTGTACTATTTTTATTAGTTAATTATTATTATTTTCCAATGCTCAATATGACTTCCTTTTTTAAGGTTTGACACTTGTGCCAGAATATTTTTACTAAATTTAAGAAGCATCCAATGCTAGAAGGGAATAATTAGAAATTTGCCCTTTTTCAAATGGTATAGAGGTTTAAAAAAGGAAAAGGCGTTAATGAAGTCATTAGGTTCAATCTAGCCATTTATTTCTGCATGAATTTAAACAACTAAAAAAAAAGATAAATACAGTGGTACCTTGGTTTACGATCATAATTTGTTCCAGAAGCATGCTCGTAAACCAAAATACTCGTATATCAAAGCGAATTTCCCCATAGGAAATAATGGAAACTCGCTTTGATACGTTCCCCCCGAAGGCCCCCCCTGCGATCCGGCACCCTCCCCCCCCGCGATTCGCCCCCCACCCCCCGCCGCTTCTTACTGTCATCTGGGCCTCGGCACTGGCATGTTTCTGTAAAGGAAGATCATGCCAAACTAACCTACTGCATTTCTTTGAGTGGATAAGTGAGCAATTGGACAAGGGTGACCCCCCTAGACATCGTATATCTTTATTTCCAAAAAGCCTTTGACAAGGTACCCCATGAGCGCCTACTGAGGAAACTGTGGAGCCACGGGGTGGTAAGGGACGTGCACAGATGGATCAGAAGTTGGCTGGCGGATAGGAAACAGAGGGTAGGTGTAAAGGGACACTACTCGGACTGGATAGGGGTCACAAGTGGGGTCCCACAGGGGTCAGTGTTGCGACCACTGCTGTTCAATATATTCATAAACGACCTGGAAACAGGGACGAAGTGCGAAGTCATAAAATTTACGGACAACACAAAACTCTCCAGTAGAGTCAGAAGCATGGAGGATTGCCAAGAATTACAAGGAAACCTAAACAAACTGAGTGAGTGGGCAATAAGAAGGCAGATGAGCTTCAATGTAGAAAAATGTAAGGTCTTGCATGTGGGGAAGAGGAACCCAATGTACAGCTATATGATGGGAGGGAGGGTACTGGGGGAAGGCAGCCTTGAAAAAGACTTGGGGGTTTTGGTGGATAAAACGATGAAGCCAGTGGCGCAATGTGCAGCAGCCTCAAAGAAAGCGAACAGAATGTTGGGCATAATCAAAAAGGGTATCACTACCAGAACGAAGGAGGTTATTCTACCATTGTATCGAGCGATGGTTCGCCCACATCTGGAGTACTGTGTCCAGTATTTGTCGCCGTACCTTAAGAAGGATATGGCGATACTCAAGAGGGTCCAGAGAAGAGCGACACGGATGATAAAGGGCATGGAGAACCTTTCGTATGCTGAAAGGTTGGAGAAGCTGGGGCTCTTTACCCTGGAGAAGCGGAGACTTAGAGGGGATATGATAGATTCTTATAAGATCATAAAAGGCATAGAGAAGGTTGAAAAGAACAGATTCTTCAGGCTAGCCGGGCCCACAAAAACAAGAGAGCATTCAGAAAAATTGAAAGGAGACAGATTCAGAACAAATGCTAGGAAGTTCTTCTTCACTCAGAGGATGGTGGACACCTGGAATGCGCTTCCAGAGGAGGTGGTAGGACAGAGTACGATTTTTTGGTTTCAAAAAGGGATTGGATGACTTCCTGAAGGTTAAGGGGATTGAAGGGTATAGGTACAGGTATTAAATGAATAGGGGATGAAAGACTTAGGTAAGGTCCAATGACTGGTCACGGACCTGGGGGGCCGCCGCGAGTGCGGACTGCTTGACACAATAGACTCCTGGTCTGACCCGGCAGAGGCAATGCTTATGTGCGTTGGTGCCGGTGCCCGAAGATCGGCCTCCTCTTTTTGCTGGGCCTTGAGCATCTGCACATGCTCAAGGCCTGCAAGTTCACGTTCTCTCCGAGATCTCCGAGAATCTCGGAGAGAGCGTGAACTTGCAGGTTTTGAGCGTGCGCAGATGCTCAAGGCCCAGCAAAAAGAGGAGGCCGATCTTCGGGCACCGGCACCAACGCACAGGACATGCCGGTGCCGAGGCCCAGATGACAGTAAGAAGCGGCGGGGGTGGGGGGGGGTGTGTGTGTGCCGAATCGCGGCAGGGGGGGGCGCAGATCACGGGGGGAGGGTGCTGGATCGCGAGGGGCGCCGCTCGCAAATCGAGGCACGCTCGTTTTCCGTGGCGTCGATTTTGCGAATGTTTTGCTCATCTTGCAAAACAGTCGCAAATCGGTGCACTCGTAAACCGAGGTACCACTGTATAGCTTATCCAGTCATACAAGAATGGCTCTACAGCAGGAGTGCCCACAATTTTTGGCCTTGCGAGCTACTTTTTAAATGACCAAGTCAAAATGATTTACCAACAATAAAATTTTAAAAAACACAAAGCACACTGTACGCAGAGAAAATGTTAATTATCATTTATATTCCGCGGGTTTTCAAAGAGGTCAAGGCAGATGACTTTATGCAATGTGACCTCAGGAACAACTATACAAAAATAGACAGATATACCCCCTCCCTTTTTACTAAACCACAATAGCATTTTTTAGCGCAGGGAAATGCGCTGAATGCCCTGCCCTGCTCTCGATGCTCATAGGCTTCCTGCGGTAAAAACCGCTATTGCGATTTAGTAAAAGGGGGCTATAGTGCAAAATATAGACAGCAGATATAAATTCTCAAAACAGACACATTTTGATCACTAAATTGAAAATAAAATCTTTTTTCCTACCTTTTTGTCTGGTGATTTCATGAGTCTATGGTTACACTTCCTTCTTCTGATTGTAAATCCAATATTTCTTTTTTTCTGCCACTTCCCTTTTCATTCTGTCTCTCTCCCCCCTGACTGCCTGTTTCTCTCTCCCCCTGCCCCCTCTTTATTTCTGCCTTTCTTTTTCTCTCTCGCTCCCCCTGCCTGTCTTTCTTTCTCTCTCCCCTGTCCCCCCAAGCCATTGCGCCGATTTCTCCATTTCCCCGATTCTTTCCCTACCCCTTAAGCCACCACGCCAATTTCTCCCTGCTGCTTCCCTGAGCTAGGCCAGGCACGTACAAGCGCTGGACTCACAAAACTTCACCTCTGACGTCAATTCTTACATCGGAGAGGAAGTTCCAGGCCAGCCAGGCAGCGATTGGCTGGCAAAGAACAACCTCTCCGACATCAGAATTGACGTCAGAGGTGAAGTCTTGTGAATCTGGCATGTGTACGCGCATGGCCTGGCTCGGGGAGGCAGGATGAAAAAGATTGCAAAGGCAACGCAATCGACTCACATTGCCTTTGCGATCTACTGGTCGTTCTCGATTGACCATTTTGGCACCCCTGCAGTTATGGTATCCTGTCCTGACCTGAGGAAAGGGGTTTAGTCCCCCAAAAACTGCCTTATTTCAATTTCCTATTTATAAACTTTAATTAATACAGTTACAATACTACTTGATTCTACGTAATGCAACAACAAAAAAAGGTTTTCTACCTTTTGTCATTTCTGATTTAATCATCTTCTCTTCACTCTTCTTTCTATTCAGCGTTTGTCCTCGCTCCCTTCCTTGCAATATCTGTCTTCTCTTTGCCTCTTTCACCCAACCTCTGCCCTCTCTCTCTACCCCTTATATCTACTGTCCACCCTCTCTCTGCCCCTTGCATCCACTGTCCACCCTCTCTGCCATTTCCATCCAGTGTCTGTCCTTTCTGTGTTCCATATGGCATCTTCCCTCTTTCTATGTCCCTTCAATAAACTGTATATCCTGTGCCCTTTCTCTCCTTTGTACATGATTCATTTCAGCTTCACCCCTTCCCCTATGCTCTGGCATCTCTCTCTTCTCCTTTCTTTCCTTCCTTCCCACTCCACCCCATGATCTGGCATCTCTATCTCCTTCCCTTCTTTCCCTCCATGCCCTGGCATCTCTCTCCTCCCCCTCCCCCCATATGCGCTGACATCTTTCCCCCCCTCCATGGTCTGGTAGCTCATTTCCTTTCCCTCCTTCCCATAGTCTTGGTGTCTCTTGCCTTTCCTCTCCCTTCCCTGGTCTTCCTTCTCTCCTCTCTATCTCCCCAATTGGGTGCTGCAGCAGCACTTTTCTTCCCCTCCCTCCTCCCCAATTGGGTGCAGCAGCAGCAGCACTTTTCTTCCCCTCCCCAATTGGATGCAGCAGCAGCTTTTCTCTTCTCCTCCCCCCAAAAAAATTGGTGCATCAGCAACATTTCTCTTCCCTTCCCCCCAAAATGGGTGCAGCAGCAGAATATTTCTCTTCCCCCTCCCCTATTCGGTAACAGCAGCAGCATTTCTCTTCCCATCCCTCCCAGCTCACAAACCCGTCGGTAGAGTCGCTAGGGAAGTTGTAAGCTTCCCTCCATTGCTGACCTATCTTTCATACGTCAGCGACGAAGGGAAGCTTACAACTTGCTGCTTTTACTTGCTTCGGGCCTTCCTCGTTGCCGGGTCCTGCCTATGTTGTTTCCGCGAAGGCAGGACCCAGCAGCGAGGAAGGCCCGAAGGAAGTAAAAGCAGTAAGTTGTAAGCTTCCCTCCATGGCTCTATTGTGTGCGTGCCGGCTTCCCTTCTCTTCTCTCCAAAACCGGAAGTTGCATCCCGTGGGGGGGAGGGAAGATAGCACGTACACAATAGAGCCCCGGAGGGAAGCGTACAACTTACTGCTTTTACTTCCTTCGGGCCTTCCTCAATGCTGGGTCCTGCCTTCACAGAAACAAAGTAGGCAGGACCCAGCAATGAGGAAGGCCCGAAGCAAGTAAAAGCATGCTGGTAAAAAAAAAAAATGGCTGGCATCAAACAAAATTTTCGGCGGAGATTCAGCCCGGGAAGGAGCAGTGGTGAAAGCAGAAGGATTTGCCGGGCGGTAATCTAAATTAGCTGGGCGGTGCGCCCGGCTAAAAGGCCCTGGGGAGAACACTGAAGCGCAAATCGTTTCCCAGTGAGGGAGGCGTAGTGCTTAAGGATCCACAGGATCATAGACTGGCCCTGCTGTTCAAGAGGCAGTTTGAGGCCTTGTCTCTGGCAGTGTAGGCTGCTATGGCAGCCTCATTTGTAACTCGAGCGTACCATTCTAAGCTGTGTGTCCAAAGCGGTATGCATTCGGATCACCCTTCCCAGCTATTGCTGATGAGAATGGACTATGTGACTGATGCTTTGTATAGTTTGATACTTGTAGTGGACAAAGTCTCAGTTTATTCTGAATCTGCTCGCAGAATTCTGTGGATCAGACTTCGGGCTGGGGATTCCACCTCCAAAGTCATCAGAGCTGATGACAGAGGGAAGGCTTCTGGATCAGCAGCATTCAGGAATTGCCGCCCACAGCCCTGCAATGAAGGAAGTGCAGCTGGAAGGCAGGAAGGAGGCGGCCCACTTGGATGGGTTCAGGAGAGTTTGCGAGGGGGAGAGGGGCAAGAAGTAGTTGGGCCACAGAAGGGAAGGTGGGAAGGAGCGAGCAAGTGCATTGGGACAAGGAAGGGAGAGAGAGGGGGTATGAACGTGGGACAAAGGAGGGAATGCTTTGGAACATGGGAGGGGCACGAATTTGGGACCAAGGAAGGAGGGAGAGGGCACAAACATGAAACATGGAATGGAGCATGTTTGGACACAAGGAAGGGAGGGGAAATGAACTTTGAACATAGGATGGAGGGAGGGTGGGAGGAAAGAGATGCTGAGGTAAGGGAGGGAATAGAAAGGGAGAATTGTTGGGCATAGGTGTGTGAGTAAGAAGGAAATAATGATGGTGTACATGGGAATGGAAGAAAGGAAAATTGTTGAGCATAGGGAGGTAGAGGAGTGAGGTTGAGATGCATGGGGAAAAGAAAGATGAAAGGGAGAAATGTTGGGTATGGTGGTGGAGAGGGAACAGTGGGACAGATTTAAAGGGTTGCAAGAGAGGCATGTTGGAATGGAGGGAGAGATATGGCATGGTGCTGATAAGGGGTGATAGAAGGAGAAATGTTGGGCATGGGGCTGGTGGACAAGGGTGAAAGATGCTGCACATGGTCCAGGGGATATGAGAGGGAGAAATATTGGTTGTGGTGGTAGAAGGGGTGGGATAGATGCACTTTCAATCCCTTTCTCTCTACTTCCTTTGCAGCAAGGGAGGGAATGAGAGAAAGAGAATTGGTGGACAGTGAGAGAGAACTGGAGACATGTTTTACATGGGGGTGGAGGAGAGAGAAGAAATGTTGTGTAGGAGTGTGGAGGGGGAAAAGAGGGAAAATAATCCAGGATAGAAGGGCTTGAGGATGCTTTCCAATGAGTAGGGGGTGGGGGAGATACAAATGCTGGGCCATGGTAGGAACCAATGGACAAAAACTGCTTGAAGAAGAATTTGCAGAAGACAAGAAAGCAGAGAAAAGAGAAACTGGAGTCAACTTATTGGAAAAATAACTCTCCAAGTACCAAAGGTAAAAAAAAAAAAAAGGAATTTATTGATTGAAATATGTTGGCTTTGAAAAATGTATATAAGAACATAAGAATTGCCATCTCCGGATCAGACCCTGGGTCCATCAAGCCGGTGATCCGCACATGCGGAGGCCCCACCAGGTGTACCCTGGCATAGTTTTAGTCCCCATATCACTGTATGCTTCTCAAGGGAGATGTGCATCTAATATATATAACAAATGTTTTTGTATTTTGTTCAAAAGAAAAGGAAATGCATTTCTGGTTTTATTTCTTCAATGTTGAAGTACTTGCTGATCCTTGCTGTGGCTGATGGGGATCCCCAAGCACCGCTGGCTGAGGACCTCCTCCAAAGGCAGCCAGAACTCCTCTCCACTAAACGTAGCAGTCACTGGCAGCAACCTTGAGCCACTGAGGTGCCTGCCAAGCTTGGCAATAGGGACCTCTGGCCACCTTCAGAGGAAGTCCTCAGCTAACAAAGCTTGAGGGTCCTAATCAGCTGGAGTATTTTTATATTTAAATTAGAGGCTTTGGTAGAGACCCATTTACAAAGTATGTGTTCTTCCTAATTAATATTTCTAAATTAATAAGTGTCTACACTTATTTGTAAGTGGGTCTCTACCAGAGCCTTTAGTTCAGTTTCATAATTAAATGAAATAACTTCTTCTGACAGATTTGAGGACAGATTTGGGGGACAGATTTGATTTTCAGTGGGGACGGGTTTGATTTCTGTCCCCATGCAACTCTCTATCATGAACTCGCCTGCTGATAAACCGGAGAAAGCGGTTCTGGTCCAGGCGACTGTCCAAAGGTTGCTGGACATTCAGGCGATCAAGCGGGTTCCAGCTGTAGATGTGGACTCTGGCAAATATTCCATATAAATGATTGTGCCCAAGAAAGGCTCAGAGGATTAGAGGCCCATCCTGGACCTCAAGTACGTGAATGTGGGTCTCATTTTTGTATAGAGACTCTCCAATTGGTCATTTCTTCTGTTCAGCTGGATGAGTTCCTGGTGGCGCTGGACTTAACGGAGGCATATTTCCACATCCCGATATTTCTGGATCACAGGCGCTTCCTTTGGTTTCAAGCCCTGGAATAGCATTTTAAATTCAAGGCTCTCCCGCTCGGTCTGGCTACAGCCCCCGCACCCCCTCCCTCCCCCCGGACCTTCACCAAGGTGATGATTGTAGTGGCAGTTCATCTCTGTAAACTGGTTTGGCTTGTCCACCCTTATTTGGATGACTGGCTCAGCAGGGCATCCTTGCAGGAGGAGGCAGAGAGAGCGGTCCAGACCGTCTTTGATGACCCTGATAGATTGTCAATCTGAAAAAGAGCCAGTTGCAACCTGTTCAGTTCCTGGAGTTTCTGGGTGACCAATTTGACACAGAGAAAGGCTGGGGGAGTTTTCCTGAGGCATGCAGATTGAAACTTGGGAACCAAATTTCTGCTCTCCTAGTGCAGCAGTCTTAGTTGGCCTGGGATTATCTTCATGTCCTGGACTCAATGGCGGCAACGATAGAAGTGGTTCCTTGGGCAAGAATACATATGCACCTCTTGCAGCACTCCCATCTCTCTCGTTGTTCTCCGCAGACAGACCCCCTACATCACAGGTGTCAAAGTCCCTCCTTAAGGGCCGCAATCCAGTAGGGTTTTCAGGATTTCCCCAATGAATATGCATGAGATCTATTTGCATGCACTGCTTTCATGCACATGCTTTCGAGGAGGGACTTTGACACTCCTGCTCTACATGTTCAGCTGCCCTCGACGACGGAGGCCTGCTGCAGCATGTCCTGGTGGCTCGCCCTCAGTCGCTGTTCTCAGGGATGCCTCTTAAGGATCAATTCCTGGACCATGCTGACAACAGATGCCAGCCTTTTGGACTGGGGAGCACATTGCGAGGATTGACCAGTGCAGGGGCAATGTTCTCCATCGCAGCGCCATTGGTCCATCAAGAGACTGGCGCTCTGAGCCATCTGGTTGGTGCTGATTCAGTTTAAACCCTCATTGTTGAACAAGACGGTCAGAGTGTTTTCCCGACAACGTGACAGCAGTTGATTATGTGTACAAGTAAGGAGGCACCAGGCATATCGGCTTCCAGAAGGAGGCGAAAGCGCTCTTCTGTTGGGCAGAGACTCAGCTTCTGGCCATCACTGCGGCTCATGTCATCAGAGTGCAAAACGTGCAAGCAGACTTTCTCAGCAGGCAGCCTCTGGACCCAGGAGAGTGGACCCTCTCGCCTTGGGCATTTCAGAGCATTGTTGATTGTTGGGGTAGTCCTATGTTCGATCTCATGGTGATGGTGAGCATCAAGAAAGTGGTGTGATTCTTCGGCCACAGATACGAGTGCAGAAACATTGGAATCAGCATGCTGGTTCAATTTTGGCCGGTAGACAAACTTCTGTACATGTTCCCTCCCTGGCCCATGGAAGGGAGAGTCCTGAGAAGAGTGGTCAGGCATCAGGGATGGGTTATCCTAGTGGCCCCGGATTTTTCTGGGCACTTCTTGTATGTGGACTTAGTGCTCCTTCAGATTGTCCACCCTCTGAGACTTTAGCCATTCCTGGGACACCTTTCTCAAGATCCAATCATCCTGCAAGATCTGGAGCACTTTGGTCTCACTATATGGCTTTTGAGGACTCAGCTTTGAGCCAGAAAGGATACTCAGATCTATTTGTATGCACACTTTTGAAAGCTAAGAAGCCTGCCACATTTGCGGCATATGCCAAGGCATGTGATACCTTCCAATGTTGGTGCCTCAAGGAGCAGCTGGATCCTGCCATGATTTCAGCAACAGCTATCCTGTCCTTTCTTTAAGGTCTGGATATGGGGCTGGCAGTTTCCTTAGTGAAAGTTCAAGTGGCTGAAGTTTTCTATTTCAGGTCCCAGAGTGCCAGATGTTCTCTCTGCACATCTGGATATTATCAGGTTCTTCAAAGATGCTCTGAGGCTGCTGCCCTGAGTTCACCAGCCCAGTACGTCCTGGATTCTGAACTTCATGTTGGAAGGGCTCTCGAGGGCTCCATTTGAGTACTTGAAGGATGCCACCCTCATGAACTTGACTATCAAGAAGGTATTTCTGGTGGCCATAGCTTCTGCAAGGTGTGTTTCTGAACTGCAAGCGTTGTCATGAAGAGAGCCTTACTTGTGTATCATGGAGGCCGAGGTCTTGAGGACCATTCCCTGTTTCTTGCCAATGGTGGTTTCAGTATTTCACATCAACCAAGAAGATAGCAAGTTTACCTTCCAGCTTTCCAGGCCTCAGGATCTAAGTCGGACAGTCTTGAAGGTGCTGGATATCTGGAGGGCTATTTTGTGTTACCTGGAGGTTATGAATGACTTCTTTCTCTCTGCCCACCTCTTCATGTTGACAAATTCAGCTAAGAAAGGGAGGCAGGCTTCCAAGGCTACCATTTCAAGATAGATCAGGTCAGCTATTTTGTTCTGCTACATTGTCTTTGGTAGACAGCCTCCCTTCATGCTTTGAACACATTTAATAAGAGGGATTGCCCCTTCCTAGGCTGAAGCCAGAACGATTCCATGGATGAGATTTGCCGGTCGGTTTCTTGGTTGTCCCTTCACACTTAAGAACAACATAAGAACATAAGAAATGCCGCTGCTGGGTCAGACCAGTGGTCCATCATGCCCAGCAGTCCGCTCACACGGCGGCCCATTGGTCAAAGACCAGCGCCCTAACTGAGACTAGCCCTACCAGTGCATGTCCTTGTTCAGCAGGAACTTGTCTAACTTTGTCTTGAATCCCTGGAGGGTGTTTTCCCCTATGACAGACTCCGGGAGAGCGTTCCAGTTTTCCACCACTCTGGGTGAAGAAGAACTTCCTTACGTTTGTACGGAATCTATCCCCTTTCAACTTTAAAGAGTGCCCTCTCGTTCTCCATACCTTGGAGAGGGTGAACAACCTGTGTGGCGCAGTGGTTAAAGCTACAACCTCAGCACCCTGGGGTTGTGGGTTCAAACCCACGCTGCACCTTGTGACCCTGGGCAAGTCACTTAATCCCCCCCATTGCTCCAGGTACACTAGATAGATTATGAGCCCACCGGGACAGACAGGGATAAATGCTTGAGTACCTGAATAAATTCATGTAAACCGTTCTGAGCTCTCCTGGGAGAACGGTATAGAAAATGGAATAAATAAAAATAAAAAAATACTAAGTCTATCCCCTTCAGTACCTTGAATGTTTTGATCAAGTCCCTTCTCAGTCTCCTCTGTTTGAGGGAGAAGAGGCCCAGTTTTTCTAATCTTTCGCTGTACGGCAGCTCCTCCAACCCCTTAACCATCTTAGTCACTCTTCTCTGGACCCTTTCGAGTAGTACCGTGTCCTTCTTCATGTACGGTGACCGGTGCTGTACGCAGTACTCAAGGTGAGGGCGCACCATGGCCCGATACAACGGTATGATAACCTTCTCTGATCTGTTCGTGATCCCCTTCTTTATCATTCCTAGCATTCTGTTTGCCTTTTTTGCCGCCGCCGCACATTGTGTAGACAGCTTCGTCAACTTGTCGATCAGAACTCCCAAGTTCCTTTCCTGGGAGGTCTCTCCAAGTACCACCCCGGACATCCTGTATTCGTGCATGAGATTTTTCTTACCGATATGCATCACTTTACACTTATCCATGTTGAACCTCATCTGCCATGTCGATGCCCATTCCTCGAGCCTGATTAAGTCACGTTGCAGATCTTCACAATCCCCCTACATCTTCACTACTCTAAATAACTTCGTATCGTCCGCAAATTTAATCACCTTGTTTGTCGTACCTATGTCCAGATCATTTATAAAGATGTTGAAAAGCACGGGTCGAAGCATCGAGCCCTGCGGCACCCCACTGGTGACGCTCTTCCAGTCCGAGTATTGTCCATTTACCCCACTCTCTGTTTCCTATGCTCCAGCCAGTTTATAATCCATGTGAGTATTTCACCCTCGATTCCATGGCTCGCAATTTTCCGAAGTAGTCGTTCATGTGGAATATTGTCGAACGCCTTCTGAAAGTCCAGATATACAATGTCGACTGGGTCACCCTTATCTATCTGCCTGTTTACTCCCTCGTAAAAGTGCAGCAAGTTTGTCAAACAAGATCTGCCTTTGCTGAAACTGTGCTGGCTGGTCCTCATCAGACTGTGTCCGTCCAGGTGATCAAGTCCTTTATGAGCGCCTCTACCATCTTTCCCGGTACCGAGGTTAGACTCACCGGTCTGTAGTTTCCCGGGTCTCCCCTCGAACCTTTTTTGAAGATTGGTGTAACATTTTCTACCTTCCAATCCTCTGGAATCTTTCCCATTTTGATTGACAGATTGACTATTAGTTGAAGCAGTTCAGCTCAGGAGGCCATCTCTTTTGGAGCCTTAATTTTGAAGGCAGATTTCTCTCCCACCCAGGATTTCTTGGACTGTTTAGGTACGTCCCTTGGTTCAGCATACCATCCCTATTGCACAGGAAAAAGAGATGTTCTTACCTTGATAATATCTTTTCCATTAGATAGGGATGTATGCTGAAGCCCCACCCATCATTCTCAATGCGCTTTATGCTACTTTGAAAGCTCCATTTCTGACCTTTTTTGCCAGCTATCATAAATTGGAAGATGCTTTGTTGTCTGTATATAGTTACTTGGGGTTTCCGTAGAGTTTTTTATGGTCTTTTCCTCATAAAGATTATTTGTTACTTTCCTTTTCACGGCATATTTTTAAGCAGATCAAAGTCTTGTTGGAAGGTTTCCCCGTTCTCCTCCTCCTGTTCTCTCCTATAGGCCTGTCGCTGGTGTTGAAACTAATTGACTGGGGACAGCAGAGAACAGGGAAGATGAGGTACTGAAAACAGTAATCAGTATCTCCTGCAAAGGTCTCGCAGGAGCAGATGCAAGACCCATGGTTTATTCCATCCCTATCTATTGGAAAAGATACTATCAAGGTAAGAACCTAATCTCTTTTTGTAGCTGTACTGATAAACATTTATAAATAGAAAATGGAAATAAAGCAACCTTTTTTCAGAGTAATTTTAATACTTTTTTACCACCCTTTGGAGACTAAAATCCTGTTTCGCAGGTCAGGACAGGATACCATAACAGCAGTGTACCGTACTGACCTGAGGAAGGAGGTTTGGCCTCCGGTCTTAGTAAAACACAAAGTTTTAAATGGTTGCAATTGAAGCAGGCCATTCAGGTTGGGTTCCCTGAATGGAAAACATTGAATAATCAATATAGTTTAAAGTTCTTATGTTTTCAAGAAGACTTCCTAGGACATCAAGCCGCATTGTGGTATAAATTAATATCTGGATATTTGAATAAAAAACCAAAAAATGGTCTAAGAGACATTTGGAGCATTGAGATTAAGCATCAAATTACTGCATCTCAATGGCCACTAATTTGGTCTTGGAGAATGAGATGTACAGTATCAGCATCTATGAGACAAACTTGGTTCTTTTTATTACATTGAGCTTTTTGGACCCCTACACGTTTACAAAAATTAGATAGCTCTAAGTCTAATAAATGCTGGCACTGTAATCTGGAACCAGGGACGTTGGATCATTTAATGTATCATTGTCCCTACATTAAAAGTTTTTGGAATACAATTTGGCCACAAATTAATAAATTGATGGAAAATCATATAGCAATATCATATGATACAGTGTTATTTGGAATGATGATGAGAAAAAAAAGTCAAATTTCACCAGAAAATAACAAGCTTTTATTAATCATGACAGGGGTTGCCATTCAGCATATAACCAACAATTGGAAGAATTATAATAACCTAAATTATACATTTTGGTGGAATACAATATGTCATATATTCAAAATGGAAAGAGCAATAGCAATACAAAGAGGGACATATACTAAATTTATGAAAATATGGGGGCCATTGACAAAATATTGTAATGAATAAATAGTAGGATTTTCTTCTTCTTTTCTTCTTTTCAATATCTTCTTTGTGACACACATGAAGGGGAGGGTAATGAAAATAATTTTTACATAATATGATATAATATGAAATATAATATGTAATGTATGATTGGAAAGTATTAGAAGGGTGGGGGGAGGGAGAAGGGATAAAAATATATTTAAAATATGATGTATTAGATGTAAAAGTGATATTGTGTATTCATCAATTGTATTTTAATATTTTGTACACTTTATGTAAAATTTGAAAACGAATAAAAATTATAAACCTGAAAAATGGATTAGTCCAATAAAATGGTATTTTCTTATTTTTTATTTTTTTGTTTTATTTCTATAGCATTTGTTAATTTGTAAAGTGGTGATTGGTATTTTTCAGTTTTTTCAAATTTACATCTTTATATTTTGCACAGTTTTAGGGAACATATCACAGTTTCTATTATGTGGTGTTGCATTGCATGCAGAGTCTGACTTCTTGGGGGTTCAGTTTAACTTCTGTTTACATACCGCATATACTCAAATATAAACCGAGGTAATCTCCCCCCCCAAAAAAAAGGAGTTAAAAAGGTTGACTCGAATATATATCCGGGGGTGGGGGGTGTTAGCATTCAAGTGCAATGCCTTGCCCTGCAGCCTGTTCCACCCTCCCTCACTGCTCTGCATCCAGTCCCCGCACCCAGCCCCCTTCTCTCCCTGCCAGGTTCTGTACCCTTTCCCACCTCACTGCCAATGCCTTGCAGGCCTCCACTGGGCCTTCTGTGAGACTTGAAGGTCCAGCAGTGGTCAGGATAGGAGGGATCCCTCCCGCTTCCTGTCCCAGCTGATTCTAATTATTTTATCTCCCTCCCGCCTCCCCCACGTACCTTAGGTATCTCTGGTGGTCCAGTAGTGAATCGCAGCAGGAGCGACTTTCCTTCACTCCTGCCCATGTAGAACCGCTAGCTAATTGACTGCTGCAAGTTCTTGCTGCTGTAAGAACTTATGGCAGCCAATTAGCTAGTGGTTCTGGAGTGAAGGAGTGAAGGTCGCTCCTGCCACGATTCATCGCTTGGCCACCAGGGATACTTAAGGTACGCTGGGGAGGCAGGAGTGAGATAAAAATTATTAGAATCAGCTGGGACAGGAAATGGGAGGGATCCCTCCTGACCCGGCCACTGCTGGACCTCCAGGTCTCATGACAGGCCCGGCAGAGGCCTGCAAACAGGTTTGGGAGGGGGACGGGTCAGTGCTGACCTGAATAAAAACAGAGACTCCCATTTTTTGAGCCCCAAAATCTCAGTGTATATTCAAGTATATATGGTATTTCTATTTTTAGTTTGATTATTTATTCCATACTGGGTAAGGGCATATCTGTGTTCTGTGTGTATGAAAAAGACATGGTTTTCTGTTAGCATTGACTGCACAGGATCGATTAATCTGGTCGGTATATTTATGTTCTTAAACACTGCATTGAGCACTGCAGTGAGATGCTGCCTTTTCCTAGGTGCACCCTTGTCATGTGACTCGTAGATTATTACTAAAAATATATATTTTTTATATAGTGGAAGGCGTGTTAAAAATGATCAGCCTTGGGTGTCAAATATACTAGATATGCCACTGTCAGAATTAACAACTCTGCACCATTATTTTCTCATATTCATCTTAACCCCTCAAACTTGCTTTTCCCTTCATTCCCAGGCTCATTAATTAAGCAAGCCTCAGTGGTATGGTAAATGTTTCTGCATATTTGTGTAGAAAGGGATATTACAATAGATTGATAGTTAAGAATAGAGGTAGTCAAAGATATTTTGAAAAATTGTGCTTTTCATACTTACATATTTATATTTCTTAATAAATCTCCAGGGTAGAATCTTTCGAGGAGTCTACAAATTCCAAGCTATCATCACCACTTTTGAAATGATTCTTGGGGGCTGTCCAGAACTTAGTGCCATAGAATGGCGCTGTGTTATCATTGATGAAGCACACAGGTTAAAAAATAAAAACTGCAAACTACTTGAAGGGCTGAAGCTCATGAATCTGGTGAGTAACTTAGTTTCCAAAAAATCAATTTATGTAAGTTTGAATGGAAAAAATAATCACTTTATACAAACCACCCAAAATACAGCACACCACAAAATGGAAAAAAAAAATCAAATAAATTAAATCATCAATTTCACACACAAAAAAAGGAGAAAAGACCTGTGTGTCCTTAGGGATACCATAAAAACTGATACCCCACAGACAAACTTGTTTCAACTCAGCTTTGAAACAAGAAGACACATCCTTGGTCAGAAAAACTCCATCAAGTCTCAGTCATTCAGTAACATTGCAATATCTTTCTTTAAATTCTCCAGAATACTAAATTTCAAATTCAAAAGATGAAAGAGACAAAAACTTATCTGTTTAAAGTCAATACACTGTGGCGCTGAACAAAAGGAAAGCAGAGTTTTTAAAGCTTGGAGCGTGCACCAGAATCTTTGCTGTAAGAAAACAGTCCCTTCTCGAAAGAGCTTACTATCTAAACAGGCAAGACAGACAAACAGGATGTCATGGATACAGTTAAGGGGAATGGTTACTCAGCTGGCTGGGTTGGAGGGCAGAGGAGTACGGTTAAGGATTGAAAACATATCAAAAAGGTGGATTTTCAGTCTGCTTTTAAACAAGGGAAGGGGCTTGACAGGCAAACTCGGGTAATTTATTCCAGGCATAGGGGGCAGCTAGATGAAAGGAACGAAGTCTGGAATTGGCTGTGGAGAAGAAGGGTAACGCTTAGAGTGACTTATCTGAGGAATGGAATTCTCTGGGAGGTGTATGAGGAGAGATATTGAGGGGCAGCAGAATGAATACACTTGTAGATCAACAATAAGATCTTGAACTGTATGCAATGGCAGATAGGGAGAGGGGTGACATGAGCGTAGTGGAGAAGTGGAGTCACGCAGCAGAGTTTTTCACATATTGCAAGGGGGAGAAGCAACATTGAATGATACCATTTAGGAGTAGATTGCAGTAATCTAAGCGTGAGGTTACAAGAGCTTGAACAAGGGTCCGGGTAGTGTGCTCAGAGAGGAAGGAGTGAATTTTGGTGATATTGAAGACATAGAAGCGACAGGTCTTATCAGCTTGTTGGATATACGTAGAAAATGAGAGGTCAGAATTGAAGACCACTCCAAGGTTGCAAGCAGAGAAGTCTGGAACAATGACAGTATTATTTACAGAGAGGGAGAAAGGAGGAGGAGGAGCAGAAGGTTTAGGAGGAAACAGGAGCAGCTCAGTCTTGGACATATTTAGTTTCAAATGACGGCAGGACATCCAGGCAGCAATGTCAGTCAAACAAGCAGAGACTTTTTCTTGGACTTTTAAGTGAAATTTCAGGTGTAGATAGATAGATCTAGGAGTCATCAGCATATAGGTGATACTGGAAGCCATGAGAAGAGATCAGGACACCGAGGGAAGAGGTGTAGAGAGAGGTGAAAAGAGGACATAAGACAGAACCCTGGGGTATACCAACTACTAGCGGGGTAGCAGCAGAAGAGGACTCACCAACACATACATTAAAGGTGCGTTGGGAAAGGTAGGAGGCAAATCTGGAGGGGACAGATTCACGGAATCAAAACAAGGACATCATATCAAGGAGTAAACTGGTTTACAGTATGAAAGGCATCCAACAGGTCAAGAAGGATAAGGATAGAGTAGAGGCCCTTAGATCTGGCCATGAACAAATCACTGCACGCTCTAAGCTTTAAAAACTCTGCTTTCCCCTGTGCAGTGCCACGGTGTATTGGACTTTAAAAAGGTAAGTTTTTTTGTCTCTTTCATCTTTTGAATTTGAAACATAGTATTCTGGAGAATTTAAAGAAAGATATTGCAATGTTATTGAATGATTGAGACTTGATGAAGTTTTTCTGATCATGGATATGTCGTCTTGTTTTAACGCTGAATTGAAACAAGTTTGTCTGTGGGGTATCAGTTTTTATGGTATCCCTAAGGACACTTAGGTCTTTTCTCCATTTTTTTGTGAATTTGATGATTTAACTTATCTGACTTTTTCGATTTCGTGGTGTGCTGTATTTTGGGTGGTTTGTAGAAAGTGAGTAACTTAGTTTGCCATATGCTTAATGTAGCATTCTTTGGTACCTTCTTTTTTAATCAGTCTGAATGTTGATTTATCTTTTATCAGTTTTGGAAAAACAAATGCAGGAAATCTGGGCAAACATTAAGAAGGTAATTTTAAGAAGAGTTGTGGCATTTACACATGTAAATAATTATAGAAAGCTCTTTCCTTATTCCTAAGTCCAGACACTTGGGCTTGTGCTATCCTGCCAGCAGGTGAGATTGAATTACTGAACTGTGATATCATCACTTAAGAACCCCTGACCAATCAGTATTTCTTAATCTCCAGCAGGTAATAGACTTCCCATGTAACTTCTGGTGGTCTGGTAGGACTTTTTCCCAATTTTTTAATCGGTCATACTTAAATAAAAGCAAAGTTACTGAAGCTAGGAGGTGGGTGGTGTTCTGGCTTTGTAAACACCTGCAGAACCCCTGAACAACTCCTTTCTTAAGGAGTTTAGGGTTTTTTGTGCGTTATACCTTTCCATTGGGGAAACTCAAGTGCCCAAACTTATTTCTCCTCTTCAGACAGTTTGACTAGCAATTTTCTGTATCAGTGCTGCTTTGGTCTTTATTTACCCACTGTGCTTTACCAGAAAAAAAAGGGTGCTTTGGAAAGGCTTTTGTTTTTCACTTCATTGGTTTTCTTTGTCAGACCAACCTTCTTGTAAAGTGCTGGCTTGTTTTTAATATGGCAGTGCTTCATGATGAAAACAGTTGATTTTCCGTTTGTGGGATGTGGTTAGCTATCACAGAGGCAGGAGAATGCTGATTCTATAAGGAGGAAACTTGTGGTTTCCTGTGCTCTTCCATTCCAAAGGACCATTGGCTGGACAACGCTACTGTTCTTTGGCTGAGCATAGCCAACAATTAAATATGGCTGAAGTCAGGCCAAATTGTAGTAGGTCTCTCTACCATATTTGGAGTGCCTGTGGCATTTGCCTGCAGAGATGAGCCACTTCAGTTGACTCCTTTCCCATTGGCTGATGGATCTTTTCTTGTGAGTAAGTTGCAGGGCTTAGGCTTTGCTCAAACTTTTCTTGCCTGAATTCTTTCTTTTGTCCCACAGAGCATTTTGAATGGACAGAGTTATCCTCAACTAATTTTACCTAATGCTCTTGCTTCTTTTTCCTAATGATCAGGATGATAGGCTTTCTGTAGTTTCTGGATGGAGGAGGTATTAGATTTAAATTTGACAGAGCAGCAGTTTGAGCTAGGGAAAGATATCCTCTCTGATGGGGATGAAGTTCTGCTGAAAGAAGTTGCATCTGTAGTCCATATTTTTGGTAATGATGACTGTCCTGCTTTATTTATTTTATCAGATTTTATCCAGTCTTAAATTTTGGTGGATATGCCCAGTTCTAGTTCTGATTTCCAGGATCTCCTTTTGATTGGTATCAGAAAGACTTCTAAGTTGATCCCTATTCTTCAGGTGATAGGTGATAAAATTGTAAAATTGGAGGTTCAACAGTTTTTTTTTTGTTATGGTCTTTGGTTAGATTTTACATTGTAGCTTCACAGTAATCTGATAGATTTAAGCTGCCTAAGGTATATGCAATGATTTTGGCTGTAACATAGAAGAGTTATCCTAGTTGAAAAATCCCCAAGACTGTAGGATGGGACATGGCCTGCCGTTCCCTTCTTGATAAAATTGCCCCTGTTTCAACCTGCATCATCTCTTCAAAAAAAACCCTTGGTTCAATTCATCACTTCTTCTTAAGCGTCAGTTACGCTCGTATCTGCCGGATACACGAAGGTAGGAGTCCAGGCATACAATATGGCAGCAGGCAGTTGCAAGTCAGATGATGCCGATGCCGGAGCTTCTCTTCCTGCCCAGTGTGCGAGATCATGCCGGCATCAGCTGACTTGCAGCTGCCTGCTGCTGTCACGTATGTTGGGACTCCTGCCTTCGCGTATCCGGCAGATATGCGAAGGCAGGAGTCCAGGCATACGCGATGGTAGCAGGCAGTTGCAAGTCAGCCGACGCCGGCACCTCTCTTCCTGCCCAGAGTTCGGGATCGGGTACTAGACTGCAGGCCGCAAAATAGCACCCGGGGGGCTGCATGTGGCCTGTAGGCCGTGAGTTTGAGACCGCTGTGATAGACCATTCATTACTTCTCCATAGACTTGCCGGAGTTGGAATTTCTGAGCAAATCTTTGACTGGTTCTCTTCTTATTTTTCAAATCATACCTCCGTAGTATTTTTTAATAACAAATCATCAACTGTTTTCAAAAATAACTTTGGCATCCCACGAGGATCAATACTCTTCTCCTCTACTCTTCAATATCTACCTGGCCCCTTTACTTACTTTATGCCAATCTATCGGTCTTATCGCTTACACGGATGATATTCAGATTATCAAGTTTCAAGTTTATTAAAAGTTTGTTGTACACGCAATATCAAATACTTCAATGTGTATGACAATTTAAAATTAGAAGACAAAAATAAAACAATTTATACAAATAAACATACAATGTTGTACACAAGTAATTAGCGATACAAAAGGGAAGAGGGGTGAACTACAATCATTGACGCATTAATCTCATCAACTCAAAATTAGATAAGATCAGCCAATGGCTCTGTGATAATATGCTGTCGTTAAGTACCTCCAAAACCAACTATCTTCTCTTTCCATGAAAAGAAAATATTCACTTAACATCTATTACTTATCAATGGCACGCCAGCATACTCAGTCAGTTCAGTTAAAATCCTTGGTGTAATGATCGACAGTAAACTGTTCTACTGCCTTCAGATTAGTGCAGTTGTTAAGAACAGTTTTTTCAAGCTCAGAATGATCAGATCCTTAGCAAACATTCTTGACCCTCAGTCTCTCAATATTCTAATTCACTCCATTATTATTTCCAAGCTCGACTATTGTAATTCCTTATATAAAGGTGTCTGTCAAAAAGACATCCGACGTCTGCAATTAATACAAAACACTGCCATAAAAATTATAACAAGAAGAAATTTGATCATGTTACCGCCCTTGATAAAGAGTGCACACTGGTTACCAATCCCTCATCGAATTACATATAAAATTGCTTTCATTTCCTTTAAAACCATGAACACCAAAGTACCTGCCTTTATTCATAAGCTCCTCATCCCTCATGATCCTTTGAGAACCTTAAGATCAGCATCACAGCACTTTCTTCACATCCCATCTTTAAAAATCATTAGTACTCGTAGTGCTTCTTCATTCGCAATTATAGCCCCTTCAATTTGGAATTTGTGACCTTCACATTTAAGGTCTGAGCAAAATTTAGATAAATTGAAGGGAAACCTTAAAAGTTTTCTCTTTAAAGATGCATAGGAATGCTAAATGATCGCTGGGTCCACTCTTGCCAATTTCTGTTTTAATCACATTCAACACTGATATGATTTCTCTCATTGCCCTCTTGTTTTTAACCTTAATTTTACTCTTTTCTTTTTAAAATTGAATTTCGCCTACTATCCTTTTGTTTTCATGTAAGTTACGTCTTGTCATTAACAAGTATGTTAATTGTTCCCCATTTTAATTTTTTAATTGTTAAACGCTTAGAATTTATAATTAGCATTTCATCAAATTTTAAAAAACTTGAAACTTATGAAGCAAGCACTTGAAGCCTCTGTGTTAGCCTTGCAGGCTATATAGTTGTGGAGGCTATATAGCTCAGGTATGTGTTATGTGGTCAGTGCAATTGGTGGAAAAAGCTATACAGTTGTCAATGGGTTTCCACCTTTTTAGATTTGGATGCAACCTGTTTGGTAGATGCTTTGCATGATTTAATTAAAGCTTTAGAAAAAAAAAATTCTCTCTCCTTATAGCTGTTCGGTATACTGTGTTGCTGATGTTATTCTAAAGTTAGTGTTCGTAAATTACCTTTTAAAGGAGGTTTGCTTTTTTGGTGAAGATTTAGAAAAAAATTAGGTGAGCCAGTTTCCTAGATTCTAGAAGATTGATCCAAACTTTTTTTTTTTTTTAAAAGAGGTATTTCATCTAAAGGATGCTTTTGAAGTCCAGGAGACTGGGAAGAGTGAGAGCTACTCAGCTCGGTAGATTGCCTTTCAGAAGTTAGTCCTTTTGAGGTGGCTGTAGCCAAGATCAAAATTTTTGTACAAGAATGTTTTTTTACTGCCAAAAGTTTTCAGTGAAGATATGTAGGCCTGATGTCTGGTGTCTTAGGTAGGAGTTGTTGAAAGTTATTTTACCAGAGGTCTGCCCAGATAATCACAAATATATTTAGAAGTTATTGGATATGATTACGCTTGGTTTCTTCCTGGAATTGCCTCTCAGTCTTGTCTAACAGTGGTGGAACTCCAGCAGACTTATTCAGGACTTCAGTTAGAAGCGGTGTTTCCAGTTTTGCCTTCGGAAGAAAGAACAATTTATTTTGTAGCTCCAGAGAAAGAAGGTTTTTCCATCTGATTCCTCATCAGTGTTCTCTCTAGGGCCTTTTAGCCGGACGCTCCGTCCAGCTAATTTAGATGACTGCCCGGCGAATCCTGTTGCTACCGCCAATGCTCCTTCCTGGGCTGATTCGTCGCCAAAAATTGTTTGACTCCTTCCTTTTTTTTTTTGCCACCATGCGAATTGAACCCACGCTCCGGGGCTCTAGCATGTGTGTGCCAGCTTCTCTTCTTTTCCCTCTGAAACCAGAAGTTATGTCCCGTGGGGGGAGAGAAGAAAAGGGATGCCGGCATGCACACGTTAGAGCCCCGGAGGGAAGCTTACAACTTGCTGCTTTTACTTGCTTCAGGTCTTCCTTGCTACCATGTCCTGCCTACTTTCTGTTTCCGTGAAGGCAGGAACCGGCAACGAGGAAGGCCTGAAGCAAGCAAGAGCAGCAGGTTGTAAGCTTCCCTCCGTCGCTGACCTATGGAAGATAGGTCAGTGATGGAGGGAAGCTTGTGACTCTGCCGATAGGAAGGATGGGAAGAGAAATGCTGCTGCTGCATCGAAGGGGGAAGAGAAATGCTGCTGCTGCACCCAATTTGGGGGGGGAGAGAAATGCTGCTGCTGCACTCAATGGGGGGAGGGGAAAGAGAAATGTTCTGCTGCAGCTATTTTTGGGGGGATGAGGAAGAGAAATGCTGCTGCTGCACCCAATTTTTTTTTTTGTGGGGGAGGGGGGAAGAGGAAGGAAGAACAGGGAAGGGGAGAGGAGAAGAAAGAGATGCCAAGACCATGGGAGGGAGGGAAAGGAAAGGAGCTACCAGACCATGGAGTGGGGGGAGAGATGTCAGGGTATATGGGGGGAGGGGGAGGAGACAGATGCCAGACCAGGAGGAAGGAAAGAGTGAAAGGAAGAAGAGATGCCAGGACATGGGGGTAGATGGAAGGAGAGGAGAGAGATGCCAGGGCATGGGGGGAGGAGGGAAGGGAAACTAAGGAGACATAAAATGCCAGACAAGAGGGAAAGAAAGGAGAGGAGGTGCCAGAGAGGGAGAGATATGCCAGGGCATGGGGGAAGAGAAGGGAAGGAGATAGAGATGTCAGACCATGGGGTGGAATGGGAAGGAAGGAAGGAAAGGAGAAGAGAGAGATGCCAGAACATAGTGGAGGGGGGTGGAGACAAAAAAATGGAGAGGGGGTGAAGCTGAAATGAATCATGTACAAAGGAGAGAAAGGGCATAAGATATACGGTTTATTGAAAGGACATAGAAAGAGGGAAGCGAGGACAAACACTGGATGGAAAGGGCAGAGAGGGTGGACAGTGAATGCAAGGGGCAGAGAGAGGGTGGACAGTAGATGGAAGGGGTAGAGAGAGGGCAGAGACTGGATGGAAGGGACAAAGAGAGAAGACAGATGTTGCATGGAAGGGAGCGAGGACAAACGCTGAATAGAAAGAAGAGAGTGAAGAGAAGATGATTAAAGCAGAAATGACAAAAGGTAGAAAAACTTTTTTTGTTGTTGCTTTATGTAGAATCAAGTAGTATTGTAACTGTATTGATTAAAGTTTATAAATAGGAAATGGAAATAAGGCAATTTTTTTGGGACTAAACCCCTTTCCTCAGGTCAGGACAGGATACCATAACAGCAGTATACTGTACTGTCTTGAAGAAAGATTTGGCCTCTGAAAGCTAATTGAAAAATGGATTAGTCCAATAAAATGGTATTTTCTTATTTCTCATTATTTGTTTTATTTCTGTTTGTTAATTTGTAAAGTGGTGATTGTTATGTAGCAGTTTTTTCAAATTTACATCTACTGTCTTTATATTTTGTACAGTATTAGGGGACGTGTCACTGTTTCTGTGGTGTTGCATTGTATGCAGAGTCTGGTTTCTTGGTTCAGTTTAACTTTTGTCTACATATTTCTATTTTTAGTTTATGATTATTCCATATTGGGCGAGGGTGTATCTGTGTTCTATGTGTATGATAAGGACATGGCTTTTTGTTAGCATCAACTGTACAGGCTCAATTGACTGTGTAGGATCTGGCTTGTTTAGTTTTATAATGCGTGTGTTGGTGTTCTAGTGCTCACTACAGTGTTTAAGATGCTGCCTTTTCTTAGGTGCACCCTTATTGTGTGACTCATGGATTATTACTAAAAATATTTTTTTAGATAGATGAGGGGGTTGTTAAAAAAAAGATCAGCACTGGTTGTCATATATACTAGGTATGCCACTGGATTTAATGACCCTATTCTAACTTTACTGTTGACGTAGGGGTTGTCCCTCCCAGACACACTATAAAGAATTAAATTAAAGTTGTATTAACATCAAGCAGCTTTCAAATGACATTATTTTCAGTTCATGAAATTTTTATTGAGTTTTCAAATGACATTATAAGCAAATAAAAATAAAATATTTTTAATACGTTGCTAATTATTACCTGCATTATTACCTAAGCTGTTTTGCCCTAGTTCGCACTATGATCTTTATCTGCTACTTTTTTATTTTGCTGTAGTGCAATCACACAGGTCTCCTTCAAGGCTCAGTAACACCTCTTTATAAATTATGTGGAAGAGGTCTGGAAGTGGGAATCACATCTATTTCATATCCTCAGTGAGACCTTAAGAAGGAACCTAGTGATCAAAACATTATTAGAGGTGCTGTAGATGTAGAGCCATTTCTTTTGTGACTGGATGAGCTATATTTATCCTTTTTTTTTTTAGTTGTTTAAATTCATGCAGAAATAAATGGCTAGATTGAACCTAATGTCTTCATTAACGCATTTCCCCTTTTTAAACCTCTATACCATTTGAAATAAGGCGTACATATCTAATTATTCACTTCTAGAATTGGATACTTCTTAAATTTAGTAAAAATATTCTGGCACAAGTATCAAACCTTAAAAAGGAAGTCATATTGAGCATTGGAAAATAATAAGAATTAACTAATAAAAATAGTACATATTTAATTTTCCCCACCATCAAATTTCCCTGTCCTGCCCCACCCGGCTACTTTTTCATGTGACCCGGCTGGAAAATATTTCTGGGGAGAACACTGCTCATCTTAAAGCAGCCAACAAATTCTCAAGGTTCCAAGTTTTCAATTGTGGTGATTTAGATTTAATGGAATCTTATTTGCATATCTCCATAAGGAAGTCTCAATATTACTAGAAGTTCATGGCTTCAGTGGCTGGGATGGTGTAGATGGGCTGGAGTGAGCTTTGATGGAGACTTCAGTAGTTGGAACCTAAGAACATTACCGGGCAGAGCTTTGGATTCTTGCCCAGAAAAAGCTAAGGAACCCCCCCCCCCCAAACAAATTTTTAGATTGAATCAGGTTGAACAGACTGGATGGACCATTCGAGTCTTTATCTGCCATCATCTACTATGTTACTATGTTAGATAGTATGTATAATTTTGCGCTCTATTTTTTTGGGCTAGCTATGGCACCATATACATTTACAAAGCTGGCAGCTGCCTTAATGCAAAGAAGTAATTTTGTTCCACCTTTGTTTAAATGAAAACATTTCCCTTTTATTAGCCTGTCAGGAAAGAAACTTTCACAATCATTAGAAACCAATGGTTTATCACTACCTTTAAGTGTTGGCAACAATGTCTGCAACCTTAAAGTTAGTGCCATGAGCCAAGATTCACATGAGATCTCCACAGAGGTGTCTGTTCTCTGTATGGTCTCCATAAGATCAAAAGTTCCACCTTGTACTTCCACTAACATCACTTTCTGCTGGTTGCTATGCAGCAACAATCTGTACAAAGGAAAGAGTTTGAAACCCTCAAATTAGATTCTTGTGACAATGGACACAAATCTCATAGGTTGAAAGGCACATTGTCTCAACAAATGGGCACAAAGTTGTTGATCCTCAGTAGAAATTTGGTGATCAATCAACTATCTGTAAATATGGACAATCCACTTAGCTTTCATGGAGTTTTTAGTTGGCTACTTCAAAACAAAGCAGTAAGGACTCTCTGACAATGTGATGACAGTAACCTATATCAACACACAAGGGGAAACAAGAAATTTGCAAGTGAAAGAAGAGGGAAATATCAAATGTTAGATGTTCCACAAGTGACAGAAGAGGTGCAGAATTTTATGGATTGGACAGAGGAGACATCTCGGCAGCCCTTGTGGCTTGAAGACAAAATATCTAGGTCAGGGTTGTCAAACTCAGGCCCGCAGGCCAAATTTGACCCGCCGTTCCTTCCCTTCCTCCATCCCAGCTTCCCGGTCTCATCTTCAAAGCAGCCTGCAGAGGATTGCCGGTTGTCTGTAGTGAACATTGCAGGCTACCGTCGACCTCCGCAGCACGTTCCCTCTGCCGCGATCCCGTACATCAGAGGAGGGGCGGGACCACGGCAGAGGGATCGTGCTGCCGAGGCAGCCTTCAAGGCTCGCTACAGCTGACCAGTGATCCTCTTCAGGCTGCTTTGAAGATGAGACCGGGAAGCCGGGATGGAGGGAGGGAAGGAACGGTGGGCCAAATCTCGAAGGTGAAATTGGGAAGAAGGAGGAAACATGCAGGCCTTCGAGGCGGGGGCGGGCCCTGGTATAAAAGTGCAAGGAGGGAGGGAAAGAGGGGTCCTAAGAGACGTGCATATGCCGGACTGAGTGTGTGTGTGGGGGGGAGGGAGAGGGAGATGAAATAATGGGTCTAAAAACAGAGGTGAGGGAGAGAGATGGTGGACAATGGTATGGAGGGAGGGAAGGAACAGAAAGGGAGAGAAGTTGGACACAACAGATGGTGTGGAAGGGGGGATAGAGATACCAGATAGGAGGGTAGTTGAGAAGAGAAAGGGAAAGATGGTGGACACTGGGGTGGTGGGGAAGGAGGGAGAGATGCTGGATGAAAAGGGTAGTTGAGAAAAAGAGAGATGGTGGATCTGGGGATGGTGAGGTCCATCGCTGCAGCTGCGGGGATAGAGACAAAAAAAGGAACGATGCCAGACCTCCAGGGGAGGAAAGTGAAATGAAACGGAAGGGGAGGACAGAGCTGGAAGATGGATGGTTAGCACGGAGAAAGAAGAAAACAAAAAATGGGCAGGAGAACTTGGCAAGCAAGTTATCAGAAGACAACCAGAACCTGGGACCAACATGATTTGAATAATGACCAGACAACAAAAAGTAGAAAAATTAATTTTATTTTCTGTTTTGTGATAATAACATGTCAGATTTGAAATGTGTATCCTGCCAGAGCTGGTGTTAGACAGCAAGCGTGAACTAGGACCTAAAAGAGAAAAGAAAAGTCTTTTTTATTTATTTTGTTTACATCACAGAGCCGGTGTGGGGATGGAGAAGTTGTAACCCTATACTTCTACTAAGACTAAGGGGTCCTTTTATTAAGGTACGCATTTAGCACGCGCTAAATCGGTTTGCATACCTTAATAAAAGGCCCCCTAAGTATCTTAATAAAAAATTAAGCTGTGACTAAGCCTATGTTTTAGATTTTGGCCCCTTATGTGATTGAATTTTGACACCCCTGATCTAGGTGGATTACCTTAGCAGGAATTATATAGATCCAGGAGAATGGAGTCTAGCAGAAGATACTGTCTTGGAAATGGTACACTGTTGGGATTATCTGATCATGGAGCTGATGGCAAAAGACCAAAATGTGAACATTCTAGCATTTTTCAGTTTGCGAAAGGATTGAAACTCAAAAGGAAATAGATACCTGAATTCAACCATGGCCATAGTTGGGTTTTCTGTACTGTATTTATTATCGCCATGGCTGCTTATAGGCATGGCTGCTTGAGGTGTAGTATTGTTGATTGATCTGAATTGGCTGAGAAAACCCTGCAGCAGGGACTTTTATATCTGAAAGTAGAGGATTCTTTATCGCTGGCAAGCATGGAGTGTCTCTTGGTTCGAGGCCCAATCAGCATGTTACCCTGTTACATTTTATAAAAAAGGTCTACCTTTTTAGCATACTTAATCGTTTGGAGGAGTTTTGAAAACTGGTATGAAGATAAGCGTGAGCCGTCTCTGCTTTCTTTTGTGCAAAATATTTTGGACAAATGGCATTGAAGGGGACAACAGGCTGATTTGACTTGTTTTAGAGGTCCATTGAAGGGAAAGAGCTTGGCATTGCAAACAGATGTGGTGTGGTTTACTAATCCATGTTGTTGTCTATTGATTCTTTCCTGGGATTTAAAGTTGGTTTTGTCTAGCTTAGTTCAGCATCAATTCGAAGTGCTTTATTCTGCAATCTTAAGATACCACTTTGTGACTCTGAGCAAGTCACTTAACCCTCCGTTGTCCCAGGTGTTGGGCAAAATGGAAGAGACTATTATAAAGAACAAAATTACTGAGCATGTACATAGCTTTGTCTTATTAATCCATGTCTAACATGGCATAGTCAAGGGACATCTTGCCTCACCAATCTAGTATGTTACTTTGAAGTGATGAATAAACATATGAATAAAGGTGAGCCAGTTGATACTGTGTATCTGGATTTTCAAAAGGCATTTGACAAAGTACCTCATGTTTGATTGAAATTAAAATTTGGAATGATAATATTTCTGGATCATCTTCTAATACCATATTCTCCATTTAGGACACTTAGATCAACAGAACAGCATTTGCTGATTATCCCTTCTTTAAAAGTAATAGGTACTAGGAGATCTTCTATTTTTTCAGTTATAGCACCCCAGCCCTGGAACAACCTGCCAATTTACTTACATGATGAATCCTCACTAGAAAAATTCAAAAGTTCTTTAAAATGTTTCTTGTATAAGGACGCATTTGAGACATAGATAGGATAATTCGTTTATCATTAATGCTTATGCTCTAATACCTAATATTAATCAGACCTTATGTATAGGTCGAAATCTTCTTTACCTTCATGATTATTCTTTGTTATCCTCCAGATGTTCTTTCTCTAAATGTTTCTTTATTTTCTTTAAAGATTGTATTCATCCCCCCTCTCCTTTTGTATCAGTAATTATTTGTACGTACATAGAAACATAGAAACATAGAAATAGACGGCAGATAAGGGCCCACGGCCCATCTAGTCTGCCCACCTTAATGTCCCTTCCCTTCCCTTTGCCCTGTGAATAGATCCCATGTGCCGATCCCATTTGGCCTTAAAATCAGGCACTGTATACTGTATGTTTATTTGTATAAAATTGTTTTATTTTGTCTCCTATTTTTAAATTGAAATATTTGACATTGCGTGTACAACAAATTTTTAATAAACTTAAAACTTGAAAGTATGGACTCCTCAATTATCTTATTTCTGTTAATATATACCCTGCGTGAACTTTTGATTCACCTGATTTCTGCTTCGGTTGTTGCCAGTGTCTATCTCGAGACCTCTATTCTACTGTATCTAGGATTAGGCAGTGACATTGCTACTAGAACGGGGTGAGGCCCCCCTTTCCCTTTATTTTGGGGAGTTCTCTAGTCCCTACTAGTTGCACTTAGGTTGGTTCCTAGCCACTCCTCTGCATTATTTGTTGTTTAATGTGCATTGTTAATGTTTGTTGATTTTGTTCTATTGCATAAGTTTCAGAGCAGAACAGAATACGTTTGTTGCCTAGGATGCTCACCTGTGCCCCTCCTTAACTTTTCTTCTATTTTAGTGGAGTTCTATTGCTTTGGTACCAACTGAAGAGGGAGCTGTTCTCCACTGCAGAAAGGGAGGAGTTCAGTATCTTAAAGTGACACCCTTCTGCAGATTTGCGGAGAAGTGGGAATCAACAGCTAAGTATGGACCCCTGTGTATATTAACAGAAACAAAACTATCGAAGTAAGAACCTAATCTTTCGTTGTACTTCCTGGATATAGCCAATTCTCTTTTAATTGCAAATGGCATTGAATTCCTATTGGGGCATAATAGTAATCCATAAATATTTATGCTATTATGTGGGCAGATCTGAAAAGCATTGGCACTTGTACTCTTTTATGGGACATGTGTCATGGAACTACCTGTTTGGACCTGGGATTTGCAGAAGTGGTGAAAACAGCAAGATGAAAACAGCAATTATTCTTGCTTCACTAGTGCTTAAAATCACCTCTTAAATGCAAAGTTTGGAGCTTTTTAGCTTAGCTCCTTAATTGGTTCCCTTTGGAGGTCCAGTTATGCAGAATTGCTGCTTACACATCCAAGTACCATCATTTGCATATTCAAAATTTGAGTGATAATGTATTTTTTAAACATGTTCTTTCCAAATGGTGTTCCTGCTGTATGTGGTGCAAACTACATGTGTATTTCACACATCCTTTATAAAATACTTGGTAAACTATGCACATCCAGACTTGGATGTTCATTTTCCTACCTAGGCAACCTTTGTGGGGAGGAGAAGTAGCCTAATGGTTAGAGCAATAGGCTGAGAACCAGGGAAACCTAGTTTAAATCCCACTGAGTTCCTTGTAGTCTTGGGCAAGTCACCGTACCCTCCATTATCTTGGGTACAAACTTAGATTGTAAGCCCTGTAAGGCAGGAAAATGCGTACTCTACCCGATTGTAACTTGCCTTAAAAAAAGGCATGAGTTCAATCTAAAATCTATTTCTCTTTCTCTTCCCCCTGTGTAAAAATGGGCTTCACACAAGCTAGGTTAAACTACTTCCACAGTGGTGGCTTTTGCTAAAGTTCTATAGTACTGTTTCTTACCCTCTTGGAAAGAAAAAAAAATGCTTCTCCAGGAATATGAGCATCTCTTAGACCTGGCAGATTGTGTTTCTACTTCCACTGATTGTTGTAAACTCCTTTGTCGTTACCCAAATGAAAGGTGGTATATTAAAACTAATCTTAATAAACTATAAAATATGCCCAAAGACCTGTTTTGTCATACACATGTGTGTTTATGTGTGTGTGTATGGATGGATAGATATATAGATATAGATATATAGACCTGGACAAGCTGGAAGACTGGGCAAACAAATGGCAAATGCGCTTTAACGTGGAAAAATGCAAGGTCATTCATATAGGGAAAAAGAACCCGTTGTTCAACTACAAATTGGGGGGGGCATTGTTGGGAGACAGCAGACTTGAGAGAGACTTGGGTGTGCTGGTGGATGCATCACTGAAGCCATCTGCACAGTGCGCAGCAGCCTCGAAAAAAGCCAACAGGATGCTGGGCATCATAAAGAGGGGCATAACAACCAGGACGCGGGAAGTCATCATGCCATTGTATCGAGCGATGGTGCGTCCACATATGGAATACTGCGTTCAGTATTGGTCGCCACACCTCAAGAAGGACATGGCGGTACTTGAGAGAGTCCAAAGGAGAGCAACGAAACTGGTAAAAGGGCTGGAACACTGCCCATACGCCGAGAGGTTGGATAGGCTGGGGCTCTTCTCTCTGGAAAAGAGGAGGCTCAGGGGAGATATGATAGAGACCTTCAAGATCATGAGGGGCATAGAGAGGGTGGATAGGGATAGATTCTTCAGACTGAAGGGGACAACAGGTACGAGGGGGCATTCGGAGAAACTGAAGGGAGATAGGTTCAAAACAAATGCAAGGAAGTTTTTTTTCACCCAAAGGGTCGTGGACACTTGGAATGCGCTACCGGAGGAAGTGATCAGGCAGAGTACAGTACAGGGATTCAAACAGGGATTGGATGGATTCCTGAGGGATAAAGGGATCGTGGGATACTGAGAGAGGTGCTGGGATGTAATACAAGTATAGAAAACTAACCAGGTAATAAGTATGGAAACCCAACCAAGTCGTGAATGTGCAAGACCGGAGGATTAGGACTTCGATGGGAAGATAGGACTTCAATGGGAAACCAAGGTGGCAAGGGGGCCCCTTCTGGTTATTCAGACAGGTCGTGACCTGTTTGGGCCGCCGCGAGAGCGGACTGCTGGGCAGGATGGACCTATGGTCTGACCCGGCGGAGGCACTGCTTATGTTCTTATGTTCTTATATACAGGAGGGGTCTAAAAGTTCCTCCTTGAGGGCTGCAATCCAGTTGGGTTTTCAGGATTTCCCTAATGAATATACATGAGATCTTTGTGCATGCACTGCTTTCAATGCGTATTTATTGGGGAAATCCTGAAAACCAACTGGATTGCGACCCTCAAGGAGGGACTTTGAGATCCCTGATATACAGTATATGGATGTATAGAACTTTAGAAAAAACCCTCTAGATAGCCAACTTTTATGTAAGTAAAAATGCTGCTTTAATATGTTATGAAAACCTTCCAATCTTTTATTGATATACTGTTAAAAATTATAATTTTGCAAAAGATTTCATTGCAATAAAGTTTCTCAGAGGACAAGCAGGGTAGTAAATCTTGATATATGAGTGATGTCATCTTATGGAGCTTAATATGGTGAATGATATTCTAAAGCTCTGTGTTTCAAGGGCTTTCCAAAGTAGTTTACCATTTGTGGGCTAGTGCCATAATGTGGGACCACTTCAATTTCATTTTTTTCACAGGCCTAAAGGATATGTGCCTCTCTGCTCCTGTGTTGAGGTATTTTCTTTTTATTTGTTCTGAAAAGTCTGTCATTCCCTCTTAGTAAATCCTAGTTAGTTTTTTGTTATTCATGTTTGGAACTTTGGTTAAAAAAACCCCCAAAACCAAGCAAAAAAATCTATATGGACATTAGTTTTTCCAGCAAGTTTTTTTATTTTTATACTACAAAATTTTTGGCTGACGACGTTACCAGGGAAAAAAAAGCAGCTCCCAACAGCTTCAAAGGAAAGGGCAGGCACAAAATAATACTGGTTACAAAGACCATGATTTATATCTAGTTATCTTGGGCCTTCTCATGAGATTCTTGTGTCTCATATTCTAAAAGGTGACATCTAGACGTCTCCTAGAATATAAACTTGTAAAAAATAGCTATTTGGCACTTCTTCATCTGACCTAGGTGAATTAAAATCATAGAATCTGCACTGGCCATTGGGAAGGCATCAGGAGAGCATTACCTCAATTGAAGTTGTACATCGAGGCCACTGGAACCAGCTATGTTGAAGATCTATAAGCAGACATCGAAAGATACAGTTCTCAATACTGGGAACAAGGACAAATGGACATCATCCATTCCTTTCAAGTATCCTTGTAGAGAGGATCTCTTCTGCCTCAAATGTGCAAATCTCCAACAGTTCAAAACAAGTCATCTCCCGATAGGGGGAAGTCACCAAGATGGCGGCAGGTGGTAAGCACTAGTCAGGAGTGTTCCTTCAATCTTTAGCTTTTTGCTAGATTTTCCTGCTGTGATGCCTCATGCGAAGCGCAAAGGCGCAGACCGGTTGGGACCCTCACCAATGGACACATTGACGCCATTGCGCCAGATGACTCTTAACTTTGCCGCCAGGACTCCTACAAATGCTGGAAGGCGAGGCTTGCTTGTGTTGGTACCTGGGGTCATGGCTGCTGTGCTAGAGCCAGACGTTTCTCTATCGCCTCCAGATCCCTTCATCCCTCCCTGTCCTGCGGGTGATATGCCTGGGCTGCATAGCAACCCCGATACTAATGTTGCGGGGCTGTCCTTTGTGGAGGGGAGTTGGGCAGAGAAAGGCCTCGCAGAGAAGGCAAATCTGACAGGAGCCACAGGTCTTCTGGCAGCCCCGCCGGAGGTAACTTTATTAGACGTCTGGCAAATGTTTCAAAAAAAATGGATGGGACAGTTCTGAAGTCTGCCCAAGAAACTACTGACTTGGTAAGGAAAGTAGACTCTAGCCAAGATTGTTGAAGACTCCTAAATCGGAGAATGATGTTAAATTTACCACAGTAAATGAAGATATATCTACTTTGAAATTAGCACTGGACACTCTGATTAAGGACAAAATTATGACCCGCAGGAAAATAGAACAGTTAGAAAATTTCAACAGGCGCTTAATTTGCGCTTATTAATTTTCCCGAGGTCATTGGAATTTTCAGCATTTGAATTGTTTAGAAAATATTTAATACAAAATCTTGGATATGCTCCGGAAGCTATACCTCTTTTAAACAAGATTTATTATTTACCTGTGGCTAAAAAAAAGACAGGGAATGATCCAGCAGTAACAGAGAATCAAATACAAGTGCAAACTACAATGGACTTGGGAAATATTTCAGAGATGTTGGAATCAACAGTGTCAACAATTGAAGAAAGAGCCACTTTGCTTGTTCCTTTATTTTTCAGGAAAATTTAAATTCTCTTTTGAAGATGTATTTCTGTAAATTACAGGTCCCTTTCTTGGGCAGCGACTATGGATATTCCCTGATGTGAATAAGGAAACCCAGGAGAGAAGGAAACTTTTCTTAGTAATGAGGCAAGAGACAAAAGAGGGGCTACCTTTCAATTAATGTACCCAAGCAAATGCCTCATTAAATTGCAGGGATAAAGTACACCTCTTTTGTTCCCGACCATCTGCGGACTTTTCTAGACTTAAAAAAGATCTCAAGAGGATAAAAGGATGTAATTATAGATGTAGGAGCCACCGTTTAAGCCTTTAAGTTTTTTCACTTTGTTTTCTTCAGTAATCTAAGTCCCATGTAGTATGGCTTCTCCCCCACTAGATTGTTGAGGTCTAAGAAGAGAATAATTTTGTTTCCTATAACACTTAGTTAATTCTGTTTGTCAAATGTTTTCTTTCATTTTTCCCTGCTCAAGTTGTATGGCTTGTATATTATTTCAAATTACAATAAATAAAGAATTATAAAAACAACAACAAAAAACCCGCCCAAGTCATCTTCCACCTCAAGACATCCAAGATGATAGTATCTCTTTGCCAACTGCTGTGGCACCAGCATGTTTATTTTAGGAGCTGGACTTCATTGTTTTAGAGAGATTAAATAACCTGCTATCTCAAGAGCCTATTTTGGCACCAACTGTATTAATGTTGCAGAAAGAGAATCACAGTATTGAGGCCAAGGCATTGAAGAGCCTTGGATTCAATGCAAGTGATTCCAGCATCTTGTCTAGTATATCATGTGAAGAAGAACCAGAGCACTGGTCAGCATCGGAGTCTACAGTAGATTCTTTAGAAGGCAAGTGAAATATTCAGAGGCCTTGTTTTTAACTGAAATCGGATTCTGCTTGAAATGTCCTTGGGTTGTGACTAGAGATCAGAAGACTATGCTGATGAGGAATTTGTTTGCCTCCCTTCAAATACCTCAACAAGAAGGCAGAAAGACTCTTCTGGATGACTTGTCCATCACTGATTTGGTGGTGGAATTGGCAGAAACCATTCCTTTTCAGTAAAAGAAAGGTAAAAAACACAGAGCATGGATATTAAGTGTTCCTAAGTTTGTGAACCTAAAGGAAGGCATGATGGTGCTCATTCACAAGAGTCCTTGCTCTCTGTTCAGCCTGTTAATATTAAAAAAAAAACCCAGGCTCTCTGGGTAGAGTTCAAAAGGCTTTCAAATTATATACAAATTGGTCAAACCAAATATGCATCCAAACTGGGGGGAGGGGGGAGTGCACAAGTGGAAGAGCTATGCACTTAACCCTATGATAAGCTCAGGAAAAACTAAATCTGTTAAACTACCCAAAGAAATGTAGAATACTCTGAAGGTTTTTAAAGATTGGTTACCCAATCAAATTATCCTAGTTCAAAAAGTAAATCAAGTAGCAATGTACTTCTAAAACAAATAGGGATAAACAAAATCCTACCTCCTGTTTTAGACAACTTGTCAGGATATGTAAATGGGCTGCCACTTATGGGATAACTCTCAGGAACTGTCAGGATAACTGTCAAACAGGAAAATAGTGTTCTCACAGACAAGCTGAGTTGAGTCTTGCAGCTGTGTGAATGGTCCATGGATGAAGGGATACTGCATATGATATTCCATGAGTGAAAAACACTGTCTGTATCTCCTCAGTTCAGCTTGCGGATGTAAAGTATGGTAAACTAACCTCAGATGCTTTTTTTTTTTTTCCTCTAGATTTGGGGAAGAAGATTTTGTACACACCTTTTCATATCTCTAGCAGCAAAGGTTGCCTTCTAAAACTCAAACAGTGCAAAATTTGGTGGTTCTTCCTCTGGGAACCAATCAGGTTGGGATTTTCACTGACATTAGTAGCAGAGAATTAGGGAATGCTGCAACATTCCAGTTTCAGGCCTCACAGCCTGGATTTGGAGAAGGAAACATTGAACTTGCTGAATCCACTTGATAAATCATTCTTCTGACTTCTAGGTGGGACTTCATTGGAAAATCTTTTCCAGTTTTGAGTGAAAGCGATTTGCCATCTGTTGTGATGAAAATACAATAGATTTTTTTTTTCTTGTCATATACACAGACTGCTTGAATATCTTCTACATCCATCAGTCAGGTCTGAAAACCATCTCTGTTAGGATTCATCTTAGTGTAGTTGGCATTTATCACTTTACATCTCTAATAAAAACAAATGCTGCGTAACTTGAATAGCTAAGCTACTGAAAAGGCCATAAAGTCTTTCTGCTGTGTTTTGAGATTTAAACATGGTACTCTGGCTAAGCTTATGAAAGCTCTTTGAACTATGACTCATCTGACCTACAAGGCCTTAATTTTAATGATGGTCCTATTTTATTATGTTCGGGTGCCTTTCTTTAAAAAACAAAACAGTAATGGCTTATTGCCTGCAAGAACATATTGGTAGATTTGAAGCTGGTATGGTGACCAGCTTAAATTAAATCCCAGTGCTGGCATTTAACTTAATGTGGATATTCAGTGCAAATACCGGTATATGCATAAGCAGCAGCATTAAATATCTGGACAATGCAGTCAGTGTTGGCTCAGAATCCACTTCTGTGTTATTGTTGGCAACAGGCCATTATTGTGTGCAATTTTTTTGTGTTGTGTATGTGTTTGTTTTTCTAAGTGGTCCCTGGATATAACATGGACCCTAAGTTGCGTCAGGAATTCCTTGCCAAACAGTAGTGAAATATGAATATGTGAACTGAAGACTACATCTGATCTGAGGTGGGTCACCAACACTGCCATGGCATTGACATGTCAAATTGTCAAGAGACTCCTCAAAACAGATGTCACCCATAGGTAAAGACTTCTATCCTGCTGTCCTTGGAAAACACCTTATACAGGTAAGTAAATTTGCTGAATAGCAAAATAAGACCATTATCTCCCAGGATGGTGGAAGATATTTGGCAAAAAAGAACATACAGTGGCTTGTAGATGTTCAATTGCAGTAGCTATATAGTGGATATAAATGTAGTGATAATTATGTATGATTTTGCTGTTTGTCATTTCTTATATTGACTTTGGTTTAGCTTTTCTTGTGAGCATAGAAGCTTAATAGTAAAATATGAGAATTAAATTATCATTGAAGTAGATATGAAATATTAGTTTTAGGGAAATATAATATGTTGTACATCATTGTAACTTATAATAGAATCTCATTAGAATTCAGTTTGATATGAGCTTCCTTTTTTAACCTCAGGAACACAAGGTGCTGTTAACAGGTACACCGCTCCAGAACACGGTAGAAGAGCTTTTTAGCCTTCTTCATTTCCTTGAACCTTTGCGCTTTCCTTCTGAATCAATGTTCATGCAAGAATTTGGAGACCTTAAAACAGAAGAGCAGGTATGTCAATAGCATTATTCTGTAACATAAAGACAAACTCACGTTGTCATGTGATGTTTTTACTTTCTGCCTCTGTGTACAGAATGAGGATCTTAATTACATGTATACTACTCTTTTCATTATCAGATCAACAAATGCATTTTTCCCTCAGTGACAAATTATAGAAAAATGTTTTTTATTTTTGATTGCAATCAGTTGTTTTTAACACCATATATGCCTGTTCTCAAGCAATTTTGTTTCCCTCCCTTATATGAAGGGGTGCTGAAAGTTCTCAGCTCAACCACCTTCCTAAATTCTGAGTGTTATTTTGCCACTGTAGCTGAAATGTGTTATTTTATTTTGCAAAGTGCCAATTTTCAGAATCGTAATGTGTTTTGACGTTGTTTCAGATCACTGATTGAACCACATCAACGAAAAGTAGAAATTTCAAGTGTGGAACTCTGAGCCATACTACTACTACTATTTATTATTTCTATAGTGCTGAAAGGCGTACATTTTAACATACAATAGATAGTCCCTGCTCAGAAGAGCTTACAATCTAATTTAGATAGGACATTTAGGCCTCGATTCTGTAAAGTGTGTCCCGATTGTAGGCAGCTGTAGGCCTGATTGGCCCAGGCGCTTAAGGCCCCCACCTATGGCGGGAGGGGCATTAGGCGCCTGGGCCAATCCAGCCCTAGGTTCCTGTGGGTTGGGCAGGGGAGGGTGGGTCGGCTGGTGCGAGGACCCGTCCAACTAACTTGCGGGTAAGCCTGAGAGGGGGGGGGGGGTGTTCCGGGGTGGGGGATTCTTTGGAGGGGGGTTTGGGGAGGGGGTCGGATGGGGTGTTTTGATAGAGGGGGTCATTGGGGGGGTCCGGCAAGAGGGGTTGGATGCCCTCCTGCCGACAATCTTCGGTGGTGGAGTGGGGGGGGTCTACCGGCAGGAAGGGTTGAGCACCTCCCTGCCGGCGATCATGGGGCCCTGTGGGCAGGAGGGGTTGGGCACCCTCCTGCCATGATGGTTGGGGGGGGGGAGAGGGGGAGACTGGCGGCCACTATACTAATCGCGGCAGGGAGATCCCTTGCTGCAATTAATTATAGCGGCCGCGTCTAATGTAACCCGATTCTGTAACTGGTGTCTGCAACATTGATGTTGGCTACAGAATCTTGTTTAGTTTAGGCAGGTGCAGGACCGATTCTGTATAAGCGTCCTATACAGAATCCGGGCCTTAGGGTTGGGGAGATTATGGTAGAGGAAATGATACAGTGGGTCTAGGTATCTGACAACAGTGAGTGGGAGTTAAGAGTTGAAAGCAGTTTCAAAATAATGGGCTTTTAGCTTAGATTTGAATACTGCTAGAGATGGGGCACAACGTATTGATTCAGGCAACCTGTTCTTTAACACCATGTATGTCTATTCTCAAGCAATTTTGCTTCCCTCCCTTATATGAGGGGGTGCTAAAAAGTTCTCAGCGCTAACCAACTTCCTAAATTCTGAGCGTTATTTTGCTACTGAAGCTGAAATGTGTTATTTTATTTTGCAAAGTGCCAATTTACGGAATCGTAATGTAGTGTTTTGACATTGTTTCAGATCATTGATTGAACCACGTCAACGAAAAGTGTAGAAATTTCAAGTGTGGAACTCCAAGCCATCATGAAGTTCCTGTTCCTGCATAAGAAAACTCCAAAAGAAATCCATGAATGTATGATGCAAACATTGAGTGACAAATGTCCATCATACTCCAGTGAAGAAGTGGTGTGCAAACCTTCAGCATGGAGATTTCGAGACTGAAGTTGCAGCAAAGTCTGGAAGGCCTTAAATGGTGTCAACTCCTGAAAATGTTTACCATGTCAATGACCTAATTTTTGCAGATCGGTGAAGGTCAGTTAAAACAATTGCTGAGACACTACAGATATCCAAGGAACGCTTTGGGTGTATAATCCACGAGCAGCTGGGTATGCAGAAGCTGTCAGCCAAGTGGATGCTCAAATGTTTGAATGGTGACGAGAAAAGATGTCGAGTGGGCATATCCAAGTTGATTTGCAGCGAGCTGGTGCTAGCTTTTTGGAACAACTAATTATCCCAGTACAAGCAGGCAGAATGTTCTCACATGTGGGTGACATCCATGGAGCCCGGTATTTTCTAAATTGTACTGAAAAATTGAAAAATTTTGAAGTCCTGAGACTGCCCATACTGTGCATGCACCGATATCTTCTCGCCCAACGTTGGCTCGCAGAACCATCGGTTCTTAATCTTCTGTGGAGTGAAGAAACTGTGTTATTTGGAGTTCTTCCAAAGTGCCAAAACTTCCAATTTCTGCCTTTCCAGTTTATTTTTTATCGTAGATTTCCCTTTTATTTCATTTCTATTTATTTGAAATTTTTTTCTTTTCTTCAAAGAGCCATATTTCAGCTCACTTTGAACCTTCTTTCATGCTGAGGGCATCAAAAGTTTTTCAGCTTTGGTATTAATCAACCCTCCTGGACCATTGAGCCCTTCAATCTTGCATCAGCGGTCTTCCCCTCCATGTCAAAGCCTTCTAGTGGTTTTAAGTGGTACGCATAGTGTGACAGGGCCATTTCAGTCGTTAACCCATATAATTGGTGTGTTCTTGTACAATCCCACTTTATTCCAGGACCGGTGGGTTATTTCCATCCACCCGCCAGGGTCTGTAGGAAGCCTCAAAACTTTAGAGGCTTTTTCCCCCCCTCCCTTACATACCTTCTCTCTCAGCATGCTCACCAGTCTTTTCTTCCTACAAAGCCAGGCTGTAGGAGCTCATCTTTTCTGCTCATGTTTTATTTTGTGATCTTTCAGTATTTTTTGTTCATGGTTTTCGCCCTCGTGCTGTGGAGGTTCCCTGGACTTCCTTGACTGCGGGAGATCGCAGACTGTTGGAGAACATCTGCTTCTGGGGGGGGGGGGGTTCCCTGCTTAGAAGTAAGCCCCCTGGACAGCCTGCACATCAGATCAGGGCTCCAGGAGCTCACCCCAGTTTTGTCTGCTAGTGGGTGTAGAGCATGCTGAGACGGTTCAGTGGAGACGCAACTGGGATTGGAATCAGACTGCGTCCCTCTGCCAGGCGTTTGCGCGGCATGTCCATGGGTGGTGGAGGTCTCTGGCTGTGGTGTTCAGGCTGGTGGGGCAGTCAGAAGACATGAAATCCAGATTTCCAGTTCACTGAGGCAAAGAATCTCCCTGCAAACTGTTCAGCTGCGTGCAGTTTCTCTCATTCAGCACAGTGAGTAAAAGGTTTCAGTTTCTCCTGTGAGCACATGGTTATGTGAGAGAAAGCTAACAGCTTGAATCAGAGATTTGAAGGGGGTCTTTAAAAAGGTTTTTTTTAGATGGTTTCCCTGCATGAACTATTCCCCTCCTCCCCTAAGTCCTAAAATCTCTATTTTCGAGGGTTCTCTGTGGTTTTCCTGGGCCATTTTTAGTCAAAACAGAGCCTCAGTGGCCATTTTGGATTTTTCCAGATTTGATTTCAGTTATTTTTCATACTTGCCAGCTTCATTTTGAAAGAAAACCACATAGATGACCTCCCCAGGGCAGGATGGGATGGATTCATGCCTCATTTATGGGGGATGACTGTCAGTTGTGCAGCCATGTTCAACGTGCACTGCGGCCCGCGAGGGGGGTGAGATTTGCTTAAATGCGGTGCCTTTGACCTCCGGGGAAGATCTTCAAGCGCCTTATGCCCCCAACTCCTGCAAAATTGGCATCAGGAGCCCTGGGAAGTGCGCTAGCGACGTTTTGGTGAACTGTAAGCGCAGCTCCAGCAAAAAGCCTTATAAATCTTTCAAACATTCCAAATCTGAGGTGCAGAGGATGGTTTTCCCCCAGAATTTGTGCACATGCTTTATCAGGCATACTTAGTTAAAAAGTCCTTGCCTGTTTCCCTTCTACCGGCTTCTGTGCTGGCCCAAGGGACCAGGGTCTTTCTTCTTGTCTTTCTGTGAGTGTACCAGCCAATAGTTGTGCCACACACTCTTTCCATTCTTATGCTTTCATAAGGTGGTTCTGCAGCGGCCACAGGCATGTCGAATTTGGCAGATCTCCAGGATCCGGGCCTGTGATTTGGGAGAGGACACCTCTGTGCACAGATTCTTCAAACCCACATACCTTGTGGATTTAATCTCTGATTCTCTGCAGGAATTGAAGCTACAGATGGAACAGCCAGTCTTTGCTGAATGTTCCCTTATGAGTGACCAGAGGCCACAATCTGACTCTTTTCCTGATCATCTTGATGTTGTCTAGATTCTTACAGGTATCTGGGAGACTTCTGAGGGTCCTTTGAAATGAACTCGAACCATGGCGCAGCTTTATCCCATTGCGGATGGCTTTAACAAGTGCTTTACTTCTCCGAAGATGGATTCTTTGGTGGCACATTTCGCCAAGCGCACATCTCTTCCTAGCGATTGGGAGTGTGTGGTCCTGAAGGATTTCCAGGACCAAGGCATGGCTTTTATCCTTACGCGTCTGTTTGATTCGGCCGCGGCTGGAGTCAAGATAGAGATGGCCTCCTCACGAGTAGATCGGAGAAAGTAATACTGCCGCTTTATAAAGCGATGGTCAGACCACTCTTGGAATACTGTGTCCAACATTGGTCTCCCAACCTAAAGAAGGATATAAAACTGCTGGAGAGGGTGCAGAGACAAGCAACAAAGCTAATAAAAGGTATGGAGAACTTGGAATATGAGGAACGACTTAAAAGACTGGGATTGTTCTCCCTTGAGAAAAGGAAACTGTGAGGGGATATGATCGAGACTTTCAAAATACTGAAAGGAATCGACAAAATAGAGCAGGAAAAAAATTATTTACAATGTCCAATGTGACATGGACAAGAGGACATGGACTGAAGCTAAGGGGGGACAAGTCCAGGACAAATATCAGGAAGCTCTGCTTCACACAATGAATGGTGGACACCTGGAATGCTCTCCCAGAGGAGGTTATTGCGGAATCCACCGTTCTAGGATTTAAAAGCAAACTAGATGCACATCACCTTACGAGAGGCATAGAGGGATATGGGTGACTAAAATTACGCCAGGTGTACACTTGGCTGGGCCTCTGCTTGTGCGGATCGCCGGACTTGATGGACCGAAGGTCTGATCCGGAGATGGCAGTTCTTATGGTCTTATGTCTAGCAGTAGCTTTGCTCTGGGTACAGATTGTTGGGCTTTTGGGTATGGGCCCTTCTTCCCTGAGGGACTCATTGGCAGTCCATCCAGATGTGGTTCGTTTTCTGTGGGGAGCGTTGCAGCTCAGGCCTCCCTTGTGCTTTCCCTGTCCAACTTGGAACCTTAATCTGGTTCTTTTCTCTCTTGCTCGCCTTCAGTATGTGCCTCTAGGGCAGGTGTCTCTGATGGATCTCACACTCAGGACTGTCTTCCTGGTGGCTGTTTCCTCAACCCGCAGGGTTTCAGAGCTGCAGGTCCTCTCCTGCAGGGTTCCTTTTCTGCAGATTATGAATTCCACGGTGATGATGCGTACTGTTCCTTCCTTTCTTCTGAAAATAGTTTCAGCTTTCCATGTTAATCAGGAAGTCCGGCTTCCTGCTTTTGCTTCCTCTGGTTCATGGGAGCAGGACTGGATGTTGCAGTCCTTGGAATTGCACAGAAATTTATGTGGTATCTGGGGGTCACAAATGAATTTCGCCTCTCTGACCACCTATTTGTCTTGGCGGATATTGCCCGCAGAGGGAAGCCATCTTCTACGGCTACCATTAACAGGTGGATTCACATGGCCGTTTCCACAGCTTATGTGGCGGTGAGAAAGAGGCCCCCTCTTGGGGTCCTGGCTCCTTCAATCAGAGGGGTTTTCCTCCTCTTGGACAGAGTCATCGGTTGTTTCTCTGGATGAGATTTGCAGGGCCACTACCTGGTCCTCCTTGCATATATTCAGCAAGTTTTACAGGATCGATGTGGTGGCCAAGCAGGATGCTGCTTTTGGTGCTTCTGTGTTGGCAGGGGGCTCATCAGTCCCACCATGAATTTTCAGGACTGTTCTGTTATGCCCCACTGGTCCCAGAATAAAGTGGAATTGTACAAGAACAAAAGATTAGGTTCTTACCTCTGCTAATCTTCTTTCTTATAAATCCACACTTTATTGATTCGCCAATTGTCTGACTTACAAATACTGGTAAGCTGTGTTTCTGTCCAGTTTTTATTAGATTGCTATCAGAATGGGGTTATCACTCAGTTTGGGGGGTCACCAGTTGAGGTGCCCTCTTCTGTCAGTGCATTTTGTTTCTACATCTAGCACTGTTATTGCCATTCAAGTTACTGATGTTTGTTATCCTGATTTTATTATGTTCCCTTGTTGCTGTTTTGCATTTATAATTGTGAGCAGAATATACTTACTTGTTGAGGAGTGTCCCTGTACCCCTCTCTCTCTTGTTCTTATCCTTTACAGATATTCCTGGTTGCTTTCAGAGTGACTGGTGAGCATGGTCAGAGAGGAGGTTTGTAAGGGAGGAGGGAAAAAGCATCTGAAGTTTTGAGGCTTCCTACAGGACCCTAAAGACATATGAGAACAAGACCTACAAACATGACCTCTAAAACACTCCTGCAGTTTACAAATTTATTTAAAATTTGATAAATCGCCTATATATGGTTTCTAGGCAGCTTACATCTAAAAATTAGGGTAAGTTTACAATAACCAATACATTTAAGGACACTGGACAAGACAAATAAAAAACAAAACAACTTAAACATTAGGGTAAGAGGGGAGAACTACAATGCTGAATTGTAAAGAAATAAGGCAAGAACAAAAGGTAGGTTGAATAAAAGGAAAAACATTCTCCTGAAAAAAAAAAAAAAAGATCTCTAGGAAAAAATAAAACAAAGTTGCTGATTTCGTCCTAACAAGGATATTCAAGGTCATATGCTTCTGTTTCTCCAGGAAGGGAAGCCAGAACATTAGATTCTTATGATAAACACAGGCGGCATATTCTCACATGTGGGTGATGTCATCCATGGAACCTGGTAAGGACAGTGCAAAAGTGTACTGTCATTTTAAAAGACTGAAAAGTCTCAAGACAGTACCGCACATGCACAGGTGCCTTCCTATCCAACGTCAGCTCAGGACCAGCAGTTCTCAGTTTCTGAGAAGCTGTGTTTTTTTTCTAGCACATCAAGCTATTCTTTGTAGTGCTTTCCTGTTTGTTTTTTATCTTAGTTTTCTCCATAATTTCCTCCATAATTTCATTTTCTTTTCTTTTTTTTTGACTTCGGAAAATTTTTCAAATTTTTACAGATTTTTAAAAATTTGGGGCCTTTGGACTCACCTCAGCCTGTTAGGCCGGGTGCATCAACCCTTTTCCGCATTACATCTACTAGACCTCCCCGGACAATTGAGCACTTTAATTTTGCGTTGTTTTTTCTCTCAATGTCCAAGCCTTCCAGTGGCTTCAAGCTGTTCACTTGGTGCAACAGGACCATTTCGGTTATTGACCCACAAAACTGGTATGTCAAGTGCCTAGGTCCTTAACAGTGGCCTGATTCTTGCCTGTGCTGCTCTAAACTGTTGGAGAGGTCACTTAAGGTTTATCAGCTCCAATTTGAAAACTATTGGGAGAAATTTTGGGAGCATCGAGGATGTTTGCTGACTCTAATTACCCATAGGCTAGGTTCAGCATTGGTACTGGTGCTGGCATCGACACTGCATTAAACAACTGCATTATTGGTGTTACCTCCATTAGGGGAATCGGCTAAAAAGGCTAAGAAGCATGAAGGCTATTCTAATGCAATAGGTGAGACATTCTAGCCAATAGGGTTATTTCCCCATACTCATATACACTGCAGAAGCAATCCACTCCGGATTTTTCACTCTGCCTCTGTAGTACTTCACCGATCGGTTTAGTGCTCTCTACAGTCTTTCCTTCTGCATGCATGGCTGCGGCTGTGTGGGTTCTGCTCTTCTTATTTTATTGTTTTATATTCGATTTAGTTTCATCCCTTTTGTGGGTAATTTCTCATTTAAAGTAAATTTGGAGCTCTACCTGCTTGAGAATTCACAGACTTCGGTCTGTAGCTGACAGGCCAATCCCTTCTGGGTACCTGTTAGCCAGTCTACATAGTTTTCACTTTAGCTCAGGGCCGTCCCTGACTTACTCACCTTGCGTTAAGGGGGGGGGGGGGGGTCGAGCACAGACTGATAGGTGAGCTTAGGGAGCTCAGCAGTGTTCCACAGCGTGCCAGCTGCATTTTGCGCCTCCACCTGTCCTGGTGCACATCTGGTGGTCCACAGGGGTGGAGGTTTGGTCAGACAGTGGAGTCTGACCAGCAGCCGAAAGATCAGCTTGGAGAGAACTTTGCCAGCATTGTGGCAATGAATTCTTTCCGCGACTTCTGCAGGGAGCTGGAAGCAGGTTCAGCCCAGTATCTTTGGTCACAGCGAGTACAAGGAGCTGACAGACTCTCAGACAGTTCTGGGAAAGTTGGAATTGAGGTATTTTCTGGGTTTCTGAGGGTTCCCCTCCTGAAAAATCCTAAATTTGCCGTTTTTAGACTTTTGGTAGTGTGTAAAACAAACATATCAAACTCAAAGGCTGACACGGGCCAAATAAACAAGGTTTAAGTTTGTGGGCAGCAAAAATGTCATTTTTCACAGAAATAGGTTTATTTCGAAAAGTATAGTATAAAAAAAGAACAAGAGTAATAAAGTTAATGTTTTCTTCCTGACTCTTGCCATCTCTTCTCTGCTACTATTTTTCCTATTTCAGGGGAAATCTTGTCTACAGTGATTACTTTTAAAACTGATCCAAGGTGAATATCAGTAATTCTGGATCTGATAGGAGACTTATTTCCTTTCATAAGTGTAAATAACTGCTCGCACTGATAAGTACTTCCAAACGTGGACATAATTTCATATGCAAATTTTTGAGTATTTTCAAACCTGGCTGGCAAATATTTGTAAAATTAAAGCAAGCCAACTTCACTGTATTTTGTCTTCAAATCTAGTTGAGTGTCATGGTGTGGTCCTGGCCAGTCCAAACATAGTCTACAATCCTCAGTATAACAAGCTTGGCTTATTTTAGCCAGCCATGTACCAAATGTCTCGCACTGTCAGCTCTTCTAACAGTTCTTGCCAGGTTTCTTGATTTCCCAGATAAACTAACAGATGTATGTTCCTATTGATAAACTAACAGATGTTCCTATAATGAAATCTACTTTGCAGTCCTTATGGTTAAACTCCAAGATTCAAGTAGGCGATGCTGGGATCGCCTGGAAGAATTGGTTGCAGGCAGGTATTCGGACATTGGATGATTTTATATCTAATGAGAAACTGCTTGATTTTTCACGGCTGCATTCTAAAGTCTCAACAGTATAGGTGGTTGCAGTTGAAGCAGGCTATTCAGAGTGGGTTCCCTGAATGGAAAAACTTAAAAACTTATTACAGCTTGCAGATCCTTTGCTACCAGACAGATCTAGTAGGGCATCAGGCCGCCCAGTGGTACAAATTGATTTCTGAATTTTTAAATAGAGATATTTGGAGCATCGAGATAAAACAGTATATTTCTGTGTCTTGTTGGCCACAAATTTGGACTTGGAAGTTGAAATGTACAGCGTCAGCATCTATGAGACAAACATGGTTATTTTTATTACATAGGAGTTTTTGGACTCCAGTTCGATTACAAAACATAGATAATTCTAAATCTAATAGATGCTGGAATTGTCATATTAATATAGGGACTTTGGATCATCTGTTATATTTTTGTTCATTGATACTTAGTTTCTGGAAGTTAATTTGGGGACAAATAAATCTTATTCTTGAGTCACCTATTCCCTTAACCTATGAAGCTGTAATTTGTGGTACGTTACTACGTTAAGCCTACTTTAGATAAGTATAAAAGTCGCCTTTTCCTGATCATGACGGGAATAACTGTTCAACTGATCACACATAATTGGAAGAACCATGACAGGATTAATTACACTTTTTGGTGGGTAAATGTGTGTATCACATATAAGTATGAAAGAATGATGGTGGAACATTTGGGGACTAGTAAGTCCTTTAATGATGTATGGAGTCCATTGACTACTTTTGTTGCATTACAGTAAGGGTCATTTTTCTTCCCTTTTCATTAGATTTCTTTACACATCCAGGGAGGGTGGGGAAATGTACTTTGAGGAGTTAAATTATTTAATTATAATATTGAAATCACATCATATGTTTTATTGTATTAATAATTAAGATGAGGATGGGAGTAAATGACTGTTTACTGTAATTGTATAGTTATTAGTGCGTTCTATGCAATATTTTATGATTTACCAATTGTATTGCACTATCAAAGTTTGAAAATCAATAAAGATTTAAACAACAATGACTTCCCAGGGCTTTTCCTCAGCCCATTGCTACTTTGGGGCAGAAACACTACTTCCTGCCTGAGTGTCGCCCTTCTGACTCAGTAGGGTTGAATTCTACAATGTCTCTCAGCACTGAGCTGCAAAAGCTTCAGTTAATTTTGGGACTGGTAGTTTCCTCACATTCTTCTAGTGCCCTCTGCTGCTCAGTGGCGAAACTGTAACATTGGTGAAGGAAAATCAGTTAATCCCTCACAATTGTTTTTGATGAGCCTTGTAGCTAGGAATTCCCACATTTGAGTATCCTATATCCTCTTTGTCTTGGAGAAAGCATTGATATTTACCTTAGTAGGTGTTCTCCAAGGACAAAAGGATAGGATTCTTACAAACTTTCCCTCCTCCCCTGGAAGTTGTGTTTTTTATGCCTTTTGATCCAACTGTGGGTCCAGTGCAACTTTAGCAGACCGGAGGGCATTTGCGTATGTGAGGTGCAGGCCTGCAAAAAGCTTCTAGAAGTTTATTTGAAACTAGTGTTTCAGCCCGTTACATTAACGGGTGCTAGTAAAGCCTCCTTCCCTCACATGTCCCCTATTTTCAGCCTCAGCTCCAGCTCCAAACCCATTTTTACCCCCCAGCCCCCTTCTCCCATCTTTTCCCTTTCAGCCCCAGCCCCCTTTTCTCACCAGCAGCATTTCCCTCCCCACTCCACTTCCCTGTGCAGTAGCAGCAGAAGCATACCCTCCCCCTCCATTTTCCTGTGCAGCAGCAACAGCATTTTCATTGCCAGCTTCCCTTCTCTTCCCTCCCCCCCATGGGAGACAACTTCCGGTTCCAAAGAGAAGGGAAGCTGGCACACACACAATAGAGCCCCGGAGGGAAGCTTACAATTTACTGCTTTTACTTACTTCGGGCCTTCCTCGCTGCCGGGTCCTGCCTTCGCAGAAACAGAAAGTAGGCAGGACCCGGCAACAAGGAAGGCCCAAAGCAAATAAAAGCAGCAAGTTGTAAGCTTTCCTCCGTCGCTGACCTATGAAAAATAGCTTACAACTTGCCTAACGACTCTATCGACGGGTTTGTGAGCTGGGAGGGATGGGAAGAGAAATGCTGCTGCTGTACCGAATAGGGGAAGGGACGGGAGGGGGAAGAGAAATATTCTGCTGCTGCACCATTTTGGGGGGAAGGGAAGAGAAATGTTGCTACTGCACCCAATTTTTTTGGGGGGAGGGGGAAGAGAAAAGCTGGTGCACCCAAGGGGGGGAAGTGAAGTGCTGCTGCTGCACCCAATTGGGGAGGGGAAGGGGAAGAGAAGTGAAGTGCTGCTTCTGCACCCAATTGGGGAGGGGAAGAAAAGTGCAGCAGCAGCACCCAATTGGGGAGGGGGGAGGGAAAGAGATGTGCTGCAGCAGCACCCAATTGGGGAGAGAGAGGGGAGAAGGAAGACCAGGGAGGGGAGAGGAGAGGCAAGAGATTTCAAGACCATGGGAGGGAGGGAAGGAAAGGAAAGGAGCTACCAGACCATGGAGGGGGGGGAGAGATGTCAGCGCATATGGGGGGAGGGGGAGGAGGGAGATGCCAGGGCATGGGGGGAGAGAAGGGAAGGAGATAGAGATGCCAGACCATGGGGTGGAGTGGGAAGGAAGGAAGGAAAGGAGAAGAGAGATATGCCAGATCATAGGGGAGGGGGTGAAACTGAAATGAATCATGTACAAAGGAGAGAAAGGGCACAGGATATGCAGTTTATTGAAGGGACATAGAAAGAGGGAAGATGCTATATGGAACAGAGAAAGGGCGGACACTGGATGGAAAGGGCAGAGAGGATGGACAGTGGATGCAAGGGGCAGAGAGAGGGTGGACAGTAGATGGAAGGGGTAGAGAGAGAGAGGGCAGAGGCTGGGTGGAAGGGGCAAAGAGAGGACATGTTGCATGGAAGGGAGCGAGGTCAAACGCTGAATAGAAAGAAGAGAGTGAAGAGAAGATGATTAAAGCAGAAACGACAAAAGGTAGAAAAAATTTTTTGGTTGCTTTACGTCAAATTTAGTATTGTAACTGTATTAATTAAAGTTTATAAATAGGAAATTGAAATAAGGCAGTTTTTTGGAACTAAACCCCTTTCCTCAGGTCAGGACAGGATACCATAACAGCAGGGGTACCCAAATAGTCGATTGCGATCAACCAATAGATCGCAAAGGCAGTGTGAGTCGATTGTGTTGCCTTTGCAATCTTTTTCTTCCTGCCTCCCTGAGCCAGGCCAGGTGCGTACAAGTGCCAGACTAACAAGACTTTATCTCTGACATCAATTCTGACGTCGGAGAGGTAGTTCTGGACCAGCCAATCGCTGGCTGGCTGGCCTGGAACTTCCTCTTCGACGTTAGAATTGACGTCAGAGATGAAGTCTTGTGAATCCGGCGCTTGTACTTGCCTGGTCTAGCTCAGGGAAGCAGCAAGGAGAAATCGGCGTGGTGGCTTGGGGGTAGGGAAAGAATCGGGGAAGTGGAGAAATTGACGCAATGGCTTGAGGGGAGCAGGGGGAGAGAGAAAGAAAGACAGGCAGGGGGAGAGAGAGAGAGAAAGAAAGGCAGAAATAGAGGGGGCAGGGGTAGAGAGAAACAGGCGGTCAGGGGGGAGAGAGACAGAATGAAAAGGGAAGTGGCAGAAAGAAAAAAATATTGGATTTACAGTCAGAAGAAGGAAGTGCAACCATAGACTCATGAAATCACCAGACAAAAAGGTAGGAAAAATGATTTTATTTTCAATTTAGTGATCAAAATGTGTCCGTTTTAAGAATTTATATCTGCTGTCTATATTTTGCATTATGGCCCCCTTTTACTAAACCGCAATAGCGGTTTTTAGCGCAGGGAACCTATGAGCATCGAGAGCAGCGCAGGGCATTCAGCGCATCTCCCTGCGCTAAAAACCGCTATTGTGGTTTAGTAAAAAGGGAGGGGATATATTTGTCTATTTTTGTATAGTTGTTCCTGAGGTGACATTGCATAAAGTCATCTGCCTTGACCTCTTTGAAAACCCGCGGAATATAAATGATAATTAACATTTTCTCTGCGTACAGTGTGCTTTGTGTTTTTAAAAATTTTATTGTTGGTAGATCATTTTGACCTGGTCAATTTAAAAGTAGCTCGCAAGGCCAAAAATTGTGGGCACTCCTGCTGTAGAGCCATTCTTGTATGACTGGATGAGCTATATTTATCTTTTTTTTTTTAGTTGTTTAAATTCACTAAACTAAACCTTAGGTTTGTATACCACGCCATCTCTGCAAGCGTAGAGCTCGGCACGGTTTACAGAGTTAGGATATAAAGGAACTCCAATGAAGGGTTAAAGGGAAGGAACTAAGAGGGTAGAGAGGGGCCAGGGTACGAGAGAGCGGGAGGTATTAGATTTTTGAGAAGAGCCAAGTTTTCAAGTGTTTGCGGAAAAGTTGGAGGGAGCTGTAATTTCTGCAGAAATAAATGGCTAGATTGAACCTAATGACTTCATTAATGCCTTTCCCTTTTTTAAACCTCTATATCATTTGAAAGAGGGCAAATATCTAATTATTTCCTTCTAGCATTGGATGCTTCTTAAATTTAGTAAAAATATTCTGGCACAAGTGTCAAACCTTAAAAAAGGAAGTCTTATTGAGCATTGGAAAATAATAATAATTAACTAATAAAAATAGTACACATTTAGGGCTCCTTTTACTAAATTGCAAAAATGGTTTTAGCGTGTGCTTAGCGCTCGCAGAATTACCACACGCATTGAGCTGGCGTTAGTTTTCCAACGTAGCGCGGGAGTTTGCGCGTGCTAAAAATGTTAGCGCACCTTAATAAAAGAGGGGGTTAATTTTCCTCACCACCAAATTTCCCCATCCCACCCCACCCGGCTATTTTTTCATGCCACCCGGCTGGAAAATATTTCTGGGGAGAACACTGTCTTGCTCGCTTGACACTTTTAGAAAAATTTGGATGTTTTTAAAATTTGCTTGTTACTATTGCTAGTTATAGAGGAGATTGTGTTTCAGTTTTTCCCTCTAGGTTAGTTACATCTGGTTCTTTTACATCTTTTTCAACAGAAAGTAGGTTTTACACCAATGCAAATCACAAAATTTACAATGAGCATTAATTCACTGTCTGATTGTCAATTCCATATCATTCAATTTCTTAGAATAATTTTTTACTTTAGTTGCACATTTGCATATATCTTCTGTCTTTTATCAGTGTTTTATGTTACCAGTTGGTTTATGTTCAGTCACTAATTATATATTTTGCTTTTACATATGGACCAACTTTATTTTTGCCCACATTATTCTGCTGCTCTCCATGACTGCCTCTTCTGTCACAATTTCCCATACTGTGTGCATTAGTATACACAGTTTTCCAGATATTTATTGCTCCTTTTCCCATTTCTGAAGGGATATTTGTTTTATTTACTTAAGGGCTTTTACTTCTTGTTCTAGGTGCAGAAACTGCAAGCTATGTTAAAACCAATGATGTTGAGACGCTTGAAGGAAGATGTAGAAAAGAAGTTGGCTCCGAAGGAAGAAACAATCATTGAAGTAGAACTCACTAATATTCAAAAGAAATATTACCGGGCAATCTTAGAAAAAAACTTTGCATTTTTGTCCAAAGGAGCAGGGCAGGCCAATGTACCCAACTTGGTTAACACTATGATGGAACTCCGAAAATGCTGTAATCATCCTTATCTTATCAAAGGTGAACAAGAAAAAAATTAAGTTTTGGGATTTTTTTTTTGTTTGTTTTTTTGCGATATATGTTCAAGAGCAACAATTTTTTGCCAGCCAAATACTTGATTAAAAGAAATAAATAGCAAAAAATAAATGATTTAAGTTTCAGTTAGGAGTTTGTACGCCATCTTTAATTACTTCCCCCAGCCCGCTGTTATTCGTTTAGACGCTTCTACTAAAATTGGCTTAGTTTCAGTAAGTGCTCTGGAGTGTTATAACTTAGTATAATTTAATTTTGAGGTATTAAACTGACATAGTGATATTGATTAACTGACTTCACTACATTGTTGTCAAGTATATAGATTCACTTTTATGCAGTAATACTGAAACTCTTCTATGAATAAAAGCCCAGATTCACTAAAGATAGCGATTCAGTCGCTGTTGGCCGATTTGCTGGCTGTTTTTGTAAAAGCGATTGATTTACTATCTTGTTTGCGTGCAAATCATTTGCATGCTGACTCGTTGACTCAATCACTCAGTGAGTTTTTGAGTCGGGGCAGAGCCGTGACAGTAGTGACAGGAGAAGCAGCTTCCTGTCACTGCTGTCAGGGCTTCTGTTGCCTGCCCGCCACCGAGCGTATGGCAGGAGGGATGCCCGGTCCCTCCTGCTATCGTCACCATCAGCTCTCTCCTCCCCAGGCTGCCTATCCGCCAAACATCCGCTTAAAAATATGGCAGAAGGGATGCCGATTCCATCCTGCCATCGGGCCCACTCCTTCCCCCCTCCCCAAACAAATGGCAGGAGGGATGCCCACTCCCTCCTGCCACTGGACAGCAGATGCGGAGGCCACCTCCCCCCCTCTCCCCGTCCCTGTACCTTTAACAAGTTGGGAGCAGGAGGGGTACTCAGTCCCTCCTACTCCTGCAGCCTCCTCCGATGCAATGTTGGCCTTAGGCTGTGCCCTGGTGCATCATGTGATGCACGGGGAGGGGCCTAAAGATCTGATTGGCTCAGGTGCCTTGGGCTCCTCCCTTGTGGAAGGGCTTGAGGCGCCTGAGACATTCGAACTTCCTTAGGTGGATGTCCCTGATTGGCTCAGGCCCCTCCCAAGGGAGGAGCCCGAGGCACCTGAGGCAATCACATGATGGGGCGGGTTCTAAGGCCCACATTGCATTGGAGGAGGCTGTAGGAGGGACTGAGCACACCTCTTGCTCCCAACTTGTTAATGGGATGGGGGGAAGTGGCCTCCATGTCTGCTGTCCCCAGTGGCAGGAGGGAGTGGGAATCTCTTCTGCCATTTGTTCTTTGGGGGGGAGAGGAAGGAGTCGGCCTGATGGCAGGAGGGCATCGGCATCCCTCCTGCCATATTTTTGATTGCGGTGGGAGGAGCGCCGATGGCAGGAGGGAGTTGGCTTCCCTCCTGCCATTTTGGGGGGTTTGGGGAGAGGGGAGGGAGGAGCGCTTTGTCAGGGGAGAGGGGGAGGCTTTTTTCTTTTCATTATTATTATTATTTTTTTTTAATTGTCCAGATATTTTGCCTGTGCAGTGCATGCAAAATATCAGTGCCATTAAAAAAAAACCAAAAAACAGGCAAACCTGTCAGTAACACAGTTACCAACAGGTCTGCAGCAGTTGGGTTTTAGGATAGTAAAACCCGATTCAAAATAGCCAAGCAATTGTTAGTGAATCAATTGCTTGGCTATTTTGTATGGGGTTTTACTAATTTGCATGGGTGGATCGGATCGGAGAGAAGATTCATCGGACAGCAGTTTAGTGAATCGGGTCGGGGAACACGAATGATCGCAAAACCAGTAAAATTGATTTTGTGACCATTGTTATAGGATTGGTAAGTTTAGTGAATCTAGGCCAAAGTGTCTTGTCTGCTTTCTTCCAGGTTGGTCTCTTAATATGTGTTGATAAATTTGCACTATAAGATAAAGTTCAGTGCCAGTTACCAAAATTGCTGAAAACCACAAATATATTAAAAAAATTAATAGTAATTGATTCTGTAGCAGCTACACAGGAGTCCATCATATTTGAGCTGTTGATTGTCATTTCGCGCAAACTGCAGAAGGATATCCCTTTAAGAACTTGAAAACTCCTTCCCTTCTGCAGTGGAGCACAGCACCCTCCTCAGTTATTCTTTTGCAAACAAACTCAGGTATGTTTTGCTCTGCTGTGTTTTTTCTTTATTGTCTTCAGTGGTTTTTTTGCCAGATTTTTGAAGTTGATCGTGGCTTTGGTTCTCTGAGATTTCCTGCTTGGGCATACTCTGCTGGGGAAAGGATACAGTCCCACGTGGAGGGACTGCTGCTCCCAGGCTAATTTTGAGTTCCTGCGAAGCCAGCCAGTATAACTTCTGGAGCTAATGGAATGTTTTTTAAGATTTTTTTTGAACAATTGGTGACTATGAATTGAGTGCTTGATTCTCCAGCTAAAGATAAGTATTTTTCTACCTTTCCTGGGCGCAGTGGTTTGGACCTTTCTGAGATATGAAGCAAGTTCTCTGTGGAGTTATTTTTAATGCGAGTGATAAAATTGAAGGCAGCTAGAAATTTCCGTATTTATGCTGCTACTTAGGCTTTTTCTCTACATGTTTGTGTGACTACTAGATACTCTGTAGATTTCTTCTACTGCCTTGCTTGGTAACATCAGAAAAAACTTCACCATAAATGTCCCACATAGATAGGAACCAGTTTAACTTCTTATTTTCATTGTTCTATACTTCCAGGAAGAAGTATACTTACTTCTGTTTACTATTCACTATATTTACAATATACACTTTCCTCTCACGGTCAACAAATTGTAAAATCCCAGGGTTTATAATTCATTGTCGAGAGCAAACACAAGCATCTAAACTAAACTAAACTAAGCCTTAAGTTTATATACCATATCATCTCCACGGAAGTGGAGCTCGACAAGGTTTACAAAGCTTAAAAATATAGGAAGAGAGAGGAAAAAGATTTACAAGAGCATATGAAAAGAGGGATGTAAACAGGGGAATAGATGTTATATATTAGAGAAAAGCCAGGTTTTCAGTTGTTTTCGGAATAGTTGGAGGGAACCCAGGAAAGCATCGGCATTCACTATCAAATATCGTATTTTTCACTCCATAAGGCACACTTTTCCCCCCAAAAAAAGTGGGTGGAAATAAGAATGCGTCTTATGGAGCGAATACCACAACCCCCTCGGTACATGTTTTTAATCACAGCAGGACCCCCCACGCACCTGTTTTTAATCCTGGTGCTTCCCTTGTTGGACGGCTGCGGTAGCGAGAAGCAGAGGGCAAACAAGGCAGGTACGAGCTTCTCGCGCGCCTGTCTGGTCCTTCACCGCTGCCTGGTCTTAAGGTGGTACTTTAAAGATCATAACAAAAATCCTCTGCGCTACCCAACACGTTCTTCATATACCACGCCCCGTTCATCCCATCTCGCCCCTCCGCTTTGCATTGGTCAGCAGACAAAGTGAAAGGGGGTTGGTGGGTGGGAGCTGGCTGTCATCACTTGAGGATATCATAGAAGAGCCTCCCAATTATTGGACAAGAAATGATAGATCAGCTGTTTCGGCCAATTGCAGGGTAGGACTGAATGTAAATGCCCGCCACCACTGATATAGAGGAGGTGGATAGTTCGTTATCAGCGAATGTGAAGGGTTGTATTTGTGTCTTTGAATATGGACTGTTCCACGATCTTTGTGGTATAGGGTCTTTTAGTTCTTTCATTACGTCCAAAATCTACTCGATGGTGTAGTGGTATACAGTATATTTGACTCTGCTAAGTAGGAAGGTAGGGCTTGTTTTCCTGATCAGTTGCTATTGTTCATATTGGCTATTTTTTTTTTTTGGGATGACATATTGTAAGCAGCGTGAGAAAGTGAATGAATGAAATGTAGTTGTTAAGACACTTCTCCCGTCCTGAGGAAGATACGAAATGCGTTGGTGGGGCGTAGTGTAACAGCGACATTGCACTAACAAAGCTAAGTTATCTAGGGGATAAGAAATGTTTAGTATATTACTTGAAAATGAATCAGAAAGAATGATAAATTATTGAATGAAATGACTAAGAAGAGATAAAATTCAATGAATGGAGATTCTGGAAATGACTCTAAAGATATTAGCATATTTATTTATTTATTTATTAAAGAGCACAGAAACAGTATGAAAAATTAGAATTAGAAACAGTGTGAAGAATATAAAAAAGAAATAAAGAGATTAGAATAGAGGGCACATTTGGGTGAGCCAGTGACGAGTGCTGCCACATTGTACTGCAGGAATCAACAAGCAGACAAGTGGCATTCTGAGATTCCCCTTGTGTCTTTTAAAAGTATTATAAGCTGCTTCATAAAGCATGATATATATTTAAACAATAGTTTGAAAAATCTTTGAGTGGATTGATATTATAGAGTGCCTAATAGGATTGTGATTCTCATATTGGATACGAGCATAAGCCTTTCCTGAGGCCTTGTTCCTAGAAAACAGCTGCTGCAGGTAGGCTGTAAGGTAACGCTTTCCAAAACCTGATTTGGTGAGCTTAGTCCAGATCATGTTTTAAGATATCTATACAGAGTTGCCAGACTTAAGACTTTTTCTAGACCAAACAGCTATTTTTTTTTTATTGGGGGGGAGGGGGTGCTCTACCCCAGGCTAAGACCCCAGGCTCCCCTTTCTCTTCGTTCCTCAAGTGACTGTACTCACTTGAGGAACGAAGAGAAAGGGGAGACATGATTGAAACGTTTAAGTACATCACGGGTCGCATTGAGTCGGAAGATGATATCTTCTGTCTTATGGGTCCCTCGACCACCAGAGGGCATCCGCTGAAGATCAGAGGAGGGAAGTTTCAAGGAGACTCCAGAAAGTACTTCTTCACCGAAAGAGTGGTGGATCAGTGGAACAAACTCCCACTGCAGGTTGTTGAAGCCAGCAGCGTGAAAGATTTTAAGAGTAAATGGGATGCTCACGTGGGATCTTTAAGGGAGTAAATTCGGGAGCGAATACTTTGGAATGGGCAGACTTGGTGGGCTATAGCCCTTTTCTGCCTCTATGTTTCTATGTTTCTATGTTTCTAAGACGAATAAAGCTGTAATACTTTATGAAAGAGTCTGAGTAAAACCAGGATCTCCACGATCTAGGGCAGACCACCTTAAGAATGGCATGCTCTTCTTTTATGACTCCCTGCTATTATCTTTCAATGGGGAATCCCCATGCTCTATCACCCTTCTCTGTAAGGTCCCGCCCCCCTATGATGCAGTTCTTTTCTTCAGTGGGTGGGATTGACAGAGAAGGACCAATGATGTTAACAAAGGGGGGGGAAGGTCTCCTTTTGAACCTCTGAGGAATGCTTTTCTCCTGGATTTAACACTCTAGACTGTTTTTCTGGTCGCCCTCACTTGGGTCCATAGGGTTTCTGATTGGCAGGCATTGTCATGTTGACACCCTCTGCTCCAAGTTGCTGAGACCAGTTTCACTGCAGACAGTTCCTTTCTTTTTGCCAAAGGTGGATTCAGCTTTCCATGTGCATTTGAACATATGTTTGCCAGTTGTTTAGCTGATGGGTTCCAATCACTAGGATTATCTGCTAAAGAACTTGGATATGCGCAGGGTGCTCCTGCATTATTGACAGGTCTCTAACGAGTTTTGCTTTCTGACCTCCTCTTTGGGATGGCTCATTTTAGTATGTGAGGTTCTCCCGCTTCTAAGGCTACGATCTCCAGGTGGATCCGTAGAGCCATTTAGTCCACTTACATTCTTGTGGAGCAACTGTCCCCTATTTCTGTTAAGGTGCTTTCTGCCAGGAGTGTAGCTTCTTCATGGATGGAAGCTAGATCTATTTCTCTTGAAGAGATTTGCAGGGCGGTGACATGGTCATCTCTTCACACGTTTGCCAAGTTCTACGGAGTGGTTGTTGCTGCCAGACAGGACTCTGCCTTTGGGTCTTCGGTCTTAAGGCCGGCGCAGCAAGCCCACCCTTGTGAGACTGGAAGACTGGGCGTCGAAATGGCAGTTGGCTTAATTTTAGCAAGTGTAAAGTGATGCATGAAGGAAAGAGGAACCCGAACTGTAGCTACGTGATGCAAGGTTCTATGTTAGAAGTCATTGCCCAGGAAAAGGATCTAGGTGTCATTCTTGAGGATACATTAAAACTCTCAGTTCATTGGAAGTGGAAAAATAATGGTCTAAGCTGAAAGGAGCAATAAAAATGGCTACTTTATGTGAGGAAAATAAATAAAAACGAGCAGTCAGGATGTTTTCAGACAATTCCACCATGGTGTTTTACATAAATAGACAGGGGGTTATCAGAAGCGCTGCCCTCTGCTTGAAAGCGCTGTCCTCTGCTTGAAAGCCCCTTAACCATTTTAATCGCTCTTCTCTGGACCCTTTCGAAGGACACGGTACTATTTGAAAGAGTCCAGAGAAGAGCAACTAAAATGGTTAAGGGGCTGGAGGAGTTGCCATACAGTGAGAGATTGGAAAAACTGGGCCTCTTCTCCCATGAAAAGAGGAGACTGAGAGGGAACATGATCGAAACATTCAAAATACTGAAGGGAATAGACTTAGTAGATAAAGATAGATTGTTCACCCTCTCCAAGGTAGGGAGAACAAGAGAGCACTCTCTAAAGTTGAAAGGGTTAGATTCCGTAGAAACGTAAGGAAGTTCTTCTTCACCAGAGAGTGGTAGAAAACTGGAATGTTCTTCCGGAGTCTGTTATAGGGGAAAACACCCTTCAGAGATTCAAGACAAAGTTGGACAAGTTCCTGCTAAACTGGAATGTACGCTGGTGAAGCTGGACTCATTTAGAGCACTGGTCTTTGACCTGGGGGCCTTCGTGTGAGCAGATTGCTGGTCACGATGGACCACTGGTCTGACCCAGCGGCAGCAATTCTTATGTTCTAGTGGACAGAATTTCATTTGCAAGCCCTCTCAGTGGCTCACATGGCAGGAGTAGAGAATGTCCAAGCCGACTTTCTCAGCTGGCAGACCCTGGATCCCAGAGAGTGGTCTCTGTCTCAAAGGATGTTTTCCCTCATAGTTCAGACTTACATCAAATTGGGCATAGATCTCATGGCCATAGCCAAGAATGTGAAAACAACCGGCTTCTACAGCCACAGAGTTGAGCAGGGAAGTGCAGTGCTGGACACCCTGATCCTGCCTTGGCCTACAGATCTTTTCTATATGTTTCCACCGTGGGCCATGGTGGGTCAGATCATCCATAGGATAGCCACCCATTTGGGGTCTGGAGATCTTAGTATTGCTGGACTGGCCCCAAAGACCTTGGTACAGAGACTTGGTATGTCCACAGAGAGGACAGACCCCTGAAGCTGCCTGTTCACCTGGGGCTTCTCAGTCAAGACCCAGTTCCGATGGAGAAGCTTTGGTCTTTTGGCATGACTCTTGAGGATATTTGGAGGTTGTGATTATGACGCTCTTTAAGGCAAAGAAGCCTGTGGTGGTTGCAGTTTATGGAAGATCTTTTAGTTAAGCTATGCCAAGGAACAGGTAGAGCCAGAGAGGACTCTCATGCTGGTGATTCTTGCCTTCCTGTAAGCTGGTCTCAAAAATGGACTTGTGGTTTTGTTCACAAATTGAAGATAGCCAGTTTCCCTAGCAACAGCAGCAGATGAATCCAGAGACCAATGGGATAGCTCACATCTACCAGCAGGCGGAGATAGAGAAACTGATTAACAGGTGGTCCTATTGGCTGGCACTCCTCCTGTTTATCTAGTATTCTCTATCTCCCAGCAGGAAAAAGTCGCTGTTCAACTAGCTCCTGAATTCTGGCTGTGGCTGGAACTTTATTTTCTCCTGTTGAGGTTTCTCTTCAGCGAGACTGCCATTCTGTTTCTCCTGTTGAGGTTTCTCTTCAGTGAGACTGCCATTCTGTTTCTCCTGTTGAGATTTTCTCTTCAGTGAGCTGGCAATGCTATTTCTCCTGTTGAGATTTTTCTCTTCAGTGAGACAGGGGTGTCCGGCTGAACGGTGCCGGCTTTAGAGGTTACACTTGGGCCCCCCCTTGTCCCTCCCTCCATTGCTAGAGGGTCTGACTGGGTCTCAATTTTTTTCTTCTTTCCCTTCTCTGTGTAAAAAAAAAAAAAAAAAAAGAGACCACAGTTGTTACATTCTGCCATGCTTTTGCTGCAAACTGGCTTCAACCAGCCCTAACAACTAGCTTGTGAGTATGTCTGGCTTTTACAGTTGTTTGAACTTCAGGTTCTGTTTTGGAGTCTTAGTACTGTGGGTTCGGTCATCGTACATTTAAGGCATGGATATTTTATTGAGGCTAAGTTTTATGACTAGAAATCCGTGGAGGGAGCCGGGACTTCCCGCCCTTTGCATGCACGCGCTTGGTTTCCATTGTTTGTTACAGTGCAGCAGTAGCGGTGCGATTTCTTGCTCGCACTTGTTCTCATTGTTGGGTTCAGTGCAGCAGTAGTCCTGTTTATTCTGAGGCTCTCTTTCATTGGTGTTTGTCACGACCATGTGCAGTTTATTGTGCAGGTGCCGGTTTATAGCAGCATGAGATGGGACATGTTTTTTCCGGCGCTGTGGGCCGTTCTTCTGGTTATTCCCTGAGTCTGATTTTATTTCTATGCAAGCCGCGGCAGGGTAAATTTTGCGGGGCTTGAATCCAACTATGTTTCTAGGAGCGTTGATGCAGCGGCCATGTGTCAGTGAGAATCCGGCGTGCGCTTGGGTCTCTGGCGATGGCGGGAGAGCTGCAGTGTTCCGGTAGTTTGTTTCCAGCTGACTTTGGTCAGGGTATGCCGGGGCTTCTCTCCTTTCCGGTTCAGACAAGTTGTATGTGTGTCACCAGCTTTGGGACAAGCTTGGGCAGTTTTATATGTCTATGTCTGTGTTCCTGCTGTACTCCCTTGAAGGAAGCTGCTTGTTTAATCGGACTCTGGGGTTAGCACTCAAGGGGTTTACCAGAGAGACTCTGCCCTGTGCTAGGTCACCCAGTCTCGGTTTGTCTCCGGACTGGGGCGACATACGGCAACTCACGGCACGGTGAGATCAGCAGTAAGATTGTGCCCTGTATTTCACACAGGTATCTCATTGTCTCTCTTGGGGTCCCTGCAGATTGAGCCTTTGTCTGTTGGTAATTGTCCTTATTTGGGCCTCTGTGCTGAGCTGCATGTGTCTAGTAGTGGCACAGGATATATATGCCTAAAGGTAGTACAAACAGTTCGGGCTGTCTCTATGGGCATAATGACACTGCTCATCTTCCTGCGGCCAGGACTCTCTTTCTCTATTTCTGAGGGGGCCTGGATTTCAGATTTCCATGCTTATCACGCTGGTTTCTCCTGTCACCATTTTCTCATGGCACATGCTAGACGGGCCCCCCGTCCAGACAGGAAGGGCTGTACAGTTCCTTTTAACCAGGAGCCAGTTACCTGTTCTATCAAACCCGCGGAGGATCACGCGCTATGTGGCTGTTAGCCTCATCCCTGAAGCTCTCATAAGCGATGTGAGCTTTGTCTGATACCTGTAAGGATGCTGTTGTTTTCCACGGGGCGGTAGATGCAGCATCTTGATGAGTGTAGTATGTATTCACTTTAAAGGACATACGTATTTCGCTCATGTTACATGGGGTTAGTACTGTTTTCATGGTTCCAGTATATTCCTCTTTACATTGTGAAACTTGAATTTTCCTAGGAGAATCTTCTTGCAGATCCTACAGTCTCATCCTGCCATTCACTGACCTTCTGCACTTCATTCTGAGGGGATCTTGACTTCTTTCAATGACTCTTCAGGCTTTCTCATGAGGGAGAAGACGCTATAATGTCAGGTCAGGGAGCTGTGAAGATTTTTCAGGATGCTTGCATCTTTGCATCCTCCTCAGGTTTCCAGTTCGTTCTTGGAGTCTCTATGTTTTGTGTTTCCCTTTTCAGTGTTACTGGTCCTCAGGACAGTTCTTGTAGTTCTTCGGGAACTAAGGGACGTTGTTCCACTTACTGCATGGTGCCCGAGAAGGGGGCATTGGGCAGGCTGGATCCCATTCTTCTGAATTAGTTTCTCGGGGTTACACATTTCTGCAGACAACATGGTAGTATATTTACATTTTCTCTATGGACTCCGAATTGGCACTGGGTTTGCCTGCCTCCCTTGGAGCAGCGCTTTCGGTTTTGGCACATGCCAAAGCCTACCCAAGGCTTCACGAACATTTTAGGTGATGTGGGCGGTGGTACCGTTTTGGCGCTACCAGGCAATTCATCTAATTTCTTCTTGACTGCCTGCTTGATTCGGACGACTTCCAGTCGGGCCATTTGACTGACACGAAAAGGGTGGTATCTTTTCCTTAGTTCTTTACACGTGCATCTTCGAATTTGCACAGCGCTCTTTTCTCCTGTACTATTTATAGGTATATCGGGGTAATGTTTTTATTCATATAGGAGAGACATGTGTTTCTTTCCGGAGACTTGGGCGTGAGGTCTCGGTCTCAGTCTCAGATTGGTATTCTTCTTCGCTTACCATGACCAAGAGTATGGGATTCTGTACAGTTTCTGTGATCCATATTGCTGACTCCACTGGGAACTTCGGCTTGCTTTCCCCTTCTTACGCTACAGCAGTCGCTTTTGTTCCGGTGGTTCCCGGTATCTCAGGGCTCCAATTATTTGGTATGCTCCTCCTGCATCGCTCTGTATGATTTGGTGGCTCAGCGCGATTTCTCTTTTCAAGGCATGCCTCGTTCTTTGCTGGACTAGCTCATGACCACCGACCATCCCGGGCTGTCGGGTTAGGGAGCTCGGTGGCTTCCATCCTCAGCTCCAGGAGTCTGGTCTTCAGAGGCGACTCAGTACTTGTTCATTCTTCTACTCTTGAGCAGGGTCAGGCTAACTTTCTGGAGCTTCAGATCATTCTTCCGGATTGCCGCTGAGGGTCCTTTTGGTCAGTATTAGGATGGGGGTATTTCTCTACAGCTTGGGCAGTAGGTGTTGTACTCAGTTGGCAGGTGAAGTTGGTCTGCTTCAATGGGTGGACTCTCATCTTTGTCTTCTGTTGGCAGATCCTTTTATGGATCAGGATAAGAGTTTGGATAGACTTTCTCTCCGCGGAATCTGAGCATGGCCCATTTCTTATATTTTACAGTGTACAGCGCTGTGTACGCTCTGGAAAGTGTGCATGTTAGTAATAGTGTAATCTTCTGCATCCTGGATATTGAGATTTGTGGCTCAGGCATTCTAGCTCTTTTTATGGACATGAGATCTCCTTGACCTAGACCTCATGGCCTCGTCTCTCAATTCTAAGCTTCCTAGCTTCTTCGGCGGGCCCAGGAAGTGGGAGTTAGAGGGGGTAGCTGCATGGCTCCTTTCTCGCCTCTGCCTTCTCTTTTTTCAGTGTTTTCCGCTGGCTGATGATGGCTTGGATTTGCCATCTCGAGCTCGCTTTCCGGGCACAGTATTTGTAGAATCTCTGGATTGGCGGCGCCATCCTTACTATGCGGATTTGATGAGTCTTTCGACAGCCTAGGGTCCGATCAACATGGATATTTGTACTACTTTAGTATTACGACCTAGTTTTTTGAAAAATCTTGGTTGACTTGTAAGGGTTATGCGAACCAGGTTGTTTCTTCTCTTATCCAGGTGCTACAGACGTCTTCTCCTGTGGCTTCTGCTTCCTTTTGGAGGTTTTTCCTTTCTTGGGTGCTTCTTGACGTTTGAAACACTCCAGAGTTCCTTTTTGGCACAAGTGTATTGCCGAGGGCTTAGCTTTCAATTCACTTCAGCTTCTAGTGCCATTCTTGGCTTGTAACAAGGGCTAGGTATATTGCTCTTCGCTTACTTCTCAGCTTCATGTAGTTCAGTTCCTAAACAGAGTGCGGTATATTCATGCGCCTCTTAGAAAGCCCGGTTTGGAGTACAATCTTCACGTACTTCTTCTCAGTTTACGGAAAGCTTTATTTCATCCTTGTCTTTTGGGACTCTAAAGGGCTGTGCCGTTGAACATGGGGTTTCTTGTGGCCATGGCTTCAGCTCTGCAGTTTTCTATGTTGCAGACCTTGTTTAACGGGGATTCCTATTTCTGATTTCCGAAATATGGGGTATCAGTTCGGATGGTACCACTATTTCTTTCTAGGGGGGTGTCATCCTTTCTTTTATGTCATGCTCGCTTTTCCTTCCTTCTTCCTGGGAGGAGAAATTGGGAGCAGTGCTTTTATTCACTACATTTTTTGATACGTACGTAGCGTTCTCCGCGAGCTCGGTTTCTAACGACTTTTAGTTGTTTATATCTCCTTTTTTGTATTCTTCAAGGGACGCTTCAAACGTATGGCGGCGTCCGAAGCCTCCATCGCTCAATGGGTCCAGGAGGACATTCTTTATGCTTGCTTGCTAGCAGGGAAGCGGTTGGAGAAAGAACTTTATGACCATTCCGCCGGAGCGATGGCTACTTCTTGGGCTCGGCCCAAATCTCCTTGGAGGAGATTTGTCTCACGGCTAATTGGTCTTCCGAGAGTGCTTTCTCTCCGCATTTCTGCTTGGATGTGGGGGTGCATGCGGTAGGGGCGTTTTGTGCTTCGGTTGTTGCGGAGGCGGCGTTTGCTTCCCACCCAGATTGAGGATTGCTTTGCTACATCCCATTGGTCTCTGGATTCATCTGCTGCTGTTGCTAGGGAAGGAAAAATTATGTTCTTACCTGTTAATTTTCTTTCCCTTAGATGCAGCAGATGAATCCAGAGCCCCACCCTTTCTGGATATTGTCTCTCGGTTTTTTCTTTTGCAACTTTCGCAGTTTGTTATTATGGCAGGTTGTTTTCTGTATTATTGCATTTTGAGATTTGTTATGGGAAAGAAGTTTTTTACATGCTATGCCTATTGATGGTTACGGATGCTTGGGCAAGGAGCTATACTAGATAAACAGGAGGAGTGCCAGCCAATAGAACCACCTGTAATCAGTTTCTCTATCTCCGCCTGCTGGTAGATGTGAGATATCCCATTGGTCTCTGGATTCATCTGCTGCATCTAAGGGAAAGAAAATTAACAGGTAAGAACATAATTTTTCCATCTTGTGCTTTCGGGCTCTGAGGTCCTTCAGTCTCTGGCTTCTCACCTGGATGTCATTTGTTTTTTACAGGGGGCTCTCAGGCTAAGACCCCCATTGCACAGACAGTTCCTGTCTTGGGATCTCAATGTAGACTTGGAGGACTTGGCCCATGCTCCGTAAAAACCTCTTTCTGAGCCTTACAGTCAAGACAGTGTTTTCAGTTGCCATACTCTCGACAAGAAGGCTCTTGAATTTGCAAGCCCTCTCCTGCACGAAACCATTTTTCAGTTTCTCGGAGTCAGGTGTTTCTCTGTGTACAGTTCCCGCCTTTCTTCCAATGGTGGTCTCCGTCTCCCATATTAATCAGGAACTTCATCTGCCCTGTTTTCAGCCTATGGGTTCAGCCAAACAGGATAAACTTCTGCGCAAGCTGAATGTCCACAGGGCCCTATTCATCTACCTGGAGAGGACTAATGACTCCAGGCTTTCTGATCATCTTTTTGAACTGACCAGTCACTCAAGGCAGGACAGGCTAGTTTCCAAAGCTTCCATTGCCAAATGGATCCACATGACGATTTCCTTTTTTTACCTTTCTGCTGGGAACCAGCAGCTTATTTCTCTTGCAGCACATTCCACGGGAGTTTTAGCAACCTCCTGGGTGGAATCTGAAGCTGTTTCACCTGATGAAGTCTGCAGAGCTGCTACTTGGGCTACTCTGCACACCTTTACAAAGTTCTACAGAGTGGATGTGGTGACTTGAGGGGATGCCATCTTTAGGTGCTTGGTGACTCCTGTGTATCCGCAACAGAACGACAGATTAAGTTCTTACCTCGGTAAACTGGGTTTTGTTATGATACACAAGAGTCTATACAACCCTCCCTGTGTGGACTTGGTTTTGATTTACCTTATTTTTGCCTCAGATATTGCCAGTGTCTGTCTCGGGACCTCTGCTAGTCTACCTAAGATAAAGAAAATATGTGTTTCAGGTATTGGGAGGGGGGAGGGTTCCTTTCTCTTTCCTCTTGGGAGGGTCCCATAGCTCCTGTATTTGTTACACTTTAGTTGGATCTGAGTTACTCATGCAAGCATTTGCTGTTTTCTGTTTATTTGTTAAATGTTTATTGATCATTGTTCTATTTTTACATTTTAGAGCAGAGCAAAATGTGTTTCTTGCCGGGGAAATTCCCTGTGCCTCTCCTTCTCTTTTCTTATGTTTCAGTGGAGTTCAATTTTTTTGGGTACCAACTGTGGAGGGTAGTGTGCTCCATTGTAAACTAAACTAAACTAAATCTTGGGTTTATATACTGCGCCATCTCCACATTTGTGGAGCTCGGCACGGTTTACAGGAATTGTAATGAGAAAGGAACTCCAAGGAAGGGATGGGTGAAGATCAGAGAGGGAAGAGTGTTAGCCGGCTGGGATGGCAGAAGAGGAGGGAGTGTTAGGTTTTTGAGAAAAGCCAGGTTTTCAGATGTTTACGGAAGGGTTGGAGGGCATTGTAGGGGAGGAGTTTTCAGGTTCTTAAAGGGATATCCTTCCGCAATTCGCAAGAAATGGGAATCAGAAGCTCAAGTATGGATTTGTGTATCCTAACAGATTACCAAGGTAAGAACCTAATCTGTTGATGTATTTGAGGGAATTTCAGAAAACTTTGCAAAGCTCTCATACAACCAAATATTGCTTATTAGGGTAGCTGATTTTCAATCCAGAAGTGTAAGTTGGAAAAAAATATAAATGTCCTTTGTCATATTTAACAATCTCATTTCTTTGTATAACAGTATCCAGTATTTTAACTAAGCCTTTTGTCAGTTGAAAATAGGAAATCTGTTATCTCAAAAAATGAGCAAACAAGACCAGCAGTTAGTTGTTTTTTTCAATATGGAGGGAGCATGACTAGCAGAGGAGGCTTAATTGTTGGCCTTGTTTGCTTGATTTTGGAGATAAGTGATAGATATTTTTTTTAATTTGCTGTTGACAAAAGGCATTGTTGAAAACATTATTTGTAAATGATGTGAAGTACTGCAGTGAACTTTAATGATGGACATTATGTGGATTACAGATATTTATTGCACTAACAGAAGAGGATGCCAATGATTGAAAATCAGCGTCCCTAATAAACAACATTTACCGTATTTTTTGATCTATAAGATGCACTTTATCCACCCCCAAAAAGGGGGTGGAAATAAGGGTGTGTCTTATGGAGCGAATACCCCTCCCCCCACCCCGTTACCTTTTTATTCATTCTGGTGCCCTCTCTCACTGGACGCGGCTGCCTGCCTGGTCTCCGTGAGTAGTGACTGCTGCCGCTGAGTCATCTTCTTTTTCTTTACAACAGAGCGGGGCACAAGGCTGCCTGCCTGTTCACGCGCCACTTCCCGTGAGAACTGAGTTCTCGCGGGAAGCGGCACAGAACCAGGCAGGCAGCTTTGTGTGCCACTCTGCTGCATGGAAAAAGAAGAGGACTCAGTGGCCATTGTGGCAGCGGTCACTGCTTGCGGGGACCAGGCAGCCGCGTCCGTCGAGGGAAGGCGCCAGAATGATAAAAAAGGTAAGGAGGGTGGGGCCGAGGAGAACGAACCTTTTTATTTTTAGGAAAAAGTTGACGGAACAATTCATGACCGTTCAAAACTGACTTTAAAGAGTTCATTCTTGAAAGAGGCAGCAAGTATGGCTGTGTTGTTTTAGACCAGGGGTGCCCACACTTTTTGGGCTTGCGAGCTACTTTTAAAATGACCAAGTCAAAATGATCTACCAATAATGAAATAAAAAAAACAAACCACAAAGCACACTGAAAGGCAGAGAAAATATTAATTATCATTCATATTCTGAGGTTTTTTCAAAGAGGTCACGGCAGATGAATCTATGCAATGTCACCTCAGTAACAACCATACAAAAATAGACAAATATACCCCCTCCCTTTTTACTAAACTGTAATAGTGGTTTTTAGCACAGGGAGTTGCGCTGAATGCCCCGCGCTTCTCTCAATGCTCATAGGTTCCCTGCGCTAAAAAATGCTATTGTGGTTTAGTAAAAGGGAGCCATAGTGCAAAATATAGACAGCAGATATAAATTCTCAAAACGGACACATTTTGATCACTAAATTGAAAATAAAATCATTTTTCCTACCTTTGTTGTTTGGTGATTTCATGAGTCTCTGGTTGCACTTTCTTCTTCTGACTGTGCATCCAGTCTTTCTTCCCTACTTTCAGCCTCCTGTATGTTTCCTCTCCTCCTTCTGTCTCCCAACTTTTTCTTTCTGTTTCCTTGCCTCCCTTTCTTTCTGTCTCCCTGTTCCCCCTTCTTTCTGACTCCCTGCCTGCCCCCTTTCTTTCCTTCTCCCTCCCCTCCCCCCAAGCCACTCGGTTTGCCGCCATCAGGGAACAGCCCCCAAGCCACTGCCGCCCCAAGCTCTCCCTGCAAAAGCATTGTGCTGACCAGCATTCCGCTCCCCGACGTCAATTATGACATAGGAGAGGAAGTTCCGGGCCAACCAGGCATTTCTCCCCATTCCATCCAGCCTGAGCCCCATTTCTCCTTGATCCAGCCTTTCCCTTCTGTGTCTGTCAGAATTACCATTCCACCTATTTTCCAGCATCACCCTTCTTTGTGTCCATCTCACCTTTATCCCTATCTCACCACTTTTTCAGAATCTTCATTTGTCTCTGTCCTTGTCTTTACCCCATGTTCACCATTTGCCCTTTCAATGTCTTTATCTCCCCCCCCCCTTTTTCATCATTACTTCTATGTCTCTATTTCACCTCCTCTTCATTTCCCCTCTGTATTTCTATCCTTATTCAGTAGGTCCTGCTTACCCTTTCTCTTCTTTGTGTCACTATCTCCATTTTCAGCTTTCCACCCTTTTCTTGTAGCCAGAATTTTTCCACCCTCCCTCCACTCCGGCCCAGCCCGGTATGAAATATTTCCTTTTCTTTCCCTCCCCTCTCTCTTTCTCTCTCTTGTTCTCCTCCCTCACCCACGAGTCCTGCATCTGGCCCTCTCCCTTTCACCTACATTCAACCACACACCCTGCCCTGCGGCCCTCTTCAGCAACTCGTCAGCAATGGTGATCAAGACAGGCTGCCGACATTGAGGCCATCCCTCTGCGAGTCCCGCTTTTGTAGAAAAAGGAAGTTGAAACAAGCGGGACTTGCAGAGGGTAGGCTCCGACGTCAGAAGCTTGTGTCGATCACTGCTGTTGAGTTGCCGAAGAGAGCCGCGGAGCAGGGGGTGTGGCCGGATGCAAGTAGAAGGGAGAGGGCCAGATAGGAAGGCTGTAGAAGCTCCGGAGCATGACACCGACCCCAGCCAGGGTGATTTCTTTTTCATGCTGCTGCCGCTGCCACCGTCCCCCCACCCTGAAATGACAGACTAAACTGGATGCCCGGCATCGGCGTCTTTGACGTCGGGGAGAGGATGGCTGATCGGCCGGTAGATCGAGACGGCAACACGAGTCTATCACGGGATGGGCTCCGTGATCGACTCACGTTGCCTTCTCGATCTACCGGTTGATCGCGATTGACGTATTGGGCAACCCTGTTTTAGACAGTCATGCTGTTTTCTCAAAAGTACATAAAAATCAGTGCCGTTCTGAATTAAAAATAGGGAGGGAGTAGGGAGAGGCCGGGCCTGCCTACGGGGAGGCCTGGGAGGAGGGGGCTGCCTGCCTGGGAGGGGGGAGGCCTGTCTACCTGCCTGGGGGGCTGCCTGAGAAGGGGGAGGCCTGCCTGTCTGCCTGGGGGGACTGCCTGGGAGAGGAAAGTCCTGCATGGGGGGGCTGACTGAGAAGGGGGAGGCCTGCCTGGGAGGGGAGAGGCCTGCCTGCATGCCCTGTTCCTACCTGCCTGCCATTCACTAGGCCTGTCTGCCCTGTGCCTTGTCCCGGCCTACCAATAGACCACCAGAGGGAGGATGGGGTACAGAGCATGGCAGGGAGGGGGGACAGGGTGCAGAGCTTGGCAAGGAGTGTGAGGTTGGGTGCAGAGCCTGGCAGGGAGAATTTTGGTTCGGAATGTTGTTTTTCTTATTTTCCTCCTCTAAATCTAGGGTGTGTTTTATGGTCAGGTGCGTCTTATGGAGTGAAAAATACAGTACTTGGGTTGCAAAATTTTCTGAAGGGCCTCTCACAAATGTGTGATTGTTATTTTTTAATTTTTTTTTTTTTTTTAACTCTCTGTGGTTCTCAGCAATAGTGGTAATTAATACTGGGCTTTGTCTTACTGGTGTTTGTTTTAATTCATCCAGTTTCTTTGAGATTATTTTTGTGATTATTAAAAATGCATGCTTTTGACAGGTGCTGAAGAGAAAATTCTAGGGGAATTCAGAGAGACTTATAGCCCAACTGCTCTTGACATGCATCTACAAGCAATGATCCAGTCGGCTGGCAAATTGGTTCTCATTGATAAACTTCTTCCCAAGATGAAAGCAGGCGGACACAAAGTTCTAATTTTCTCTCAGATGGTGCGCTGTCTTGATATTCTGGAGGACTATCTCATTCAAAAGAGGTAGGCTCCTATAAGTTTTATGGGCAAATACATTCTGGTTTCCTGAGTAGCATAAAATGGATGTAAAATGAACTGTAGATTCACCAAACACTTTTCTAGTGCAATAGGTGTGCCATTTGGACAAGCAAATAATTTCCCTGTAACCACAAACCTTGCAGAAGGTATGTTTTCTGAATCCCTCCTGCTTCACAGAGGGCTCTCTACCTTTACATTTTTTCTTTGTGCACTTGAGCCTGAAGGAGTGTTTCTATTCTACTTTGCTTATTGTTTTATTTTAGTCTGGTTTTTCTCAGGTTTACGGTGCTAAGAGCTCCACTGTTCAAGGGTTCAGCTCTGGCTGCATGGAGAAGCAGCAGATTGTGGTCTGCAGCTGACAGTCCAGTCCCTTGTGGTACCTGTTAGCCACCTGCTGAAGCATTTCTGGATTTCAGGGCCATCCCTTTGTAGTTTGCTCACCTATTGCTTTCAGGGGGTCGAGCACAGGCTGTTAGGCATCTGTAGGAGGCTCAGCATTGTCTCGCAGGAGCCAGACACCAGACTCAGCAGTGTCACACAATTGCGTTTTGCCTACCCCCTTAGTTTTTGCTTGTCCACAGTGGTGGACGCTCATTGAGATGCCAGTCAGACTGGCAGCCTGAAGATTCAGTGAAGGAAGAACGTTTACTTTGAGGCAGTGATTTCTTCTCCCTGGTCCAGCTTACCTTTGGAGCTGAGGCAGGCTGCAGCACATTACCAGCACCGGTCAAAGTGAGTAAGGCTGTTACAGCTTATGATGAGAATCAGGGTGAAAGGGGGGGGGTCTGTTAAAGTGAATTTTCAAGGTTGCTGCATGTTCCCACGTGTTCCCACACTTCTAAAATCGTTAATTTTGGTTTAGGCGTAATTTAAGCAATTTTTGACGCCAAAACGCTTCCACTGGCCATTTTGGATTTTTCCTAATCTTTTTTCAAAGTTCTCCAGAAGCTTCAAAACACCTCGTTTTGCCTGAAAACTGGCAGAGATGGAGTCCTCAGGCTCCTTTGTTCCTAATTCATTCCAGGATTAGGAAGAGCATTCTTGAACCACGTGCTGTGCAGTGTAGGGTGGGGTGGAAGTTTACGGCTTAGTCTCCCCTTTGCGCTTTAGGCTGAGGAATGGGCGGAAAGCCATTGGTTCTGGCCATTTTTTTTTGGTCCCTAGAACAGCAGTCATCCGGCACAGAGGCCATGGAGTCCAAGAGATATAAGATGGAGTCATCCATTGGATACTCAGTGCTGCCTAGTACATCTTTTTCCCCAGAATTTATTAATTTGATGTGGAAAGCCTTTCAGGAGAGCCGTCCTTTCAAGGAGAAGTTTGGCAGCGTTTCGGACACCGCAGGTCCCAGGTTGCATCTACCTAACTGCTTCTAGTGAGGGTCTAGGAGACCTTTCAGAGGGAGATTCGGATGATAATTGATCTCTTACTATACCATTGTTGTGTGAGGACGCATCCTCCCTGTCGGGGGATACAGGGTCACTTATAATGACTTTTGATCCTAGGGATGATTCCACGGTTCTGTGCTTATTTAAACCCTCGGCTCTCTTGGACCTCATCATTGATTCGCTTCCAAAGTTAAACTTGTACTCTCAGCAGGTCCTTTCTCCTTCCTCCTTTATTTATCATGGGTGGAATGAGAGCTCAGTCTTCTATGTTCTCTGGCATTCTGCCAATAAAGTTTTGGTCACGGAGTATTGGAATGCTCCAGAGGGGTCCCTTAAAGTGGCAAGGACTATGTCTCGGCTGTACTCTATATGGCACAGGTGTGTCACCTGATGTTCGCTCAGCCCAAGAGTTACTAAGCGCAAATCCCTTCCAAGCAAGGGTGGAGTGTTGTTGAGAGATATGCAGGATCACCAAGTGGATGTGGTTCTCAAGAGGCTCTGGCTTTGGGAATCAAATCTGCCACTGCAACATCCTTTGTGACCAGTGCCTGCCATAGCAAGTTATGGACTCTTGAGTACGAAAAGCTACGAGCCTGTACCCCAGTTCCTTCTGTCAGGAGTGGATTATGTGGCTGATTCTCTATACACCAAAAAAGTGGCCCAAAAATGGGGTTCCCAGTTTATATTCAAGCCAGCGCCCCCCTCCCAGACTTATTGCAGGTTGCCGCCAAGCTCTGCCCCCTACCCCCTCCCTGCTCTGTTCGTTGTACCTGCTCTGATAATCCCTGGTACTCCAGAGGTGCAGCAGGAAGGAGCGCGCTTTCTGCACTCCTGCTCCGCTGCTATCCCGGTCAGTGGGTGGCTGCCATGAGTTCTGGTTTTTTCAGCCACTGAGCGGCACCGAGCAGGAGCCGCTTTGGCGTTGAGCAGCTTCTTGTCTGGCTCCTGTGAATTCTCATGGCTCCTGCTTGGTGCCGCTCAGCGGCTGAAGAAACCAGAACTTGCAGCAGCCACCCACCCACTCGCTTCTGCCCGCTGCACCTCTGGACCACCAGGGATTGGCGGAGGAGGTACAATGGATAGGGGAGGGTGCTGAGCCTGATGAGGGAGGGAAGGGGGCTAGGTGATGAGCTTCACAGGGAGGGAAGGGAGAGGAGGGAGGGAAGGAAGGGGCATGGGTGCAGAGCATGAAAAGGGATGGAGGTAAGGGAGCTGGGTGCAGAGCCTTACAGGGGATGGAGGGAAGGGAGCTAGGTGCAGTGTCTGGCAGGGAGGAGGCTGGGTGCAGAGCCTGACAGGGGATGGAGGGAAGTGGGCTGAGGGCAGATACTGGCAGAGCACTTGAATATTAAGCCGCCTGACTTTATATTCAAGTCACCCATTTTTCCTCCTTTTTGGGGGGAAATGGAAGTCTCGACTTATATTCAAATCGACTTAGTCAAGTATACAGTATATGGTAAATTTTCCCCATAGTATTATTGGGCATTACTACTACTACTACTATTTTTTATTTCTGTAGCACTTCCAGACATACGCAGCGATGTACGTTAAATACGCAAAAGATGCTTACAATCTAATTATGAAAGGCAGTGGACAAAATAGTGAATCAATATAAGCTGTTCATGTAAAGAAATAACAAAGGGATGAAGGGGTAGAGGACTACAGCAGGAATGATAAATATGGTGCTTTACTAGTTGGTAGTGTTAGGACAGGCAGGTTGTTCAGGCATACGGTGCAATAAGGCAGACGAAATGGAGTCGAGAATTGGCCATAGAGAAGAGGGGTACAGACACGTTCCTGGGGCGGAGTATAGGGAGAGATAAGATAGGAGAAATCTTGAGGAGCCGCAGAGTGAATATACTTGTAAGTCAGTAAGAAGAGTTTGAATTGTATGCAGAAGTGGACAGGGAGACAAAGAAGTGACTTGACAAGTAGGGTAACATGAGCATAACAACACTGGTGGAATATGAGGTATGCAGCAGAATTCTGAACAGATTGATGGGCAAAGAGATGGCTTAGCGAAAGAGAAGCAAGAAGCAAGTTGCAGTAATCCAGACGAAGGCATGGATGAAGGTCTTGGCAGCATGCTCAGAAAGGAAATTCCAGATTTTAGCGGCATTGTATAGAAAGAAATAACAAGTTTTGGCAGTCTGCTGTATATAAGAAAAGGAAAGAGTTGATTCAAAGATAATAATAATAATAACTTTATTCTTCTATACTGCCATAATTGTGTGACTTCTAGGCGGTTTACAACAGAAAAGAGCTGGACAATCAACGAGTTACAATATGCAGATAGTTAGTGAAATTACAATATACAGAATCTTAAAATGCAGCAATTACAATATACAGTTTGAATAGAATTTCAGAGGGGTCCTTTTAGATAAAGTGGCAAATTACATAATACAGTTTGTTTAGAATTTTTTTAGGGGGGACATATTAGGAAAATAGAAATGGAAATAGTATTTGGTGTAGTTGATGTTTAGGTGACATATCTGTCGAATAAGGCAGTTTTTATGGTTTTTCTAAAGGTGATGTAGGTCAGTCTAGCTCTATTTATGTAGTTGTCCAGCCAGTGTTGTTTGTTTGCTTGGTACATAAAAGTTCTATCCAGGAAGGTTTTGAATTTACAGCTGGTAATGCTTGGATATACGAATAGATTGCAATTTCTGGTTTGCCTCAATAGGAATGTAGTTTTCATAATTCTAGAGGAAGACCATTCCACGTAATTGGGCCAACATGAGAATACACGTGTGAATGATTGTCCTCCAGACAAACCTGGTAAAAAAGGGAACCTTCAACATATGTTTTATTTGAGAGCTTTAGAAGGACAATAAACTTAGAGGGACATTACCATATAATGCACTTTAAACAACATCTTAAACTGAGGGCTCCTTTTACGAAGCCACGTTAGTGGTTTAATGCGCGTAATAGCACGTGCTAATTTGCCGGCCGTGCTAGCCGCTACCTCCTCCTCTTGAGCAGGCGATAGTTTTTCGGCTAGCGCGGGGGTTAGCGCGCGCTAAAAAGTCACGTGCAATAAAGCCGCTAACGTAGCTTCGTAAAAGGAGCCCTGAATTTGCCAAACAGGTAACCAATGAAATTTAATAAACTGAAACATAATATGATCAATCCTAGTCAATCCTCCAAGTATACATGCAGCAGATTTTTGAACTACTTATAAAGTCTGTAATGAAGTTTGATGCAAGCCACAGAAAAGGGCATTACAGTAGTCCAAAAAATGCAGCATAACCAAACTTTACATAATATGCTACAAGTTGTCCACGAATAGAAGTTTCATTATATTTTGTCATTAAAGCAGAAAATCAATGCAGTATGAAATATATTAAAAACGCCAAGGGAAAGCTGTACCTGCTAAGCAGGGGCAGATGGATACAATCAACCGTGAAACTTTAGTTGGCAAAACCAGTGCATGTTACAATTATAGAAGCCTTACAAGAAAAAAATTAAGACCACTTAAAAAACAAAACTCTCTCTTATAGAGCATTGAATTCCCTAACAGTAAAAGTCCCATTTTCAGTTTGGGATTCTAGGCTCTAATATGTCAAGACTGGCTGTGAACCCATACCACAAGCATATGGCAACAGCATCCAACTGCCTACAAACTATTTACACTGCTTATGAAGCTGGGTTTTTTTTTAAAACATTTGGAGCATAAACTCCACTGAGCCAATGAGACTGGGAGGCTGAGAGCATTATCTACCGAAATAGAGAACAGAGGAAAGGGAGAGGCAGGTTTAGGAGGAAAGATAAGAAGTTCAATCATGGCATGTTTAATTTTAGATGGTGGTGTGACATCCATGTAGTAATGTCAGCCAGGGTTGCTGAGACTTGACCTAAATGCCGCTGAACTGGGCCATGGTGCGCTCTCACTTGGAGTACTGCGTCCAGCACTGGTCGCCGTACATGAAGAAGGACACGGTACTACTACAAAGGGTCCAGAGAAGAGCAACTAAGATGGTTAAGGGGCTGGAGGAGTTGCTGTACAGCGAAAGATTAGAGAAACTGGGCCTCTTCTCTCTCGAACAGAGGAGATTGAGAGGAGACATGATCGAAACATTCAAGGTACTGAAGGGAATAGACTTAGTAGGTAAGGACAAGTTGTTCACCCTCTCCAAGGTAGGGAGAACTAGAGGGCACTCTCTAAAATTGAAAGGGGATAGATTCCGTACGAACATAAGGAAGTTCTTCTTCACCCAGAGAGAGGTAGAAAACTGGAACCCTCTTCCGGAGTCTGTCATAGAGGAAAACACCCTCCAGGGATTCAAGACAAAGTTAGACAAGTTCCTGCTGAACCAGAATGTACGTAGGTAGGGCTAGTCTCAGGGCATTGGTCTTTGATTCAGAGGGCTGCCACACGAGCGGATTGCTGGGCATGATGGACCCAGCAGCAGCAATTCTTATGTTCTTATGTAGATTCCCATAGAAATTTTGAGCATAGAGAGGTAAATTTGTGAGTCATCAGCCTAGAAATGGTACTGGAAGCCGTGGGAGGAGATTAGAGCACCAAGGGAAGAAATGTAGATGGGGAAAAAAGATGTCCTAGGACAAAGCCCTGAGGTATGCCAACTGATAGCGGAATGGCTGCAGATGAGGATCTTCCTGTTAACACTTTGCTTGTGTTACTTGTTTTTAAACTTTTATTTACCAAAGAATACTAGTTTGTTCTAGTGCAGGGGTAGGCAATTCTGGTCCTCAAGAGCCTGAGCCAAGTCAGGTTTTGAGGTATCCACAATGAATATATACGAGATGGATTTTTTACCATAATTGTCTTCTATTTTATCAATTAATTTGTATTTCTTTTCCCATCCTTTCCTCGTGTTTTATTATGTTTATAAGTTTGTTTTCAACATGTTTCGTAAGGTTTAGATCTCTGTTTGTTTTGTTGCCCTCTTAATTTTGTAATTTTACTGAGATGTTTATCGCTTAGAATTTTGAATAAGCAATCAATCAAATTTATAATAAACTTGAAACTTGATTTGCATGCACTACCTCCTTGAGATGCAAATCTATCTCATGCATATTTATTGTGGATATCCTGAAAACCTAACCTGGCTCCGGCTTTCGAGTACCGGAATTGCCTACCCCTGTTCTAGTGTAATCGATTTGTAAGCGGAAATGGCTAATAATAAGGAAGCAGAATCTTCTGTGTAGAAGGTATCTGTTCACACATGTTTTTGACACACGCATTCTTTTTTACCCTTTACAGGTATTTGTATGAGCGAATTGATGGAAGAGTGAGAGGAAACCTGCGGCAAGCTGCTATAGATCGGTTTAGTAAGCCTGATTCTGACCGATTTGTGTTTCTTCTGTGTACAAGGGCAGGTGGCTTGGGCATCAATTTAACTGCAGCAGATACCTGCATCATTTTTGACTCTGACTGGAATCCCCAGAATGATCTGCAGGTAAGTATGTAGAATGAAAATCTAGCAAAGTCTGATTAGCTACATAAGATGTTATTCTTCTGTATACATCCCAGTTCTGATGGCAGCATTGTGACCTCTTTGAAGGATGCAGTGTATATGTATAAAAATACCTTGTTTCCTTTAAAACTGTAGTAAATGGTGTGGATTTCTGCAAGACCCGGTTTGCAGGTTGAGGTGAAATACCGTTAGTATTGATTCCATAAGGGACTTAGAGAAAGAGGATTATCGAAGGTAAGAACCTAATCTTTCATTCAGTTTTGGAAATCTTTACCTTTGAATTCTTATACTATCTTTTAATGTTTGCTTTGTATGAAAAATATTGTAATTTTTTCTTAGCAGTGACCATTATGAATTTTTAGCTTTCTTGTTTTCAAAAGTTCCCTGCATCTCCAGAACTGCAATTTTTGCCTCTAAACTTGTTGGGATGGAGTCCTCGGGCTCTCCTAATGTGGAGTTTTGCTAGGATTGCACAAATTGAGTGCTTTTGGAGCATTTTTGCGCCACATGTCACGGCAGGGCAAAGCTTAGCCTTTCCTCTGATTGAGCAGATGACCAAATGCTCAGGTAGCCCAGTGGAGGAGCTTATTTTGTTTGCGGGGCTCAGAGCGACTGGGTCTGCAGCCTCAGAATCTCATTCTTCCGTCATTTCAGGGTGATTCTGCGCCCCAGGAATTGGAGGCCTTTGCAGACTGGCATATTTGTGGAATGCATTTCGCAGCAGGCGTTCTTCCCCTGTTCAGGCCTACTTAGCCTCTGATCTGTCTCTAAGCGTTGTTGCTTCTATGGGCACATTTTCTCTCAGTCCACCACTGTTCTAGTGCTGCTTGATCCTGATCTGCGTGATCCTTCAGATGATGACCAGCTCGCTGGTCCTTTATTCTCCAGCGCAGCACTTCAGGCACGGGAGATCAGAGACTGTATTCTGGCTCTTCGGAGTTCTCAGGAGCAGCTTTGCCAGTTCTTATGTCTGAGTCTCTGCAGGAGTTGATTTGGTCACTCAGCCGGCTCTGTCCACTTTTTCCTCCTGGCTTTGTGGAGTGCACTCCCAGTCTTCTGCCTATCCCTGGCACCCTGATATGAGCATTTTAATATCATAACAGTATCTATCTCTGGCAGGAGCTCTTAAGATAGGGTGGGCCATATCTCGCTTTTATCCACCAGCACAGGAGTGCCAGCAGCTTCTGGGTCAGCCTAGGGTGGATTTTTGAGTTGCATAGATGTCTTCCAGCACCTCTTTTCCCAGAGCAGGTGGTGTGGTGCTTTCAGATTTGTAGGACCACTAGGTGGATGGTGTCCTCTGGGGCTTTTTGTTGCAGCTGCTTTAGGCATTAAGGCTGCTTTGGCGGCATCCTTTGTCGCTCACACCTGTCTGACTCAGCTGAGATGCTCTGGAGACTGAGACTGTGGAGCTTCCTCCTCACCTTCTTTTAGCTTATTATGTGAGTAGTGGCTAAGGTGCCGGCGTACTCCGTTCTGCTGGATGCTCTGGGTCTGCCACTGAGTAGCTCATTCCATTTACAAGGCTCCTTTGGCTAAATGGAGTGGTTTTGGTTTGGCAAGGGACTGGACAACTTCATGATTACTGTGGTGAACCATCACCCTATTTCCCCTGCCTGATAGCAGACCCAGATTTTTTAGAGGTTCTGGTCACTCTTATTGTTCGTGGCTCTGGCAATCCCGCCTATATATGACTGCTACTTCTTCGGGGATTTTCCCAGAGTTCCTGGCAGCGGTGCTAGTAGTGGCAGCTTATTTACAGAAATAATGGCTGCCGTGAGTTCCTGTGAGACCACTGGAACTCAAGGCAGCCCTTTTTGTTCCCAGTTCTGCACAGGGCAGGAGCTTAGGAAGATTGTTCCTGTCCTGCTTCACTGCTAGATCACCAGGTTTTAAAAAGTAAGTAAGTGGAGAGGTCTGGGAGGTAGGGGGGTGGTTCACCCATACAAAAAACGTAAATAACCGAAGTTGCAAGTTCCAAACCCACGAATATGGAGGGGGATGTGTATATATCTCTTATGATTATGGTCTTGATGCATGTTTTCATTTTACCGATATATAAAAAGCCACACGGTATTGCATTTGCAGTATTGCAGTCAGAGTTATGTCTCAAGGCATATTGGTGGTTCTATATTTTTTTATGTCTAGCTATTTTTCCTGCTTTTCTGTTTTTCCATATTTTTTTTTTATTACTGCTTCGTTTTGGCCCTGAGATTTATTTTTCATTCTTGAAATGGCCTTTCACAGCGGCCATTATTTACCATGAAATAGAGAATAACGTGTGGAAAAACATTGTCCCTGTCCCCACCCCGTCCCCGTGAGCTCGGCCCCATCCTCACCAGCTCAATTCCCGTCCCCACCCCGTTCCTGCAAGCCATCTGATTCCATCTGCACAAGCCTCAATTTTATACTGATTTTATTAAAATATAAAAAGAAACAATATTCTGTACAATTGTCATTTTATAAACACAAATAACACACAGCAAGTATCAACAAAACCCCTCTCTCCCCTCCCCACCCCTTCAGAAATATCTCCTCCACTATCGAAAATAAGCCAAATTATTACAGAATGCTACACAGAAAAATCATGCAAATAGAATACCGCAGTCGCACATGACAGGAATAATGTTAGAGGAGTGCAACTAGGGCAACTGCCCCCTGGTCATAGAGAGCCCTAAGCCAGCTGGAAGTTAAAGAAACATGGTCTGGACTTTGTGGTCTCCAGTTATGTCTAACACCAGCTCCAGCAGGACACATATTTCAAATCTGATATATTCTAATCACAAAATAGAAAATAAAATTATTTTTTTCTATCTTTTGTTGCTCCGTCATTTTATTCTTCACATCATGTTTGTCTCGGGGGGTTTTGTCTTCTCTTAACTCGACAGGGTTCCCCAACCATTTGACATTTCTTCTTTCTCCTTGCTCACCATCCATCATCTATCTCTGTGTATGTATTGTTCCCCATGTTCAGCATCTCCCTTCTCTATGTCTTCTATACATCCCTTTCTAGTATTTCCCCTGTGCCCATATGTCTGCCTTTATCATCTCACCATTCCATAGTTCCCTCCCCCTGTGTACAGGGAGTGGTGAAAGAGAGAAAGAGATCCAGGATTCATCTCTCCCACTCCCTCTACTGCAACATCTCTCTCATGCCCCGGATCATGTGCAGCATTTTTCACCACTGCCCACCAGCCCCATGCCCAACATTTCTCCCTGTTTCACACCTTTCCAGCTCCATGACACATTTCTCCTTCCATGACTATGTCCAACATTCTTCCCCCTTGCATCCCCTTCAATCTGTCCCTCTGTTCCCTCTCCAGTACCACAATATCAAACATTTCTCCCTCTCATCCTTCTCTTCCCCATGTATCTCTACCTCACTCCTCTCTCTATGCCCAACAATTTTCCTCTTTCTTCCTTTCCCCATGTTCACAGTCTCTTTCCCTCTCACTTACACACTCATGCCCAACAATTCTCCCTTTTTATTCCCTCCCTCCCTTCCTTCTGTGTTCCGAGTTCATACCCCCCTCCCTGCCTTCCAGCCTTTATCCCAAATTCTTGCTCCTCCCATGTCTCAATGCGCTCCTTCCCCTCCTTTATACCTTTGTCTCACGTTGATATCCTCTCTCTTCTTTTCTTGTTCCCTTCATATTTCACAAATCTTAAAGCAAAGATTCTTTGTTTTATATGGACCATTCGCTCATTCTTAGATGTTCCACAATTATACAAAATAATTCACTCTTGCTTGATATAAAAAATTGATTATTTCAACTATGTTTATGCAGGCATTATATCTGCTCAGACAAAATTACTTCAAACCCTTCATAATACTGCAGCAAGAATCCTTTGTATAGCAAATTGATTTGATCATGTTATACCTTCTGCATCTCCACTGGCTTCCATTCCCATTTTATGTGTTTTTCAAAATCCTTTGTTTGACTGAAAAGCTTTTCACTCTGGATCTCCATTTTACCTAACTTCTGTCATCATCCCATATACCCCTTCAAGATCATTACTATCCTTGGACTCTAACGGCATAGTTTTCCATTCACCTACAAAGACATACCTAGAATCCATAAGACATTTGACTTTTTAGTTTATAGCCCCAAAATTATACAATGTCCTCCCCCAAAATTATACAATGTTTACAGATTGAGTCATCTTTTACAAAATTTGCTATTGAAAACATACTATTTTAATTTAGCATTTGGTGCAGAAACATTGGAGGGAGGGTTTTTTTGCCTATACTGTATGACCTCACTCTCCTCTATCAGTTGGTAACAGAGGAAGTGAAACATTACTCTTTCTGTAGGTGTGCATTTTACCCTGGCCAGATTCTGCTTATGTAATCACTTGGGCTGGGTAGAGCAGAGGTATAACTGCACTATTATAGATGAGAACTTTGAAGCTCCCTCCTTCCCTCTTTACATAGTCGCAATCTCTGCAGGTAAGATTCTTCATTTATCGCCTTCCCAAGCATGGGAATTTAGAGACTGCTAAGAATATTGTCCATCTGAAACCAGAAGCTTTGTGAGCTGAATATTCTGCTTATGGCATCATATTAAAGATATTTATTGTATCCTAGTTTATAGATCATGCATATTTATCATCCGAAAATACAAAAGAACCCACAGGTACAATCTAGACCAGGGATGCCCAATAGGTCTATCGCGATCATCCGGTAGATCGCCAAGGCTCCGTGATAGACTCACTTTGTCTTGGCGATCTACCGGGCCAATCAGCCTTCCTCTCCCCGAAGTCAATTCTGCCGTCGAAGAGGAGGTTCTGGCCAGCCAATCACTGCCTGGCTGGGCCAGAACTTCCTCTCCGATGGCAGAATTGATGTCAAGGAGAGGAATGCTGGTCGGCCCGACGCAGGGAAGCAGGGAGAGCTTGGGATGGCAGCGGCTTTGGGGCCTGTTCCCCGATGGCAGTGGCTTGGGGGAGGGCAGAAAGAAAGAGGGCAGACAGGGAGACAGAAGGAAAGAAGAGAAACAGAAAAAAAGAAAGGGGGCATGAAGAGAGAAAAAAAGAAAGGGAGGCAGGGAGAGAGGAAGAAAAAGTTGGAGGAAGGAATGAGGTCTGGAGGAGAGGAAGCAAAAAGGCTGAAAGAAGGGAAGAAAGATTGAATGATGGTCAGAAGAAGAAAGTGCAACCAGAGACTCATGAAATCACGAGACAACAAAGGTAGGAAAAATGATTTTATTTTCAATTTAGTGATCAAAATGTGTCTGAATTTATATCTGCTGTCTATATTTTACACTATGGTCCCCTTTTACTAAACCGCAATAGCGGTTTTTAGCACAGGGAGCCTATGAACTTCGAGAGCAGCGCTGGGCATTCAGCGTAGATCCCTGCACTAAAAACTGCTATCGTGGTTTAGTAAAAAGGGAGGGGGGTATTTGTCTATGTTTGTATGGTTGTTACTGAGGTGACAGTGCATAGAGTCATCTGCTTTGACCTCTTTGAAAAAATCCCGGAATAGAAATGATAATTAACATTTTCTATGCATACAATGTGCTTTGTGGTTTTTTAAAAATTTTATTGTTAGTAGATCATTTTGACTTGGTCATTTTAAAAGTAGCTCGCAAGCCCAAAAAGTGTGGGCACCCCTTATCTAGATAATCATGTTCCCCAGGCTTAGGTGTAAGTCCTAACCAGAGGACATTTACTTTTGTGTAGAGAATGACTATGGCCATTCTCTTTAATTTGGAGGTAGAGAATGTACCTAAATCCCTCTTGTTTAGCTTACTGAAATACCTTAATACCCTTAAAAGGGAATGTGACTTGACATACTGCCTTTATATAGCTACAGTACAATCAAAATGGTTTATATATTGTTTGCAGGTACTTTTGTACCTGGGGCAATGGAGGGTTAAGTGACTTGCCCACAGTTACAAAGAACTGTATTTTTTGCAAAGTTAATTAATACAGTTGAAATTTTTAAAAAATGAAATTCTCTATTTATTAGGCAACCAGTGAAGCCTGTATGGAATGTGAGTTACATGATCATGTGCTTTGGTTCCAATTAGAGTTGCAGCTGCTGTACCTGTATTCTAAAGGAGCTAGACTCCTTAACAAGACCCTTAGTGATTCCTAAATACAATCGATCATACTCAACATAAGTGGCTAAAATCTACAAATCATTTGGGTTCACAAATAGTCACAACATGTGACAAAATATTACCAAAGATTGCACTGGCTGCCAATTGAGGCAAGAATATTGTTTAAGTTTGGTTGTATATGGTCTTTTATCTAGTTATTTTCTTGACCACTTTGAATTTGTTATTAGAAAACGCCCTACACAGGATTCGTGGATATTTGGCTTTTCATCTATTAAGGGATGTGTTTACAAACAATTCTTTGGCAGAATTCTATCTTGTCAGGCCGGTATATGGGATAAACATCTTGGTAATTTTATATCAAGTTCCAACACCTATCTGGCATTTAGAAAATCTTTAAAAACTAATGGATTGTAATTCACTGTGAATGCCCAGTATCTTTACTTTGTAAACTACACAGAAATGAGAAGTAGCTGTGGTATACAAGCATATTGTTATGTTATGTTACAACTTCCTAATTTAACAAAACTAATTAAAAAATACCACTAAATTGTTGCTAAAGAATGTATCTTTGTTGATAAAAAAGCAGAATACAGATGTGCATTTCACACAGATGCAGTCTTGCTAATCACTGTTTCTGACTGTATTAATGGTATATATAAACCACTGTTGTATTTTCAATCAAATCATGTCTTTGTTACTGTCACTTTTAAGGTTAACAATAGATACTTTGGTACATTCACTTATAGTTTTTATTCTCAATTGTATGGACCTTCAGATAGCAACCGGGCATACAGTTGTCGGTTGCTTTGCTCTTCGTCGGTCCAGCCTTTATTAATTATTCATATAAGACTCATTTTGAAATTTTTTTGTTTTTGTTTTTTACTTAGACTTTTCTTTATGTTAGTATTGAAGGAACGTCACTTAGCTTATAGTGCTCTTGTCCTATATTCATCTCTCCCAACATGCATGTTTCATCGTGAAACTTTTCTTCAGGGTCAGGGAAACTACAATAAAATATCCAATATCCATGCCTTACTTTCTTATAATTAAAAGACAAATTAACAACAGATAGTGCCTCTACTGAATAGTAAAGTATTTAAAAGCAGAGAGAACCAGCCGCTTACTGTTTGAGGGAGCTAACTCAGACTTGTAACATGGCCGCGGTTTGCAATTAGGGCCATAAAATACAGCTGGCCTGACGCACATCAAGACATATGCTTTCATCATCATACCAGTGCGAGGCTCAGCAGGACCAGAGCTATTCACTAAAGCACTCATAGGATCGATAGCCACTCGATCTCCTCATTTAATCCTATGGGAGCCAGGGATTTACGTTTAAATATCCATTTCTGCTCTTTAACTGCCAAAGCCTTCTGAATATTGCCTCCTTCCCACCCTACTGTAACAGAATCCATAATTCTCCATTTAATGTCAGACCACTCATGCCCCATAAGCTGCCAATGCCTAACCAAAGGGGCCGTATCCTGTTCTGTCCGGACCCGGGATTTGTGTTCATTTAAACGGGTCTTGATAGAGCGCATAGTGTGCCCAATATAGATTTTGTTACAAGTACATTGGATTAAATACACCACACACGTGGAATCACAATTGGTAGAAGCATAAGTGTAGTATTTAATCCCAGTGTCCAGGTGCACCCAGCATTGACCTGTCATAGTCAGGTTGCACCATTGACATCTGCCACATCCCGTATGAGTCCCCCCTACTGTGAGGCACCATCACAGGCTTGCTTTTGAAAAGCTCCCCAATATTTCTGGTGCATTTATACGAAAATATGGGTCTCTCGGGGCAGTCGGGGACAGCTAACTGAGCTATGTGCCAGTGTTTGAGTATCACCTTCTTGATTTTAGGGGAGAGGGGGTAAATCTTTGTACAAAAACTAATCCCAAATCTTCCTTGTCCTCATTGTAAGTGAGTAGTAGTTTGCGTTGTGCAAATTTTGCCCTGGTGTACGCTTGTTGTATGATCCCCCTTGGGTATCCACGTTGGTAAAATCTATCTTTCATCTCTTTAGCCTGAATTTTGAAATCTTCAAATGACGAACAAATCCGTCGTAGGCGAAGGAATTGACTAATGAGAAGGCTGTTCTTCAACCGATCAGGATGAAAACTGTGGTAGCGAAGTAAACTATTCCTATCAGTAATTTTTTGATACAGAGATGTTTTAAATCCTTTCGCTTCCTTCTGGATGTTGATATCTAGAAATGCAATTTCCCTGGTATTAATCATTGCAGTGAATTTGATGTTAGGCAACAGACCATTGGGCGATATTATGAAGATATCAAGTTCTTGTATAGAGGCTGTCCAGATAAAAAAGATAATCATTGAGGAATCTTTTCATATGATGACATTTTTGAACCCCTCAGAATTATAGATGTATTTCTGTTCCATATTAGCCATATATAGATTTGCAATAGATGGCGCTACCGAGGCACCCATTGCAATTCCATGAATCTGTTCAAAAAATTATTCATTGAACCAGAAATAGCTTCTGGTGAGAACCAATTTAGCTAATTTCATGAGGAAGTCAGCGGAGATTCTAGGACACAACTCCCCTCTTCATGCTCACCTGAATATCTACATTACTTGTAATTCTAGTTTATTGTAATTTCTTATTAAACTTTGTTTAATTGATGTGAACCGCCTAGAACTCCCTGGGTATAGCGGTATACAAGAATAAAGTTATTATTATTTTTATTATTATTATGATTGAAAACTACCTGCATCATCCCTAATGCTTCATCAGCTGGGATTATTGTGTATAGTGATGCCACATTAAGTGTGACTAGTATCCAGTCTTCCGTCACTGTAGTTATAGAAGCCAATATTGAAAGCATGTGAGTGGTGTCCTTGATATATGATCGTATCTTATTCACTTCTTCTCTCAAAAAGATGTCAATAAATTTTGGTAAAGGTTCTAGGATAGAATTTCTCATTGAAACGATTAAATGAGGAAATCGAGTGGCTATTGATCCTATGAGTGCTTTAGTGAATAGCTCCGGTCCTGCTGAGCCTCGCACTGGTATGATGATGACAGCATACGTCTTGATCTGCGTCAGGCCAGCTATATTTAATGGCCCTAATTGCAAACCACAGCCATGTTACAAGTATGAGTTAGCTCCCTCAAACGGTAAGCGGCTGGTTCTCTCTGCTTTTAAATACTTTACTGTTCAGTAGAGCAGGGATCTCAAAGTCCCTCCTTGAGGGCTGCAATCCAGTTGGGTTTTTAGGATTTCCCCAATGAATATGCATGAGATCTATGTGCATGCACTGCTTTCAATGCATATTCATTGGGGAAATCCTGAAAACCAGACTGGATTGCGGCCCTCAAGGAGGGACTTTGAGATCCCTGCAGTAGAGGCACTATCTGTTGTTAATTTGTCTTTTAGTTATAAGAAAGTAAGGCATGGATATTGGATATTTTATTGTAGTTTCCCTCAACCCTGAAGAAAAGTTTTGTGATGAAACATGTATGTTGGGATAGGTGAATATAGGACAAGAGCACTATAAGCTAAGTGACGTTCCTTTAATACTAACATATAGAAAAGTCTAAGTAAAAAACAAAAAATTACAAAATGAGTCTTTTATGAATAATTAATAAAGGCTGGACTGACGAAGAGCAAAGCAATCGACCACTGTATGCCCGGTTACTATCTGAAGGTCCATACAATTGAGAATAAAAACTATAAGTGAATGTACCAAAGTATCTTTTGCTAACCTTAAAAGTGACAGTAACAAAGACAAAATAGTACATGATCTGACTGTATTAAGGCAGTATCATTAGGGTAATTACTTGACTATGCTGCATTTTAACGGGGGAGGGGGGTAATGACTGTGTTTTATTGATATCACAGATGGAATGGCAATGTGTAGAGTAAGAATGTGCTTTGCATACAATACTCATGGAGTGTCATTAAAGAAAAATCTACACTGCCAATAATGGGAAACTCGAACTATAAATAATTTAGCTGTATGAAGAAGGTATATTGATATGCATTAATATTTCTAAAACATTTTAGACCTTGGGCACCTTATAACTTAATTCAAGAATCATTTACTTTGTGATGACATCACCAAAATATCTCAATAATTGTTTTCCCTTATCCTCTCTTATAACAGTTACATCTGTGGTCTTTAATATATCCATAACACTTAATTTTAATTTTTCTTGTTTGCTTGGTCAGTTGAGCACTGAGGTTCTTGCATGTGAAACAATGTTTGACTAATTATCCTTCTGAAAATCCTTTTATTTTTAAAAATGTTGTCTCATAATTACTGTTAAGAATAGTAAATATTAAGACACTCCAAAGTAGCATAAAAAGTACATTTGCTTTGACTGTCACTGCACTTTTTAAGAAATCTAGCTCCAAAGCATAATTATTTTCCATTCCTATTAAAGGCCCAAGCTCGTTGTCACAGGATTGGTCAAAACAAAGCAGTAAAAGTTTACAGATTGATAACGCGAAACTCATATGAAAGAGAGATGTTTGACAGAGCAAGTCTGAAACTGGGTTTAGATAAGGCTGTCCTTCAGAGCATGAGTGGACGAGAAAACAGTGTGGGTGGGGTAAGTAGACGTCTTTAACTTTATCTCTTTAGCTGTATTCCATTTTTGTATGTAGATTTATAAGGATACATGTTAAACTGAATCACTATTTTTCACTTAAGGCAGTTTGTTTCCTTTTTCATGGACATTCCATATTTTCTTATGTGTAAGCATTTTCATAGGAGCATAGAGGTAAACATGAAAATTTATTTCTACTGCTGGGGCCAATTCATTATGCTGTTAGTTTGATTCTCAATTCTAGTCCAAGCTTTAGTTGCTTTTATCATTTTTGAATCTATTATCTTGTGTATACTCATTTGAAGCAATAAAAAGCACATCCTAATTAGAACTACAGCCTCTGCACCCTGAGGTTGTGGGTTCCAACCCTATGCTTCTCCTTGTGACCCTGGGCAAGTCACCTAATCTTCCACAGTCCCAGGTACATAGATAGATTGTGAGCTCACCTGGACAGTCGGAAGAAATCGACCAGGATCTGGAGGCTGAACTGAGGCAGGTATGCAAAAGCGGAAGTGTGGTGGTGATGGGGGACTTCAACTACCCTGGGATTGACTGGAGTATCGGACACTCTAACTACACAAGGGAGACCAATTCCTGGAGGCCACGAGGGACTGTTTCATGGAACAGCTGGTCACGGAACCAACTCGGGGAGATGCCACTCTTGACCTAATCTTCAACGGGCTAGGGGGACCCGCAAAGGAGGTGACGGTACTAGCCCCACTAGGAAACAGCGATCACAACACGATCCAGTGCAGGCTAGAAATTGGATCATCAAAGGTGAAGAGAACCACAACGACAGCACTCAACTTCAAAAAAGGGAATTATGATGCCATGTGGAAAATGGTGGGGAAGAAACTCAACGGCAACACAAGGAGGATGGAGTCCATAGAAAAAGCCTGGACCCTACTCAAGGGCACGGTGCATGAAGCACAGAACCTGTGCGTCCCCGAGTTCAGGAAAGGGTGCAAAAAAATAGAACCAAAAACCCAGTGTAGATAACAAATGCAGTAAAAAAGGCGATAAGTGACAAGAAAGCATCGTTCAAAAAATGGAAAAAGGACAACCAAAAGGAGCACAAAGAACACCAAAGGGAGTGTCACAGAGTGGTTAGGAAAGCAAAAAGAGAATTTGAAGAGAAGCTGGCGGGGGTAGCAACAAACTTCAAATCATTCTTGAGGTACGTTAAGGGGAAGCAACCAGCAAGGGAGGAAGTGGGACCCTTGGATGATGGAGACAGAAAGGGAGTGGTAAAAGAGGAAAAAGATAGCTGACAAGTTAAATCAGTTCTTCACGTCAGTCTTCACGAGGGAGGACACAACCAACATTCCGGAACCCGAAGAGATCGTAAATGGAGATCAGGATGATAAGCTGGTCCAGCTAGAGGTAAGCCAAGAGGATGTCCTCAGGCAGATAGACAGGCTAAAGAGTGACAAATCGCCAGGTCTGGACGGCATTCACCCAAGGGTACTCAAGGAACTAAGGAATGAAATAGCAGAGCCACTTCGACAAATATGCAACCTATCCTTAAAAACTGGAGAGATACCGGAGGACTGGAAAATAGCAAATGTCACTCCCATCTTCAAGAAGGGTTCAAGGGGTGACGCAGGAAACTACAGGCCGGTGAGCTTGACCTCGGTCCCGGGAAAGATGATGGAAGCGCTGATTAAGGACAGCATCTATGAACACATCGAAAACAATGGACAGCTAAAGTCGAGTCAGCATGGCTTCTGCAAGAGTAGGTCATGCCTCACAAACCTATTGCATTTCTTTGAGGGGGTAAACAGCGAGGTGGATAAAGGGGAATCCATAGACATCATTTACCTTGACTTCCAAAAAGCCTTCGACAAGGTGCCACACGAAAGACTGCTTATGAAGCTATGGAATCACGGGGTGCAAGGGGAGGTCCACCGATGGATCAAAAACTGGCTGGCAGACAGGAAACAGAGGGTTGGAGTAAAGGGACATTACTCAGACTGGCAAGGGGTCACGAGCGAAGTTCCGCAGGGGTCGATGCTGGGACCGCTTCTGTTCAATATATTTATTAACGACCTGGAGGCGGGAACAAAATGTGAGGTCATTAAATTTGCAGATGACACCAAACTATACAGCAGGGTTAAAACCACGGAAGACTGCGAAGATCTCCAAAAGGATCTGACAACACTGGAAGAGTAGGCCAAAAAGTGGCAAATGAGCTTCAACATAGGGAAATGCTAGGTCATGCATGCAGGGAAAAAGAACCCAATGTACACTTACAAAATGGGGGGATCACTGCTAGGGGTAAGTAACCTTGAAAGAGACCTGGGAGTAATGGTAGACACAACATTAAAGGCGTCGGTACAGTGCACCTCAGCCTCAAGGAAAGCAAACAAAATGTTGGGTATCATCAAAAAGGGTATCACGGCCAGGACGAAGGAAGTCATCCTGCCACTGTATCGCGCAATGGTGCGCCCCCATCTGGAGTACTGTGTCCAGTACTGGTCACTGTACCTCAAAAAGGACATGGCGGTACTTGAGGGAGTCCAGAGAAGAGCAACAAAGCTGATAAAGGGTATGGAAAACCTCTCATACACTGACAGACTGAAAAAACTGGGGCTGAGACATGATAGAAACCTTCAAGATCCTGAAAGGCATAGAAAAAGTAGACAGGGACAGATTTTTCAAATTATGGGGAACCACAAGTACAAGGGGGCACTCGGAGAAATTGAAAGGGGACAGATTTAGAACAAACGCTAGGAAGTTCTTTTTCACCCAGAAGGTGGTGGATACATGGAACGCGCTCCCGGAGGCTGTGATAGGCAGGAGCACGTTACAGGGCTTCAAAGAAGGTTTGGATAGGTTCCTAGAGGACAAAGGGATTGAGGGGTACAGATAAGAATAGATGTGGGTTATAGGGATAGGAGTAGAGGTAGGTTATAGAAATAGTCAGGGACCACTGCTCAGGCAATAGGCCTGATGGGCTGCCATGGGAGCGGACCGCTGGGCGAGATGGACCTCTGGTCTGCCTCAGCGGAGGCAACTTCTTATGTTCTTATGTTCTTAATGCAGAACATGTTTATATTTAATAAATAAGAACTGAGGCAGTGAATCAGACCAAGGGTCATGTATGAATATTGTCATAGGTATGAGGATTATCACAGGTATGTATCTTTACAAAAGCCAATTTCAGAAGGAGAGGGTAAATTTTCCCAATTTATATAGGTACCATCAATCCTATATTTTGTGCCAGGGTATGTATTGGGTCCTTCCAGAGCTCATGGAAAAACTTCCAGATTGGTTGTGGTTAGAATGGCAACTCATGTCTCCTATACGTCTATGCCATGTTCTCATTATCAAAATGCCTAGATACTATAAAGATAACAGAATATTAGTTGATACTTGGAAAACACTGCGATATGTAAATAATTTAACAACTGTTCCACTTCACAAATATACAAATCAATCTATATGGCTGAACGCCAAGATTCAAATTGGTGGAGAAAAGGTCGCCTGGAAGCATTGGATGATAGCAGGAATTCGTTTATTGGATGATGTTACCTCTAATGGTAAATTGCTTGAGTTTTCACAGTTGCAACATAAATATGGCCTCAATAAATTAGAAAGTTTTAGTTGGTTGTAACTGAAGCAGGCCATTCAGGCTGGGTTCCCTGAGTGGAAAAATCTTAATAATCAATATAGTATGGAGTTCTTATGCTTTTAGGGGGACTTCCTGGGTCACCAGGCTGCCCAGTGGTATAAATTGTTAACTGGATTTATTAAAAAGAAACCAAACAATGGTTTGCAAGTTTCAAGTTTATTAGGTTTTTATATACCGCCTATCAAGGTTATCTAAGTGGTGTTTACAATCAGGTACTCAAGCATTTTCCCTATCTGTCCCGGTGGGCTCACAATCTATCTAACGTACCTGGGGCTATGGAGGATTAAGTGACTTGCCCAGAGTCACAAGGAGCAGCGCGGGGTTTGAACCCACAACCCCAGGGTGCTGAGGGTGTAGCTTCAACCACTGCACCACACACTCCTCCTTTGAGAGACATTTGGAGCATTGAGATTAAGCATAAAATTTCTGCGCCTCAATGGACACAAATTTGGACTTGGAGGATGAGATGTACAGTGTCGGCATCTATGAGACAAACATGTTTTTTCTGTTACATAGAGCATTATGGACCCCTGTTTAGTTACAAAAATTAGATAGCTCTAAGTCTAATAGATGTTGGCACTGTCATCTTGAAGCAGGGACTTTGGATCATTTATTATTCTGTTGCCCATTTATTTTGAATTTTTGGAAATCAATTTGGGACCAAATTAATTGTTTATTAGACAACTCAGTGGCATTATCATATGATACTGTGCTGTTTGGTATGGCAATGATAGCAAAAAGTCAGATTTCTTCAAATAATAACAAATTATTACTTATAATGACTGGGGTTGCCATTCAACAAATTACCTATAATTGGAAAAACTGGAGTAGATTAAATGATAATTTCTGGTGGAATTCCTTGTGTCATATTTATGAAATGGAAAGATTTATTGCAATACAGTGAGAATGTTTTAGGAAATTTCAAGATGTGTGGGAGCCGTTAACAAAATATTGTACTGATTAAATGACATTTTTTCCCTTAAATTTACAGGTTCAGTTATGAAGGGGGTGGGAGTATAATTCTATTATTATATATTGTACAAGGTGGGAAGGGTGGGAGATAAGAGCATATCATTTGTATTATTGATGATTATTAAGTGATATATTTATTGTTAATCTGTTTTAACATATTGACACACTTATTGTAAGTTTGAAAATGAATAAAGATTTTTTTTAAAAAAAGAATGTCATACAAATATTATAATGCTTAAATATTTCACAGATAATTTGATTAATCCATTTTTTCAGTATATGTTTTACTTTTAAAATATATTTTGATATCAAGTTCTTTGATAATTACTAAATGTAGTATATTTTATGATATTTATATTAGTGAAATTGACACCTAGAGAATGACACGAATAAGTTTTGTCCTCGCCCCATCCCAAAGACCTCTGTCCTCGCAAACTCTGTCTGATCCCATTCGCAGAAGCCTCGAATGGTTATGATTTTATATTTGCACTCAAATTCTAGGGAGGTATTAATAAATACTCTGTGATAATATAAGTAATTTCAATCAAATATCACAACTCTAAATTTATAAATAATTAAATTAATTAATGGTATAAAGTGCTCAGACACTACAACCAAAACTGTTCAGTGTAATCACCAAACTATGGTTGCCAATGGGACCATCATTGCCTTTACAGTCCCTTTGTCTCCCAATGTTACCATATTACTTTCCAATACTGACGCCACTAGATAAAGGTAACTTATCTGAAATCGTGATCTGGAGGTCTCTTATTGGATGTAATGGCAGCCATAGATTAAAACCGTGCTCTAAAAGTGCTTATATATGAAAACAGCTGAATGCCATAATGAGAAACTGAGCCCCAATTCAGCTGCTTTCATATATAAGCACTTTTAGAGCACCAGCACTTTCATAGTTTTACTCTATGGCTGCCGTTACATCCAATAAGAGGCCTTCAGATCACAATTTCAGTCAGATAAGTTACCTTTATCTAGTGACATCAGTATTGGAAAGTAATGTAACATTGGGAGGCAAAGGGACTGTAAAAGCAATGATGGTCCCATTGGCAACCATAGCTTGGTGATTACACTGAAAAGTTTTGGTTGTAGGGTCTGAGCACTTTACACCATTAATTAATTAAATTAATTATTTATAAATTTAGAGCTATGATATTTGATTAATAAAATGATTTCAATATAAAATCATATTTCAAAGTATAAACCAAATAATAACTGTCATTTTATAAATCACAGATACAGAACAAGGATCAACAAAACTCCTGTCTCCCCCTCCTCCCACAAATATCCCCTCCACTAACGAGACAACATAACAAGCCAAATTACTACAAAATGCTGTATAGAAAAATCATGCTAACAGAATATTGCTAATAATAATAATTTCTATAGTCCTACTAGACATACACAGCACTGTACATTAAAACATAAGAAGAGACCGTCCCTGCTCAAAAGAGCTTATAATCTAGTTAAAATAGACAAACTGGACAAGAAGCTGCATCAATACATAGTGCTCAGGTGGGGGAATTACAGAGGGAACAAGACAGCATTGATGTTTCGAAGGTGGATTGGAATTTAGAATTGAAAGCATCTTCAAATAAGTGGGCTTTGAGTCTGGATTTGAATACTGCCAGAAATGGAGCCTAAAGTACCAAGTCAGGCAGTTTGTTCCAGGCATACAGTACAGCAAAGTAGAAGGAATTGGCCATAGAGGAGAAATAAGAGAGACATTTGATGATTGGAGTACCCGGGGGTAGTGTGGGAAGAGAGGAGAGATTCTGCGGAGCAGCTGAGCGAATACATTTGTAGGTCAATTAGAGGAGTTTGAACTGTATGCAGAAATGGATAGGGAGCCAATAAAGTGACTTAAAGAGAAGGGTAATGTGGGCATAGCGACATTGGCAGAATATAAAGCGTGCAGCAGAGTTCTGAACAGATTGAAGGGAAGAGAGATGGTTTAACAGAAGGCCAGTGAGAAGCAGGTTGCAGTAGTCTAGGCGAGAGGTGATGAAGGTCTTGGTAGTGCGCTCAAATGCCAAATCCATAATAGCTGACCAAAAATGATAAACATAAATTAAACCAAAATCCCCAAAAGCCACACCTTGCATGTAGTACAAGACATATATAGATTTCTTGTGCAACAGGATTGGTAGTCTTGACCATCAGGTTAAACTTGCAAGGGTTGTAGAGAGCCCATTGTTTGTTTTCATGCTCCTACTCCCATCGCTCTGGGATGAACTCCATCTACTCAGTCTTACTCTACAAACGAGGAGTAGGGAACCTGTCTGTTCTGCTCAAGTTTAATCTTTATTATTTTTGATTTTTAAAATTATCTGCTCAAAGACTTTTGGTGCTGCAGAGGAATCCCGGTCACCTCGGGGCATCTCTGGCTGGCGAGAAGATATAGACTCAGGGCTAAGGCTCGCATAATTCCTGTGTGGCCAGTCTGCTTCAGTGGTTCTCAGAGCTCAGGGTCCATACCCTTGAGAGCAATCTCACCTCAAGTTTGTCCCCAAGTTACTTTGGCTTGGCCCAAAATTAGAGCAGCTACCTTCGTCCATTTTGCTGCCTTCAGGATCCTCACTGCAGATTGAATTATCAAGTAAAGTTCTGGGTGTCATTATAGATTCAACACTTTCATTTAACGACCATCTTAATTCTCTGGTAAAAAAAAATGTTTTTTTTTAGCCTCCATATGTTGAGGAAAGTGAGATCCTGTTTCCATCATCAACACTTTGCTGTCCTTGTTCAATCAATCATCCTTTCAAGGCTGGATTATTGTAATTCGGTCTATTTAAGCTTGACCAAGAAAAGCTTTCAAAGACTTCAACTGATCCAGAATATTACTGCTAGGCTGATCTTTGCAAAAAGTAAATTTGATCACATCTTTCCGTTCCTGCAAAAACTTCATTGGCTTCCAATAATTTCCAGGGTTTATTTTAAATGAGCCTGCTTAACATTTAAGATATTGCATGGCATCCTGCCTACTTTAATTCCCATGTCTTGTAATTCTGTAAGATCTGACATTACCAGATCTACTCAAAAATTTAAATTGTCCTTTCCTGTGTTGAAAGGCGTTACATACATTGACAAATTAGAGAAGTCTCTACTTTTCCAAATTACTGAGCTGTGGAATAATTTTTCTATTCAACTGCGCAATCTGGGCTCTTTCCAACCATCTGAAAACTTGGCTATTTTCAAAGTTGTAAATTCCACTCCTCTCCATACTATTCCAAATCCTTATTGTATCTGTTCTCCTTTCTAATTTCTTGTAAACCGTGCTGAGCTCTACTATTATAGAGAAGATGCGTTATATAAGCCTAAGGTTTGGTTTAATTTAGTTTGAGCACAGACTGAGTGAGTCCCATGGCAATTTATCCAGGATTGGGGATGACTGCATTTCTCCACCCCTCCCCCTCCTGATGTCACGCAGCTCTGGTGGGGTGGGGGTCTGAGATCCAGTTCCATGTCGGGGACTGGACAGCAGTCTGAAGAAGTAAGCCATCTGTTGGACTCCAGGCTTGTCTGAAACAGAAATCTTCCCTAACCTCTGATCTGAGGTTTCTCTATGCAGCTCCAGCACAGCAGCATGGCACAGTGAATAAGGCTATTGCAGCCTATAGGAAAAATTAAAGGGATCCTTTAAAAGTTATTTTTGAAGGTTTCTGAGGTTAGGTATCGGGTCCCCCACCTCTCAAAACCTCTTCCCTGTATTTTTTTGTGTTGCCATTTTTCTCCACGGGACAATCAGTTCTCCATCTTGGATTTCCCAATTTTATTTTAAAAGCCTCCATCTGCCTCAGTACCCCTTGTTTTTGACAGAAAACAGTATAGATGGACTTCTCAGGTGGAGGTTGGATCCATGTTAGATTTGCGGTGGATGCCTATCTGAAGAAAATTAAACTCTGGTTGGTTGGACTCACACATGTTAATCCTTAAACGTTGATAAGTCTAAAGTCATGACCTTCCCATTCAAAGATGGATTATCCTTACAGGCCCCTTTGAAACTTGATTCTTCACCCATCAAATCTGTACCTTCTTTAAAACTGTTAGGGATCACTTTAGATATCAAATTTTCTTATCATCTTCATATTAGTATGGTTGTCCAGCAATGTTTTCATCGGCTAAGAATGATTAGATAAATTTCTAAACTTTTGGATACTGCATCTTTGAACATCCTAATTCATTCCCTTGTTATTTCATTTATAGATTACTGTAACGCCCTCTTTAAAGGAATAACAAAAAAAGAACTTATGTGACTTCAGATTGTGCAGAATACAGCAGTAAAAATTATTTATAACGCAAAGAAATATGACCACGTTTCCCTTCTTCTGTATAAGGCACATTGGCTACCTATCGAGCACCGAATCAGTTACAAACTTCTTTTAACCTTCAAAACCCAATTATACAATCATCTAGAATTTATTGATAAACTACTTATTCCAGATCTCTCCGTTCTGCAGCTCACAATCTCCTTAACATTCCATCCTTAAAATATATTAGTACTTTAAGATCCAATAATTTTGCCATGACAGCACCTTCCCTTTGGAATTCCATTCCTAACTATATAAGGGAAGAAACTTCCGTAGGCCCTTTCAAGATTAAGTTGAAGACTTTCCTATTCATAGACACTTTTGAGACATAACTGCCCTCATTAGGGCAACAATTTCTTCGTTAATATTCAAGTCTACCCTTTCCTTATTGTTCTTCCCTTATTTATTCTTTTCTTTACTGATTGTAGTTCTCCCCTTCTTCCTCTTGTTACTTTTGTTTGTCTGGTGTTTGTATGTTTGTTTTTACTGACATATCCCCCGTAATGGTATGTTCTGTTTTTAATCAATTGTTTTTATGTCATTGTATGCTGATAATGAATTTTATTGTTTTATGTCATTGTATGCTGACAATGAATTTTATTGTACACCGCTTTGAATTTCAGATTAAGCGGTATAACAATTTTAAGAAACCTTGAAGGTGGTTGTTCACATGCCGTGTAGTACATGAGGAGAACCGGGAGCTTTGGGCTTCACCTCTTCTTCTGCTTCTGGTGGCTTATTTGCTTAAATGGAGTGTTTTCTGGTCTAGAAATTCTGATAGCCAGAGAAAGTAGACTTAGTGTTCCTGGCAAAGCGCAGCTGCGTACTGGACAAACACCAGAACCAGTGTGGGAGTCTCTGCTCGGACAAACTGGGCAGTGGTTCGCTCCTGAATTCATACACACGATGTATGAAGCCTTTTTAGATTTTAAAAGCCGACCTAACCCTACTGGGGCCTCAGTGGAGATAGCGCCAGCAGGTTTAGTGAAAGATGCAGGGTCCACCCCAAGGATCCTTGCATATTTCATGGGGACCAAGCTCTGGTGGACTCAAAGGACAAATGTTCAGAGTCATAAGAACATAAACAGTGCCTCTGCTGGGTCAGACCAGAGGTCCATCACGCCCAGCAGTCCACTCACGCGGCGGCCCATCAGGTCAAGGACCTGCATAGTAATCCTCTTATCTATACCCTTCAGTCCCCTTTTCCTTCAGGAAATCATCCAATCCTCTATCTATACCCTTCAATCCCCTTTTCCTTCAGGAAATCATCCAAACCCAATAGTGTACTCTGTCGTATCACACCCTCTGGAAGCACATTCCAGGTGTCCACCACCCTTTGAGTGAAGAAGAGCTTCCTAGCATTGGTTCTGAATCTGTCCCCTCTCAATTTTTCCGAATGCCCTCTCGTTCTTGTAGTTTTCGAAAGTTTGAAAAATCTGTCCCTCTCCACTTTCTCTGTGCCCTTCATGATCTTGTAAGTCTCTATCATGTCCCCTCTAAGCCTCCGCTTCTCCAGGGAAAAGAGGCCCAGTTTTTCTAATCTTTCAGCATATGAAAGGTTTTCCATACCCTTTATCAGTCGCATCGCTCTCCTCTGAACCCTGTCGAGTATCGCCATATCCTTTTTTAGGTACGGTGACCAATATTGGATGCAGTACTCTAGATGCGGGTGCACTATCGCCCGATACAACGGCAGGATAACGTCCTTCATTCTGGTTGTAATACCTTTCTTGATAATACCTAGCATTCTGTTCGCCTTCTTAGAGGCCGCTGTGCACTGTGCCGATGGCTTCATTGTTTTGTCCACCAGTACCAATGAAGCCTATAATTTCTCATTCAAGGTCCTCAGCTCTGGGAGATTCAGCATCTCACCTGGGAGGGTGACCATGATCATGTGGCAGCCCTGTATCTCAGAAAGGATCCGAGAGTGCGAAGGTTATTCAAACCATCTAGCCTGAAAGGTTTGATTGCGGAGCTGCTTCAAGCCTCCACAGCTCAGTGATAGCTTATGAGCAGCATCAAAGAACAGAATGCCTGTATTCCCTCGCATCCACAGATTGCTAAGATGTTAACAGATCACTAGAATGTTCCCGAGGGACCCTTAGGGGTAGCTAAGTCCATGGCTAATCTCTAACCATTGGATGCTGAGCTTCAGCAGCGAATGGCTACACTAAAGTGGATTCACTGGTAACGCAGGTTAAGAAGTACACTTCATTGTTTAGTGAAGGGTATATAGTCCTCAACAACTCAAAGGATCACAATAGATTTTGTCCTCAAAAGGCAATTCGAAGCTGCTGTGCTGGGACTGAAAGCAGCAGTGGCGGTGTCTCGTATTGCCTGGGCTAACCCGGTCTCCAGATTTGGACAGTAAAGCTAACTCTCAGTTTCTCTTGGAGGGGGTTGATTATGTTGCAAATGCTCTATATGACCTTTTCAAGGTCTTGAGCAAGGTCTCTACCTGCAGAATGCTCTGGATCAGGCAATGGCGGGAAACTCGGTCTCCAAGGTGACCCTGATCAAACAATTTAATTGCTAATTTGGTGGATCAAAAGCTGAAATCCTTACCATATAGCAGACCTTGGAATGCAAGGGGATCCAGTAGGGGTTTCACCAGTATTTGAGAGCATCCTCCAATCAGAGGACATTCCAGGGCCAGAGACAAAGGTTTGGGAGCACCAGGTGACCATAAGGGTCTGGATCCCATTCCTCTGTGGCTTCCAAGAAGGTAGCGGGGAGGCTTAGATACAGATCTCTTCAGATCAGTGGGTGTTGAAGGTCATTTGGGAGGAGTACAATCTAGATTTCTAGCGGCCCCTCCCGGACCTCATTCTCACTTTTCTGGCAGAGCAGCTGAAAATGACAGCCTAGGTACGGGTAACGGTTTAGAGACTCACTGCTCTAGCAGCCATAGTTCCCATACCATAAGGAGAATGGGGCTTAGACAGATACTCCATATATTTCATCGTTCCCAAAAGAGACTCGGAAGACTGGAGACTGATTCAGGATCTAAAGTCAGTCAACACAACCCTCAAGATTCCCTGCTTCCACATGGAAATAGTGCAGTCGATTATTGCCTCGGTTGTGCTGGGGAAATGCCTTGCCTCTCTGGATCTAATAGAGACATACTTGCTTATTCCCATTTTTCCAGCTGACAAAAAGTTCTTGAGGGTCCATATTCTGGACAAGCATTTTCAATTCTCTGCTCTTCTCTTTGGCCTAGTTGTAGCACTATGAAACTTTACCAAGGTGATGGTTGTTGCACTTCCATTAGGCAGAAATTCAGGTGCATTCTTACATGGATGATTGGTAGACTAGGGGACTCTCAATGAAGTTACAGGGAAATACTTTTAAAACCAATAGGAGGAAATATTTTTTCACTCAGAGAATAGTTAAGCCCTGGAATGCTTTGCCAGAAGTTGTGGTAAGAGCGGATAGCATAGCTGATTTTAAGAAAGGTTTAGACAATTTTCTGGAGGAAAAGTCCATAGTCTGTTATTGAGAAAGACATGGAGGAAGCCATTGCTTGCCCTGGATCGGTAGCATGGAATGTTGCTACTCCCTGGGTTTTGGTCAGGTACTAGAACAGGCTACTGGGTTTGATAGACCACTGGTCTGACCCAGTATGGCTATTCTTATGTTAATGTAGGTACTCTTAGTTCAAAAATCATCCCCAAAAGAATTTGTTAAATGTTTCCTCTGCTCAATACTAATGACTGATAACATATTAAGTATAACAACTGCCTTAGTTAGGTTAGCCTGGCTCAATATGCCAACTTATATTTTGGATTTACTTCATGCCTTTTTCAATAGTAGCTCAAAGCAAGTCATTTTCAGTTACAATCTAGGAAGGCAGGGAAAAGTTAAGTGGCTTGCCCAAGATCACAAGGGGTAGCATTGGGATATAGACTCTGGCTTTCCTTGTTCTTAGCCTGCTGCTCTTTTATTGGGGTTCTCTTTTTGGCAGAATGTGATAGGATCTTCTTTTGTTATTTTGATATATGCTAAATGTTCTTTGCATTTTCTTGCTTTTTTTAAGTATTGAACATAAGTTTGACATTCAATTTGTAGATAACATGGGCCTTGTTAGAAATGTTTAAATGTGTGAAAGAATGGTTTCTTTTCATAGATTCAACAACTTTCTAAAAAGGAAATAGAAGATTTGCTTCGAAGAGGTGCCTATGGTGCTATTATGGATGAAGAGGATGAGGGGTCTAAATTTTGTGAAGAAGATATTGATCAAATTTTGCAGCGTCGTACAAAGACAATCACCATAGAATCTGAAGGAAGAGGTTCAACGTTTGCAAAGGTAACAAATAAACATCAACAATGCTAAGTTTATGTGCTGCTTGAAAAGATATGGTACTGAACTGTTGAATCAGTTAAACACCATTTGCCTTGGTGTATAATCATCTTCTCAGTATGTTTTAAAACTTATTTTCTTTTAAAATATTTAAAAACATTTTACGTCTAACATTTTTTTTTTTTTTTTTGGGGTGGGGGGTTCAGAGATGACCTCTTCCAGCAAGTCAGTAAATCATAGGGATCCAAATAACCAAAATAGCCAAATAGCCAAAATAACTTAGGATCAGTAGTATGATGAAGCTGGCAAGAAAAAAACACGTTCAGGGTTTCAGTAGCCTAACTAGACAATACCGTATTTTTCGCTCCATAAGACACAGTTTTTTCTGCCTAAAAGTGGGTGGAAATGTTGGTGCATCTTATGCAGTGAAGATAACTTTTTTAAACACCCCCACCCACTCTGTCGTACTTTTTTTAAATGTCCCGCTCGTATTGGAGGAGTGTTACTGTTGATTGTTTCTTTTCTTCTCTTGTATGGCATTTATTTCAATAAAAATGTTTTAACACTAAATGTCCCGCTTATTGGGGGTATGCGAGTAACTGCCGCTCCCTGCTCACCGCCGCTGCGCCGCAACTCTAGGAAGGTAAGGTAAGGGCCAGCGTGCAGCGATTGCACGTCACTGGCCCACAAGTCTTCCCCTGACATCAGTTCTGTCGTCGAAGAGAAGATCCGGGCCAGCTGTAAGCTAAAGAAACACAGCCTGGGCTTTGCAGAACCCAGTTATATCTTAACACCAGCTCTAGCAAGATACATATTTCAAATGTGATATATTCCAATCACAAAATAGAAAATTATAATTTTCTACCTTTTGTTGTCTGGTTATTTTATTCTTCACATCACGTTGGTCTCAGGCTCTGTTTTCTGTTTCCGTCTGTCTACTCTTAACTCACTTGACATATCTTCTTTCTCCATGCTCACCATTCATCTTCCATATATGTGTATGTTTTCCCGCATATTCCGTAAGCACCTCCCTTCTCTGTCTCCAATACTTCCCTTTCTAGTATTTCCCCTGTGCCTTCATCATCTCACCATTCTATGATCCCCATCTCCTGGGAGAATTGGAAGCAATAGCAAAGAACGAAGAACTGGAAATCATTGGCATAACAGAAACCTGGTGGAATGACGAAAACAAATGGGATACAGTACTTCAGGGATACAAACTGTACAGAAGAGATAGAGTGGGGCAGAAAGGTGGAGGTGTTGCACTATATGTTCGTGAAGAAATAGAATCTGTGAGAGAGACTATGACAGAAGAGAAAGAGAAGCTGGAATCCCTCTGGATAAAGATTCCCAGACACAACGGAGCTGACACAAAGATTGGCCTTTACTATCGACCGCCAGGACAAATGGAAGAAACAGACGTGGAAATGATAGAGGAAATTAAACACGAATGTAAGACAGGTAATGTCATAATCTTGGGGGATTTCAATTTTTCTGGAATAGACTGGAACCTGGGAATTTCAAATTGTGGCAAGGAGGCAATGTTCCTGGAAGTGCTAGGGGACTGCTTTCTGGAACAATTGGTGGGAGAGCCGACAAGAGGAAACGTCACCTTGGACTTGGTCCTAAACGGCATTACGGGGCCAGCAAAGGAAGTAGAAGTCACGGTCCCGCTGGGGACAAGCGATCACAACATGATCAACTTCAGACTCGATGTCGGGAAGGGGAAAAGTACCAAAACCTCAACCACAACTTTAAACTTCAAAAGGGGAAGATATGATAGCATGATTGCCATGGTGAAACAATGGATCAAGAAAAAAATGGGCAAAGTCAAAACGGTAGAACAGGCATGGTCCCTTCTGAAAAATACTATCACGGAAGCACAAAGCCTCTACATTCCGAGGATATCCAAAGCAAAGAAAACCAAAGGCAAAAGAGAGCCGGCGTGGCTTACTAAAGAGGTGAAGGAAGCCATAAAAGAAAAGAAGGACTCCTTCAAAGCATGGAAACGCACAAAAACAATCAAAACTTGGAACAAACACAAGGGTGATCAGAAGAAGTGTCACAGAGCGATGAGGGATGCCAAAAAGGACTATGAGGAGAAAATAGCGCAGGAGGCCAAAAACTTCAAGCCCTTTTCAAGTACGTGAAAGGGAGAAAACCCGCAAATGAGGCGGTGGGACCGCTGGACGACCAGGGAAGGAAAGGGTACATCAAGGAAGACAAACAAATCGCAGACAGACTAAATTCATTCTTTGCGTCTGTCTTTACAAAGGAAGACACTGCAACAATTCCAGAAGCAGTGAAAGTGTTCAAAGGAGTAACAGAGGACAGCCTTGCCACAGTAGACGTGGACTTGGACCAGATATACCGCCAGATCGACAAACTCAAAAGCGACAAATCCCCTGGACCGGATGGAATTCATCTGAGAGTCTTGAAAGAGCTAAAAGTGGAAATCGGAGAACTATTCCAAAAACTTGCCAATTTGTCAATCAAAACAGGGCAGATACCAGACGACTGGAAGATAGCAAACGTCATGCCAATATTCAAAAAAGGATCAAGAGGATTACCGGGCAACTATAGACCTGTGAGTCTCACGTCGGTCCCTGGGAAGATGGTTGAGGCGCTGATCAAGGAAAGCATAACCCGGCACCTAGACACACACGACCTGATGAAAGCCAGCCAACATGGATTCAGGAAAGGGAAGTCATGCTTGACGAACCTACTTCAATTTTTTGAGACAGTGAACAGACAAATTGATAATGGAGAACCGGTGGATATTATATACTTGGATTTTCAGAAAGCGTTCGACAAAGTTCCACATGTAAGACTCCTCAGGAAACTGCAGGGCCATGGAATAGAAGGAGATATACTAAGATGGATAGGCAAATGGCTGGAGAACAGAAGGCAGAGAGTGGGCATAAATGGGAAGTTCTCGGACTGGGAAAATGTGACTAGCGGTGTGCCCCAGGGCTCGGTACTTGGGCCCATCTTATTTAATATCTTCATCAATGACCTAGAGAATGGAACATCCAGTGAGATCATCAAGTTTGCAGATGACACAAAGCTATGCCGGGCCATCAAATCGCAGAAGGACAGTGAAGAACTCCAGAGTGACTTGAGCCGATTGGAGAATTGGGCAGATAAATGGCAGATGAAGTTTAATGTAGAAAAATACAAAGTGATGCACTTAGGCAGAAAAAATAAAGAACACAAGTATAGTATGTCAGGTGCAACTCTGGGAAAATCTGAACAGGAAAAGGACCTGGGAGTATTAATCGATAGGACACTGAAGCCGTCGGTGCAATGTGCGGCGGCAGCGAAGAACGCAAATAGAATGCTAGGCATGATAAAGAAGGGAATCACGAGTAGATCGGAGAAAGTCATAATGCCGCTTTATAGAGCGATGGTCAGACCACACTTGGAATACTGCGTCCAGCATTGGTCTCCATACCTAAAGAAGGATATCATACTGCTAGAGAGGATGCAGAGACGAGCAACAAAGCTGGTGAAAGGTATGGAGAACCTGGATTACGAGGAAAGACTTAAGAGACTGGGGTTGTTCTCCCTTGAGAAAAGGAGACTACGAAGGGATATGATCGAGACATTCAAAATACTGAAAGGAATCGACAAGATAGAGCAGAAAAAAACGTTATTTACAATGTCCAATGTGGCACGGACAAGAGGACATGGGCTGAAGCTAAGGGGGGGACAAGTTCAAGACAAATATCAGGAAGTTCTGCTTCACACAACGAGTGGTGGACACCTGGAATGCTCTCCCAGAAGAGGTAATTGCGGAATCCACCATTCTAGGATTTAAGGGTAAGTTAGATGTACATCTCCTTATGAGTGGCATGAAGTGACATGGGTAGGGGTAGGCTAGATGCACTTCTCTTTACGAGAAGCTTGGAGCGATATGGGGACCAAAACTATGCCAGGGTACACCTGGCGGGGCCTCCGCATGTGCGGATCGCTGGACTTGATGGACCTAGGGTCTGTTCCGGAGATGGCGCTTCTTATGTTCTTATGTTCTTATTCCTTTATATCCCTATGCCCCTCCCCGGTCCAGCATCTTCCTTCTGCGTTCTTATTCTCTCCCATGCCTAGCCATCTTCTCTGTGTGTCTATAGTATATACCCTCCCATGTCTATCATTACCCCTTTTTGTCCGTATACCACCCCCATACAGATACAACATTCCCCTTTGGTCCCTGTTCCTATGTTCACATCCATTCCCCCCATCTCCCCTCTTTTTGTGTCCAGCTTCTCCCCTGTGGTGAATGGCCTTGTCCTTTTACCCTGTACCTTGTCCCTGTACTAGTCTTTTTTTTTCCTCTGTTCCTGTGGGTTACCCGCAGCTAGCAGCAGGTAACAAGTCACCATGTCATTTTCTAATAGAGACCAACCCCCCCCCCCCCCCTATTCCCACATGTTCAAGAAGGCTATCTAGTACATGGTACCCCAAGCCCAGGCATAGAAAGACCCTGAAACTGTAACACCTGCATGGACCAAAAATACCTGTTTACTCCCAAAGAAAGATCTAGTGGCATCCTCATGTACTGCTATGGCAAAATAGTGATGCCTGACCTCTAGTAGTATATCAGAATGTACTAGACCAGTGTTTTTCAACCTTTTTACACCCGTGGACCAGCAGAAATAAAATAATTATTTTGTGGACTGGCAAACTACTAGAACTAAAATTAAAAAACCCCGTTTATGCCCCATCTCCGCGAGCTTGGTCCCCGCAAACCATCTGATCCCATCTGCACAAGCCGCAGTTATGATTTTATATTGAACGTGTTTTATTAAAGTATAAAAAGAAACAATATTCTGAACAATTGTGATTTTATAAATACAAATATACAGAGCACAGACCAACAAAACCCCTGTCTCCCCCTCCCCTTCACATATATCCCCTCTACTATCAAGAAAACTGAACAAACCAAGTTATTATAGAATGCTACATAGAAATATCATGCTAACAGAATACTGCAGTCCTCAGTTATGTCTCTAGCAGGATATATATTTCAAATCTGATATATTCTAATGACAAAATAGAAATAAAAATTTTTTTTCTACCTTTTGTTGTCTCTGGTTTCTGCTTTCATCTTCTTTTCACTCTTTTCCTTCCAGCATCTGCGCATTCCATCCAATGTCTGCCCTCTCCCCCTTCCATATGTATCTGACTTCTTTCTATGCCCCTCTCCCCTGTCCATCCAGTCTGTGCCTCCTCTCTCCTTTTTACATCATTCATTCCAGCTTCACTGCCTTCTTCATTTTTATCTCTCCTACACCAGATCTAGCATCTTTATCCCTCTCTCATTTCTCTGCTGATCCCCTTTCCAGCATCAATGTCTCTCTACTTTCTCATTCCTCTCTCTCCCCTTTCCCTCATCTGATCTCTCCATTCCACACTGACTCCCTTCCTCTCCTGTAATCTCCCTGCCAGCTGTTTCTTTCCTTTTTTCTTTCTCCCTTCCCTCCTTCCTTTTTTCCTTCTCCCTTCCCTCTATCCAATATTAACTCTCTTCCCATCCTTTTCCCTCCTCCCCTCCCAGCAGAATATCTCCTTCTTCTCCCTTCCCTCCTCCTCTATCCAACATTAACTCTCTTCCCATCCCTTTCCCTCCTCCCCTCCCAGCAGCATCTCTCCTTCTAACTCCCTCCAAGTCCAGTAACAGCTCTCCCTTTATCCAGCAGCTTCCCAGCCTCCTACAGTGGCTTCCTCCCCTTCCAGCAGCTCTCAGTACTTGCCTGCAGGAAGTTGCCGGTAAATCACTGCCCTGGCAAGTAGGAGAGCTGGTGGGAGGGGAGACAGCCACTATGAAGGCTCCCCAGGATCTTGCTCGCACACACTGACCATCTCCCTCCACCTGCACCTGTATCTGCAGCTCTCTCCGTTCTACTTGCAACTTCTCCGCGGCCCTCTTCAGCAACTCGGCAGGGGCGGCGATCAAGATAGGCTGCCGACATCGGGACCTTCACTCTCTGAGTCCCGCCTATTTTGTTTCAACTTCCTGTTTCCTAACAGGCGAGACTCACAGAGGGAAGGCCCCGACGTCGGCAGCCTGTCTTAATCTCCTGAGGCTGGGAGTAACAGCAGTCGGCAGGAACTGCAGTCGGCAGGAAATTTAACTGCTGACTTGATCTCGCCGGCCCTGTGTACTAGACTATGCTTATTCTAAATGTAGGTTGGAGAGATGGAGAAAGGGGGCTCTTTGAGGCAAAAGGGTCTGTCTAGACCAGCCAGAGACTTTTTGGCAATGGCTGGCTTTGAGGACCTTTAGGACTATCAAGAATGTGTTTTGTTGCACATCACTTCAGGTGACCTTTAACTCCCAAACTAGAATCATCATTATAGCTCCAGGCTGTAGTTAATATTCAGTAATAGAGTAAAAGGTGAGAGAGCATGCCAAAGCTTTAATTTTTTTTATTTTATTTTAACACTAGCTGCAATTACCAGTTCTCTGTTTGCGTCTATTTTGCATGCTGACAGGGTTATTCTATAGTGAGTAGGTTTTATTATGGACTTCCAATATAATACAGTTTCCAGTGCAATAGGGATGATGGCTCTGCACAGGGCAGGAGCGTAGGAAGATCATTTCTGCCCCACGTCACCGCTAGACCACCAGGTAAGGTTGCGGACACAGGAGGGAGGTGGGGGTGGGTCAGAGCCAGCCCAAAAACTTATTTGCGATTTTCCCCTCTGCACCTAACCCCTACGAATATTGAGAACCTTCTGTACTTAGAACTGGTCAATGTATAAACAATATTGCTGAAGTATTGTCGGGTAAGATTTGCCTCTTTGCGGATGATACTAAATTCTGCAATAGAGTAGACAAGTTGGATGGTGTGAATAATATGAAGAAAGACCTGGCGAAGCTTGAAATTTGGCTGCTAAAATTTAATGCTAAGAAATGCAAGGTAATGCATTTGGGCTGCAAAAACCAGAGGGAATGGTACAGTTTAGGGAGTGAAAAACTTATGTGCACGACAGAAGAGTGGGACTTGGGTGTGATGATCTTAAGGTGGCCAAACAGGTTGAAAAGGTGACGGTGAAAGCTAGAAGGATGCTAGGTTGCATGGGGAGAGGTATGGCCAGTAGGAAAAAGGAGGTATTGATGCCCCTGTATAAGACTTTGGTGAAACCTCATTTAAAATATTGTGTACAATTCTGGAGGCCGCACCTTCAAAAAGATATAAAAAGGATAGAATCAGTCCAGAGGAAGGCTACTAAAATGGTATGTGGTCTTCATTATAAGGCGTATGGGGACAGACTTAAAGATCTCAATCTGTATACTGTGGAGGAAAGGCGGGAGAGGGGAGATATGATAGAGATATTTAAATACCTATGTAATGTAAATGTGCATGAGTTGAGTCTCTTTAATTTGAAAGGAAACTCTACAATGAGAGGGCATAGGATGAAGTTAAGGGGTGATGAGCTCCAGAGTAATCTAGGGAAATACTTTTTTACAGAAAGGGTGGTAGATACATGGAACAGTTTCCCAGAGGAGGTGGTGGAGACAGAGACTGAATTCAAAAAGGGCCTGGGATAGGCAGATGGGCAGACTAGATGGGCCATTTGGCCTTTATCTACCATCATGTTTTGTGTATTTACTCTGTCCTAGAGAATGACATGGGGACAGCAATAAAAAACCCAAATGCAGCTTGATAAAATGTAGCCCAAAAATAAAAAACTTTATTATGCCTGCATTTCTGCTTGATACTTTGAATGTGTAAGGGATGTCTTTCATAATAGTCTATACTCTCTGCTTGTCCTCCAGTTGGATAGGAAGGCATGCTACTGCAGTACACAAGGCTGATGTAGGTTTACAGAGATTTTAATATATTTTATGAAATAATGTGGTATTTATATAGGAATCAGGTGATATGCAGACATCTCTTAATACTATTGATAATTAAATTTATTTATTTATTACAGGCTAGTTTTGTTGCATCTGGAAACAGGACAGATATTTCATTGGATGATCCTAATTTCTGGCAAAAATGGGCCAAAAAAGCTGAAATAGATATTGATGCTATCAGTGGCAGAGTAAGTATTTTTATTGTATGAATTAGAGTATTGTGTTATTTAAACCCCATCGTTGAACTTGAACTGCCTTTGCACGTAATTTCTTACTAGTCCCAGAGTGATACATGTTTGTCTTTTTATATTTGGTTTTATTTTATGATGATTTGAAATATATTTCTAAGCAGCTTTAAGAAATTGGTTAGCTTTTTATTTTTCTATTAACAATACAAAACATAACATTTGTTTTATTAGACTTAGGTTTGTAGATAGTAAACCTGTAGAAATGTAATTTTACAATATATAACTCAAGCACAGAATTAGTGCTATTCCTAATAAACTATTTTTGTATCTGAGATCAAATTTATTTAGAGGGCTAGCTAAGTAAAACTTCTGATTAATTATATGTGATACCCAAAATGAAGTGGGACATTTGGATTGTGGCCCAACTAACCTTTTGTTCTATACAATATCACCAATCAGAGAGCTTCATTAGCAGACAGTGATTACCCTTATCCTGCAGTAAGCAACACCCCTTTTTAAACATAGTTTTAGCTGTTTTTGAGTGTAAAGTAGGCAAAGTTACGTGTTGAATCATAATTGAAAAAAATATGTAGCAGCAGTTCTGCAAACTGCATAAGTGCTTTTTAATATTAACCTCTCTATTTCTGGATATAGCTGATAGTACTTATTTATTTAAAACATTTATAACCCGCATATCCAGTATCTATGCAGGTAACAATAATACATGCATAATTAAAACAAAACTCAACAGAACATATAAAATACAGCATACAACTTACAACCTGAAACCAGTGCCCTAAAAATAAGGCCAAATAACTGCCAAATTACACATTGTCCAGTCTTGAAAAGGCCAATCGGAAAAAATAAGCTTTCAAACTTCTCCGGAATACCAAGAAATCAGAAATTAGATGAATGTAATCTGGAATTGAATTCCATAATGAAGGTCCAGCCACCTGAAATATTCAGGATCGATTTACAACTTTAGTTATCGAATGAAGTGGGGGAACAACCAAGAGGTCTCTAACTTGTGATCTCAAAGGGCAACCAGGTATGTATGTCTGCAATAAGGAGGCAATCACTTTAGGCAACAGATCACGAACAGATTTAAATATCAAGGTCAATATCTTGAATTGCATTCGCCATGTAACTGGCAACTAATGGAGTTCAACTAGTATAGGTGTGACATGTGAATGGTGAGGCAATCTGGCTATTATCCTGGCAGTAGTATTCTGAGCCACTTACAGAACTCTTAAAGAGTTCTTTGGCAATAGTCTAGGTGTAGCAAAACATAGCTTTGTATAACCAGCCTAAAGTTGCAAATGACAACAGATCTCGTAATTTTAGGACCATCCTGATCTTGAAAAATACAGTCTTAACAATTGAAGAGATACGTCTATGGAATTTTAAAGATGTATCTAGAATGACTCCCAGACTTTCAATCTCCTGCTGAATTTGAATTGTAACCCCTGTATACACAAAATTTGGCAGGGCTCCTTCAACACCAGTGGAAGAAAGCCACAAGATTTTTGTCTTTGAGTCATTTAGGCTAAGATAATTCGTCCTCATTCACAATTGGATCTCATTCATATAATGTGACAACAACTGGAAACCCTGAGTCCTGTCTGCTGTAAATTAAAAAAAGAATTGCAGATCATCTGCATAAATTTTTATATTGTAGCCCAAGATCTGAAAACAACTTCCCAATTGGTGCCAAAAATGAATTGAATAACATTTCAGATAATGAAGAGCCCTGTGGAACTCCACATCGCAAGGAAAAAAACACAGATTGCTCATTTCCATTAGCCACACAGAAAGCTCTATCACTCAAAAAAGATTGAAACAATTTTAATACATTACCTGCAATCCCAAATCCACTTAATTTATCCAATAGTACATTGTGATCCATGGTATCAAAAGCAGCCGCAACATCAAGAGATACCATCAAATAATGCTTTCCCTTATCAAATACTTTATAGACCTCATCATATAATGACAACAAGAACAACTCAGTACTATGATCCTTCCAGAAGTCAAATTGAAAATCATCTAGACAGCCTTGCTCTACAACATAATCTTCCATTTGTTGTAATACCATTCTTTCTAACACCTTCAACATAAATCTCAAATTCGACATTGGTAAAAAGATTTCCTTCTTGGTAATATCCAAGGTAGAACTTTTCAAAAACAGAGACAGCTTGTTTAAGCTTTTCCAGTACTTCACCTAACTTCAATGACTGTGTTGTTATATGTTTCATTGAAGGGGCAACCTCAGACTTAAGTGCCTTAAGCACTACAGGGTTACAATGGTTCAAAGGACAATTAGATGAGCTCTAACATATTCTGTTGCTTCAACCACCTGATCTAATTCTACCACTAGAAATTAGTCCACACTTCAGTTCCACCTGTACAAGAAGAATCATCCATTGATTGAGCCACAGTTAATGTAGCATTTTGTTTAGACAAAAAGTAATCAGAAAACTCCTCACATGTTGGAAATTTACTCCTATCAGCTACAGGTGTGTTAACATGTTCATAATGTGGAATACTGTATCTCCTTAGATACTGAAGGAGCTATTTGCTCATCAAAGTATGCTTTCTTAGAACATAGCACAGCCATTTTATAATCAGACATAGCTATTTGCTCATCAAAGTATGCTTTCTTAGAACATAGCACAGCCACTTTATAATCAGACATAGTATTGGCATAGATCTCCCGGTTATTAGAATCAGGACATTTCCTCCAACACCATTCCAGAAGCTATATTTTCCTCGGCTCCTATGTACAATTTGAAAAGGTGTCAAATCATCAAGCGTGGAGTGTCAAGATTCCTCTGAATCCATTACTGACTTGGCATTATCAATCTGCAATTTAGGTATCCATAATGTCTTTAAACCTGCAAGGTCATATTGAGAGTGTTATCATTCATTTAGGCAGATACCTTTTCAAGTTTTTATAAGAGGCAATTGTCATAAAGACAAATTTATGGTTTGTGCAGGGCAACACTACTGCAATTGGTTCTAACAAAATGTTGAATGAGTGATTTTGTATAAAAATCAGATCACTTGTATGGTTCTCTACATGTGTTGGTTCAGCAACCAGCTGAAGCCAGCCTGCACTAGACATCACTAACTCAGTCAATCTCGAAAATCTCCTGGCTTACCCTATCAAAATGGACATTGAAATCGCCTAATCATTACCTATCGTCGGACAAGCCATTAAGGCTTCAGTCAAAAATGAAAAATCCTCACTTAAAACTTTAGGAGGGCAATAAAATAATAATTTCATGGCTGAAGAAGTCAAAAATAAACACTCTACTTTGTCCCTGATGACAAAATCGAGCGAGTGAGTCAATGCCAGAGAGTCTCACATAATTATTAACATCCCACCCCCTCTCTTACCAGACCTTGATTGAGAAAAAGAAATATAAGAAGGGGGGAGGGGAGGGGAAGGGGAGATAATCTGATATAAAATTGTCATATCAGAATCCAATAACCAACCTTCAGTGATGAAAGAACACCTATGGCATGATCTACAACAAAATCATAAATAAGCTGTATCTTATTGGGTACTAACCTTGCATTCAGCAGAACTAAATGAATAGGGCCTTCCCTACATGTACAGGGTTAGATGCATGGATGCAATTATACCTTTTGATGTCCCATTTTTGAAAATATAAAATCAAAGGAGCATATACAATGCCAAATTCTGTTGTGTCTCTTCTGGATTCAGTAAGCAAGATGTTCAATCCCTTCCTGCAATCCGGGAGTTGCAGAAATACAAACACTTTTCTGAGTAAATGCTCCTCCCACCTCAGAGAAAGAGCAAGAGCCCCCTGTAGTTTTCAAATTCTGCAAGCAATCCATGCAGAAGTCTTTTGGATTGTCTCTGCACCTTTTTTTTTTTTCGTTTAAAGTTTGTCTTTTTGGTGGCTTGAGTGCCTCAAAACCCTTTTGCGGTGGTCCTCTGTCGGAGAAAAGGACACAGTCCCGCGGAGTCGAATTGCTGCTTCACTGAGAAACTTCAATTGATCTGTGGAGCCAGTCTGCTTTGTGCCACCCTTCCTAGATTCTGGGTCCATTCCCCTGGGTCCTCTGACCTTGTTAGGGGTTTAAGCACAGGCTGTATGTGTCCTGAGTAAAACTCCTCCGGGTTTCAGGATGCAGGCTCATTTCCTGCCCGTGCACACAGTCATTGCTGCTGTCTCTCCTGGGGAGTTTCTAGTGTCCTTGGATCTTACGGAGGCTTTTCTCCTTAATCCACTATTTCCGGAGCATTGAATGTTTCTGCATTTCCATTTTCTGCAACAGCATTTCCAGTCTGCGGTTCTTCCCTGTGGGCTTGCGACAGCTCCTCACATTTTAACTTGTAGTGGTTTTTCTCCACAGGCAGATTGTCCAGGTCCATCCTTTCTTGGACAACTTCATCTCGACATGAGTATGCTTGTTTGGTGGTGACAGTGGTCTCTCTTCTACAGAGCTTGGGTTGAATTGTTAATTTCAAAAAGAGACGATGCCATCTCAGACCTTTGAGTATCTGGGCCTTCTCTCCAACACCTGGCAGGTAGTTTGTTTCTTCCTGAGCCAAGTAGTCTGAAACTTCAGCTGATCAAAGATCTCTTGAACCTTCCAGCTTCCACGCCCTGGCATTATCTGCAGGTGCCTGGGGTCCATGGCAGCCTCCTTGGAAGCAGACTTCTGGGCCATTGCGCGCATGTGCCCTCTACAGGAGTCCTTTCTCTTTGCTGGTCTCCACAATGTCATCACTTTCAGATACCACTCCCCTGGACAAAGCTAGCATGCAGAAATCTGCGTTGGTGGCTTCAGGGAGAGGCTCTCCACCAGAGCAAGTTTCTTCAGATCTTAGAGTGGTTAACTCTTATGACAGATCCCAGCTTGTTAGGTTGGGGTAATCACTGTGGGGATTGCTCCAATCAGGGACAATGGTCTCCTCCTCAATGGTGTTAGTCAATCCTTTCTCTTTGTGAAATCTTATCATTATTCTACAGGGCCTTGTGGAAACTCATTCGAGCCACTTGAAGGCTGCTTTTCTTCTGGATCTGATACTCAGACTGTCTTTATGGTCGTCTTTGTCTCGGACATCGTATTTCGGAGCTTCAAGCTTTTTCGTGCATAAACCTTTTCTCTGTATTTATCCTTACTGTACCTTTCTACTGACAGTAGTTTCTGCTTTCCATGTCAAAACCAAAAAACTCTGTGGAGATGGTGATGTTCAAGATTTAGGCTTTATTAAAAATAACAAATTAATAATCCACATAAAATATATCTAGGACCCAAAGTGTTGGAGACTATGGACCCAACACATCCCGTGTTTTGACAATGCTGTCTTCCTCAGGGGTCCCTAAAGATCCAAATATAAAAGCTCATTGATAAATAACTGAAAACAAACTGAGTCGTAACTCTGTGCAAGTGAGGAATTCTCAAAAGCGGGAGGTTTGTTTGCCGGCGTTTCATTCCACAGACTTGCAGCACAAGGATCAGATCTTACGCAAGTTGGATGTCAAGTGAGTCTTGCTCCATTTTTGGAGAGGCCTACTGATTTTTGGATATCTTATCTCATCTTTGTCCTTACTGCTCCACCTCGGCATAGTTGGCTGGTATCTGTGACCTCGATTGGCCAGTGAATTCGTATGGCCATTTCCGTGGTTTTATATCACCCGTGGTAAGCTATCGCTGGTTTCCTTTTGGGCCCACTCTACTAGCAGTGTTGCTGCTTCATGGGCATAGTCTTGTGCATTTTCTCCAAATGAAATTTGCAGGGCTGCTCCTTGGTCCTCTCTTCCTACCCTTACTCAGTTTTTTCCAGGTAGATGTGGCGGCTCACTATGATGCTGCTTTTGGGACCTTGGTGTTATGGGCAGGCTCTTCTGTTCCTCCTTAGACGCTGCCATCGCTGTGGTACATCACCTAGCATACTGAATCTGGAAGGGACGTAACAGAATGGAAGATTAGCGATGATCTTCTTTCTATTAGTTCCTGGAGGATTCAGTACGGCCCAACCTCTCTGTTGTTCTGCATCGCCTACTTTCTTTGGTCTCGGTTATTCTCCTTACAAGCTTGAGGATCTTCCAGCCAGTAGATGCGTTCTGTGGGGAGTTTGCTCTTCTGTGAGTCTGCATATTACCAAAGGCTGCTTCATGTGGGTGCTCTTTGCACACTGCAATTAGTTTTACATTATTCTTCAATATTTTTCTGTGTTGCCTTTGTGCCTGTTATTGCTTGTTGTCATATTTTGCAGAGCAGACCAGTTTACAAATTGTTTATGTTGCTGTGGATTTGTTCAGGGATGTTGCTTGGCTTTGGGACTGAACTATACAGGGGGCTCTAACTCTCTCTGAGGTGGAAAGAGCATGTGCTCAGAAAAATTTTGGATTTCTGCAACTCCCAGATTGCAGGATGGGATTAAACATCTAGCGCAGTGAATCCTCCAGGGACTAACAAAAAGATTATCAAAGGGGAAAACCTAATCTTCCATTTGTGAAAAAAATCTTCCTAAAAGTGCTTGGATTGGTTTCGTGTTCAGGCACCTTGATACATTGTACTGATTGGAAGAATGTACTGAAAAGTTGTCTCCCAGCTTGAAGATAGGTGGGGATTCCAGACTGGGGAAAATTTGATTCTTTAGATTTTTTTTTTTTTTTTTTTTAACATTACAGAACAGCTTGGTTATTGACACACCAAGGATCAGAAAACAAACCCGTCCATTCAGTGCCACAAAGGATGAACTGGCTGAGCTGTCGGAAGCAGAGAGTGAAGGGGATGATAAGCCAAAGCTGCGTAGACCTTATGATCGTTCCAATGGATATGGAAGGACAGAATGTTTTCGAGTGGAAAAAAACTTGCTTGTTTATGGGTAAATTGACAAGTCCATTTGTGCCAATGTAAATTTTAAAGCAACTGCTGCAGTGGCCACTTATCGTATAATATTAATCCAGCCTTGTAAACATCAATAAAACTGCACTTACATAAGTGGTCTGGATATTATATTGTTAATCGTGTCATATATAGTATTAGAAAGGACGCCTCAGCCCCACCACTCCACCGCAAAAAGAAGTTTAAATCGCGGGAAGCCTTGTGTGGTGCTTCATCATTGGCTGTCTTTTCCAACTTTAGTGTTTTTACTTTGTTTTTATATTTTTAATCTAGTTTTCTAAGAATACATCGTTATTCTGTTGCACTTATTAATAGTAATCCAAAGTTTGAGTGGTACTTATCTCAGCCAAACCTGGGGAGCCAGACCCGACATGTTTCGCACATAAAACGTGCTTTCTCAAGGGTCTCCCGAGGTCGCCGCCGTCATCCGACTCCAAAAATCTTTTGCTCATTTAAATATTTGGAGTCGGATGACGGCGGCGACCTTGGGAGACCCTTGAGAAAGCACGTTTTATGTGCGAAACATGTCGGGTCTGGCTCCCCAGGTTTGGCTGAGATAAGTACCACTCAAACTTTGGATTACTATTAATAAGTGCAACAGAATAACGATGTATTCTTAGAAAACTAGATTAAAAATATAAAAACAAAGTAAAAACACTAAAGTTGGAAAAGACAGCCAATGATGAAGCACCACACAAGGCTTCCCGCGATTTAAACTTCTTTTTGCGGTGGAGTGGTGGGGCTGAGGCGTCCTTTCTAATACTATATATGACACGATTAACAATATAATATCCAGACCACTTATGTAAGTGCAATGTAAATTTTAAAAGCATAATCTGTTTCACGCTTTATTCCATAAAGATTGAGTGCAATAAAAAGTAAAATTATTTTTAAGCAATTTTTTCATGAAATGTTAGATTGGAAATTACTGAAAATATCTATTTTTCTAAAAATAACAGATTCACTTTAGTCATACACATGAATAATAGCTTCCTGTTGGTACAGCACAATTTCCACAGCTGTCTAGAGCAGCAGTTAACTAAACTGTGAGCTGCAGCTCCCTGGGGAGGCCTGACTGATGTACAGAGGAGCCGTGGTTTATTCTTATATTAGATGAGCTGATAGCATAGCTGGTTTTAAGAAAGGTTTGGACAAGTTCCTGGAGGAAAAGTTCATAGTCTGTTATAGAGAGAGACATGGGGGAAGCTACTGCTTGCCCTGTATTGGTAGCATGGAATATTGCTACATCTTGGGTTTTGGCCAGGTACTAGTGACCTGGATTGGCCACCGTGAGAACGGGCTACTGGGCTTGATGGACCATTGGTCTGACCCAGTAAGGCTATTCTTGTGTTCTTATATCTTTTACAATAGTGTTTATGAACATGTGCTACCGAGCCGCTTGTTGGGGGTACGTGGTAGTGCTGCCTGATTCATTCAAATTGATTCACCAATTCACTTTGGTGAATTGATTTGAATGGATTCATTTCCTCCAGGTCGAAGCAGCAGCGGTGCTGCTACTGATCTGCCCGCTTGGACCTTCCCTCTGCCTCGTTACTGATGACATCACTGATGTGACAGAGGGAAGCCCTGGCGGGCAGGCTACTGAGCAACCTGTATATTGCTACTGTTTAGGGGAGGGGGCGAATCAGCGACAAATTGGCATTGAATTGGAGGCGGGGGTGGGGGAATCAGCATCGAATCTCATTGCATTATCGGCAGAAATTCCTGCATGCTGCCTGCACTGACTTGGAAGTCTGTTCGCAGCAGAGTGGAGACTTCTGGGTTAGCGGTAGGCAGCAAGTGATAGTAACTGCCGATACCACGACCCAAAGAAGCAAGCCTTGGAGTACAGGGAAGGAAAAGAAGGATATCTAATGGCACAGCGGGAGGGAAAAGGTAAAAGAAAGAAAATCTGGTGACACAGGGGGAGGAGAGGGGAGAGTGAGAAAATGGGGGAGTAGATGGAGACATGCATGGTGAGTGGAGAAGATGAAATTGCAAATAATGGAGAGGAATGGAGAGATGGTGCATGGAGGGGCATAGAGAGATTTGACATAGGGCACAAAGAAGGGAGAGAGAGAGGTGTTTGACATGGGGGTAGATGAGAAGGTAGAGAGATCACAGGAGGTCGAAAGGGAAAAGGAGGGAGATGTTGGATCTAGGAGCAGAATGAAGTGATGGAGAGATGCACAGAATTCTGCCAGGAGAAAACAAAGAGGTAGAAAGGAGTGAGAGGGAGACATGTTGGATATGGTGGTGGAGAGGGAACAGAAGGGACTGATTGAAGGGGATGCAAGGGGGAGGAGGAATGTTGGACATAGTGATGGAGAGAGAGATGCGGCATTGTGATGAAGAATGGTAATAGAAGGAGAAATGGGCATGGGGCTGGTAGGCAATGGTCATAAATGATGCACATGATCCAGGGGATGGGAGAGGGTAAAATGTTGGATGTGGTAGTAGAGGGAGTGGGAGAGATGCATCCTGGATGTCTCTCTCTCTCTTTCCCAACTCTCTTTGCAGTAAGGGAGGGAGACATGTTGCCAATGGGAGTGAAGGAGAGAGGAAGAAAAGTTGGACTTGTGGCGGGATAGAGAGAGCTGTTGGTTGGGGAATGGAATGAGGTCCAGAGGAGAGGAAGCATGCAGGAGACAGAAAGAATGAAATATTGAATGTACAGTCAGAAGGAAGTGCAACCAGAGACTTATGAAATCACCAGACAATGATAGGAAAAATGATTTTATTTTCAATTTAGTGATCAAAATACATCAGTTTTGAGAATTTATATCTGCTGTCTATATTTTGCACTATAATTTTCCGTTTTTCTATAGTTGTTACTGAGGTGGCATTGCATATTTTAAAGTCATCTGCCTTGACCTCGGGAATATAAATAATAATTAATATTTTCTCTGCGTACAGTGTGCTACACTATGTCCAACATTCCTCCTCCCTCTTGCATCCCCTTCAATCAATCCCTTCTGTTCCCTCTCCACCACCATATCCAACATTTCTCCCTCTCACTCCTTTCTACCTCTTTGTTTTCTCCCTTCAAGAGGGCATTTGTCAGCCGAAACCAGCGGCCACATCGGCGGGGCTCAAGAGCACTGCTCCGCCCATCCCCCGAGCCAGCAGGGGAAACTTTTCCAATTGCTAAGTAAAGTTTAATTGCTAGCTCTCAAAAAAAAAAAAATATAAATAAATAAATATAAAAGGCAAAAGCAAACAAAAAATTGTGTTAAATACTTGTTGAATCTTATAATTTGTTAAATGCTTGCTATTTTTTAATATTTGATAACTGTTGCCGATTCTTAAATGTTTTATTAATTGCCTATTGTATCTAACAGTCTATGCTAATTTGAGTACCGAATTGATAGCCGGATTATCTTCATTCCCCTTTCACTAGATCTACTTCAGAATAACTCCAATTTAGAAACGCTCTACTAGATTTGTTCCAATATCGTTTGTGCTGATACCTAGTACGTTTATTGCCTAGCCGCTCCTCTATCCTTACCTCAAACAGGCCCGTCTAGCCCAAAGATCCCCCAACTCTCATCATGAAGCCACCTTCACGGCTCCTTCTTCTCCTACTCTGCTCTTCTCTCAAACTCACCCCCTGCCTGAAACCCCCTTCCCCCAACCTCCTCGACCCCGCAAATGTCCGCAGTACCTGCCCTGGCCTCAGAATTCCCACACTGATACGCCACAAACACCACCCATCCTATAAAAACCCCTGTAAAGTCAACCATGCCTCTCTAAAACCTGTCCCCGCCTCCACTCTCCCAGACCTTACCTCTGATTCTCTCACCCCAGTCCCGACATTTTATTGCAATGCCAGATCCGCTTGTAATAAGATTCAAATCTTAAAGGACCTACTCGAGGACTCAGACCCCGGATTCCTATTCATCACAGAATCTTGGATCACAAAAGATAACCAATTTACTCAAAACGAACTTTGCTCCCATGGCTACCAAGGCTTCTTCTCTCCCAGACCTAACCGAAAAGGAGGCGGCCTGGCTCTCCTTTTCAAATCATTCCTCGATGTCCAGCTCCTTGAAAAGGGCAGCCTCTCCTCATTAGAATACATGTTAGCCTCAGTTAACGATGAACTCCACCCTCATCCACTGGGTATCCTGCTCTTATACCGCTCACCTACCCCTTGGAACAATTCCTCCGAACTCGTCTTTGAAACATAACAAACGCCTTTCTCAAATTTCAAAGATTATTGATCATCGGAGACATCAATCTCCACCTTGACGATGTCACCAGCAAGGATGCAATTGAATTTAATAGCTTCCTCTCCTCTTTAGGCTTTCCCCCACCACACTCCCTCCAACCCACGAAAAAGGCCACACACTAGACTTCATCAATTTTCTAGATCTCACTAACCACAAAACCTCAACCGACGACATTCGCTGGGAAATCGTCCCCTGGTCCGACCACTTCCTAGGGGCTTTCTGTCTCCCAATCTTCATGTCACATTTTGGGCCCCCATCCCGCACCTCAAATTCTATTACCTTCCAAAAAAAAATCTCGAGCAATCTGTTCTGGACCAATTTTCTTGACAAATTTTCCCCCATCCCTAAACCAGCAGAACCAGAAACTAACTGGCAAAACTGGGTCGCCCTCTCCGAGTCCATTCCCTCGCCCCTCTCTCCACTAAAACCATCTCCTATTCCCGTAAGGCCCCTTGGTACCTCCCATACCACAGAGAACTGAAACCGAAATGCCGAGCTCTGGAACGAAAATGGAAAAAATCTAAATCCCCTACAGACAGACACTCCTGGAGGGTCAATATTAAATTCTACAATACTGTTCTAAAAAAAGCAAGGAAAAACTTCTACGGTGACAAAATCTCCAAATCCAACAACCAGAGTAGCACATTATGTAACATTTGGCGTTCCTTAACCTCCAAAAATGACTCCATCCTCCCCTCCTCCCCCTCAGCCGATTCTCTAGCAAAGTTCTTCAGTGATAAGGTCTCCACCTTGAGGCGCTCCTTCCCACCTGCAATCTCCTACAAATCTTTGATTCCAATCGACCCCAACCCTATCCCAATAGACTCCTACCCCATCCCATCCGACAGATCCTGGTCTTCCTTCGAACTAGTTTATGAATCCCTGGTCCATAATCTCTGCCTCAAATTGAAATCCTGCAACTGTACCTTGGATCCATTCCCCGCCTACCTTTACGAGAATACTCCCCCTCAGGCCATCTCATCTCTTACCATTCTCATAAATTCCGCTCTCCATTCTCCCCAGAAATGGGCCATATCTCCTTAACCCCACTACTGAAAAAACCTGATCTAGACCCCTCCACACCATCCAGCTACCGTCCAATAGCAAACATTCCTCTCCTTACCAAGATGCTAGAATCCATCATATCCACTCAACTATCTTCCTACCTTGAAAAATTCACCATTCTTCTACCCTACCAATACGGCTTCCATCCCAACTTCAGCACCGAATCCCTTCTGACCTCCTTAATCTCAAAAGTTCAACATCTCCATTCTCGCAACAAGTTTGCCGTCCTTCTTCAATTCGACCTCTCTGCAGCTTTTGATGTCGTCCATCATGATATCCTAATTTAGCAACTCACCAAGATAGGCATTAACTCCACAGTCCTTGACTGGTTCTCGAAGTTCTTACACTCCCGCTCTTACACAGTCAACATGAAGGGCACTTCTTCCTCCCCTTGGAACCCAATATGTGGAGTCCAGAAGGCTCACCTCTCTCTCCTATCCTCTTCAACATTTACATGTCCTCCCTTAAACTTCTCCATCTCTCCCCACTTGAAACACTTTACACTTACGCAGATGGCATCTTTGTTCTCCTCGAGACCGACTGGAACCTCACTAACCTCTCTGCGAACATATCCTCATGTATATCGAACCTTCAATTAGAGAATGACACGGTGGCGGTTTACCCGCGGCTACCGCTTATAGCCGCGGGTAACCCGCCAAAAACGGGGAATGAAAATTAGCAGCCTCTGCGGGGATGGGGACAAGGCCATCACCGCCCCGTGGAGCGGTGAATGGTCTTGTCACCGCAGTGAAGCATAAAGGATCGTGCGGTCCCCGAAGCCCCCACCCGCACACCGGCTCGATTGTTTAACTAGCTTCCTCTCTCCACCTCACCTTAGTTTGCCGGCTTTCTTTTTCGGCGACCGGAACGCTTTCAAAAGAGCCGCGCATGCGCGGCTGCTCAGTATTCAATCTTCTGCTCTGACCCAACCGGAAACAGGAAGTTGCAGCAGAGCAGAAGATTGAACTTTGAGCAGCCGCGCGTGCGTGGCTCTTTGAAAGTATGCCGGTCGCCGAAAAAGAAAGCCGGCAAACTAAGGAGAGCTGTAGAGAGGAAGCTGGTTAAACGATCGAGCCGGCGTGCGGGTGGGGGCTGCGGGGACCGCGTGTTCTAGCTCACACAAGGAAGGAGGAGGTGAAAGGGAAAAGTTTCTCTTCCTTGGAAATGTGGAAGGCAGAGTGGGGAGAAGATGCTGGAAGGGAAGAAGAAGACAGATGCCAGACTATGGGGGAGCGGAGGGAAGAAGATGGGTGCTAGACCAATTGTGGGAGGGGGTGAAGGGAGAGGCACAGTAACAGCAAATGGAAGACGCAGAGAGAAGACACACAGTGGATGGAAGGAATTGAATGAGAAAATGTGGAAAGCAGAAACCAGACAACAAAGGTAGAAAAAAATTCTATTATTTCTTTATTTTTTGCTTTAGGATAAAGTAGTATATTAGTTGTGTTGATAAAAATTTATAAACAAAGCCCTGCCAGCTGAACATCTCTTTCTCTAGTTCAGCAGCAGGAACTTTGATTTATAAGAAAGGAATAAGCTAAATATTGCAGTACTAAGGGTTATATGAATGCTGCGGAGACGGTGACGGGGCGGTGAAGGGAACGGCGGTGACAGGGCGGTGCAGAGGATGGTGGGCCGGGGACGGTGCAGTGACGGGGACAGATTTTTTCCCCGTGTCATTCTCTACCTTCAATCCTGGGCCCACACTGTGCAGATGAAACTGAACGAATACAAAACAAAACTTCTCTGGCTCGGCCCAAAACTGGACCAACTGCCCACCTCCATCCCACTGTCCTCTGGCCCCACCCTGCATTTTGAATACTCAAGTAAAATTCTGGGAGTCATCATTGACTCTACACTTTCCTTCAACGATCACCTCAACTCCCTAATAAAAAAATGTTTCTTCAGCCTTCACATGCTAAGGAAAGTGAGAACCTGTTTCCATCAAAAACACTTTGCCGTCCTTGTCCAATCCACTATCCTTTCCAGACTGGACTATTGCAACTCTATCTACCTAAGCCTAACAAAGAAATACCTTCAAAGACTCCAGCGGATTCAAAATGCTGCTACTAAGCTTATCTTCGCAAAAAGCAAATTCGACCACGTCTCACCACTTTTGTCCAAGCTCCACTGGCTCCCGATAATCTCCAGAGTCCACTTCAGATGTGCCTGCCTTACTTTCAAGATCCTACATGGCATTCTCCCCCCCCCCCTTTTATTCCTCTTTCTTGGAATTCCTCTAACCCCAATTCCACCAGATCTACCCAAAAACTGAAACTTTCCTTTCCCTCTCGAAAAGGCGTTTCCCTTGTAGGAAAACTAGGTTCCTCCCTCCCTTTCAGAATCACTGAGCTCTGGAACAATCTTACCTCCTCTCTTAGGAATCTGAGCTCCCTCCAACACTTCCGTAAACATCTGAAAACCTGGTTATTTTCAAAAATGTAACTCTTCATCTCTCTGGTTACTCTGTCTTAAATTTTCTCTTCATTTACTCTTTTCCTTTCACTGGAGTTCCTTTCTACCCTAACCCTTGTTAACCGTGTCGAGCTTTGCGAATATAGAGATGATGCGGTATACAAATCCAAGGTTTAGTTTAGTTTGTGTTTTTTTTTAAATTTTGTAGTTATATTATGTATTAAGATTATATTGCGTGTATATGAAAAATGGATGGAATAAATTGCATTCCAATTAGTACTACTATTATGGGGTGGGGTCTGGACAGGGGTATTCAGTTTATATTTATTAGACTTGGGGGGTACTTGGGTTGATGAAGTTGAGAAACTCTGTATTAGATTACAGAGCTATCATTTGACCTGGGGAGCAGTGGAAAATTTTTGAAACATTAAGTGAGCCGTGAACAGAAAACATTTGAAGACCACTGGCCTAGAGCAGTGATTCCCAACCATGTCCTGGAGGAACACCAGGCCAATCGGGTTTTCAGGCTAGCCCTAATGAATATGCATGAGAGAGATTTGTATATGATGGACGTGATAGGCATGCAAATTTGCTTCATGCATATTCATTAGGGCTAGCCTGAAAACCCAATTGGCCTGGTGTTCCTCCAGGACAGGGTTGGGAACCACTGGTCTAGAGCAAATTACTGTGGTTACCATGTCAATCCACTTGATTATATCTTGGTGGAATCCTGCCACTTAAGGATATCAGAATCATGTTCATGTACCTGTTGAAGCTTGGAGATGTCTTGATGGACCTTCCATTCCAACCCAATGTGTTTATTCTAAACTGAGGTGATTCTAACTAGAATTGGGAGAGGAGACCAGCCAAGTAGTAGAGTCTACTTATCAACCTTCTGATTTAGGGACAATCTGTTAATTTCTTAGTGTTTTTAGAAACCAATTTGCCCCAATTCACACAGACATCAGATAGCCTATGTTTTGCTTGCGCAAGTAGAGATGGACATAATTTTTCCTCCAGTGCAAGGAAGCTGCCAAGCTAAGGCTCTGAACCATCTCAGTTGAGATTATTCTAAGAGACACTTGTTAGGAATTGCCAGGTAGAATAGCAAATATAGACTTCTCCTGGTAGTGAGTTCCCAAGATAGATCAGTTTATTACACATTAGAAAAAGATACTAGTACTGTGCCGCAGAAAATCACAAAGTAATGTGATATCAGATGCTTTTTTCCCTTTGTTGGAGGAAAGGGCTTCTGTACATGTATTCTCTAATATCTCAGGAGGCAAAAATTTAGTAGGGATCTAGGATGTATTATTTCATAGCTCCATCTTAACATATATTTGATTTCTAGTCCTTCAAGATTTATCCATTAAGAAAGCTAAACATTTGCCAACTCAATGTCACAGAACTATTACTTTCCCTTATCCTTATGGGAAGGAACTGTCCACAGGGAAACTCCATTCTCAGAAATTCAGAGCAAAGGATGTCAACACGACAACACCTGCCATTTGGAAACCCAATGGGGCCAAAGTGAGGGAGACCAGAAAAAACAGCCTTGAGTGTTAAATCCAGGAGAGAAGCATCCCTCAGAGGTTCAAAAGGAGCTCTGGCAAAGCCAGACAGCACCGCGTTAAGGTCCAAGGCTGGGAATGGATTCTTAATGGGCAACTGGACCTAAAGATCCTCCTTCAAAAACAGAGCAACATCCGGATGCAACACCAAAGAGAACAGACAATCCTGGGATCTAAAACCGGACAGACTGGCCACCTGGAACTGCAGAGATGCCACCATGAGGCCTTTATCCAGACCAGCTTGGAGAAAAACAAGGATCCATGACACCGGAGCCAAATAAGGGTCCACCTGTTCCTGGTCATACCAGTGCTGGAAGGTCTTCTACACCTTATCGTAAGCCAAGACCGTGGACGACCTCTTAGACCTGAGAAGTGTAGCTATCACAAGCTCAGAAAAGCCTTTATATTCTAAGGCTGTGTGCTCAAAAGCTAAGCCATGAGCAAAATGACCCAGTTCCTCAATGGCTACCCGGCCTGAGTGAGAAGGTCAGGATAGACACTCAGGTGCAGACTGTATTCCACCGCTTCAGATCTGCATAACACAGCCTTCAAGGCCAATCGGGCACCACTAGAATGACACGGCCAGGGTGAGTCGTAATCCACCGAAGGACCTGGTCAATCAGCGGCCAAGGTGGAAACACAGAAGAATCGTTTGGAGGTCACATTTGTTCTAGAGCACAGTTCTTCAACCGCCGGTCCGCGGACCGGTGCCGGTCCGCAGAAAATTCCTGCCGGTCCGCGCAGGGCCGGCGAGATGGACGCTGTTAAATTTCCTGCCCTGGTGGTGTTCGGGGAAATCTTCTGTTCCGCCCAGCCTCGGGCGATCAAGACAGGCTGCTGACGTCGGGCATTCCCTCTGAGTCTCGCCTATGCGGAAACAGGAAGTTGAAAAAAATAGGCGGGACTCAGAGAGGGAAGGTCCCGACGTCGGAAGCCTGTCTTGATCGCTGCCCCTGCCGAGTCGCCGAAGAGGGCCGCGGGGAAGCGGCAAGTAGAAGGGAGATGCGCGGTGGTCAGCGTGCGCGGTGGGGGCAGCGTGTAGATTGGGGCCATCAGCAGCGTCTGTGCTGAGAGTCTGCCCACGTGCAGGATGCGGCGGATAGGGGCCTCCGGCTCGTCTTGGGCGGCAGGGCCTGCGGTGCAAAGTTTTTGCCGGCTTGGGGGGGGGGGGGGTCGCGAATGTGCAGGGAGCCTTCAACAGTGGCTGTCTCCTCTCCTAGCAGCTCTATACTTACCAGGGCAGTGATTCACTTTGGCAACTTTACCTTCCTCAGAGGCAGCAACGACTTAAGGCTGCCTAAGGAAATCACTGCTGCAGGCAAGTACTGAGAGCTGCTGGATGGAGAGGAAGCCACTGTTGGAAGCTGGGAAGCTGCTGGATAAAGGGAGAGCTGCCACTGCACCTGGAGGTAGAAAGAGAGATGCTGCTGGGAGGGGAAGAGGGAAAGGGATGGTTAGAGAGTTACTGTTGGATAGGGGGGAGGAGGGAAGGGAGAAGGAAAAAAGGAAGGAAACAGCTGGCAGGGAGATTAGAGGAGGGAAAGGGGAGAGACAGGAATGAGAAAGTAGAGAGAGATTGATGCTGGAAATGGGGTCAGCAGAGAAAAGAGAGAGGGATAAATATGCTAGATCTGGTGTAGGAGAGATAAAAATGAAGAAAGCAGTGAAGCTGGAATGAATGATGTAAAAAGGAGAGAGGAGGCACAGGCTGGATGGAAAGGAGAGAGGGGCATAGAAAGAAGTCAGATACATAATGGAAGGAGGAGAGGCCAGACAGTGGATGGAACGGGCAGACGCTGGAAGGAAGAGTGGAAAGAAGATGAAAGCAGAGACCACAAAAGGTAGAAAAAAAATCATTTTATTTCTATTTTGTCATTACAATATATCAGATTTGAAATATATATCCTGCTACTGCTAGAGACATAACTGGGGACTGCAAAGCCTAACACTATTTCTATCATGTGTGACTGCAGTATTCTGTTAGCATGATATTTCTGTGTAGCATTCTGTAATAATTTGGCTTGTTCAGTTTTTCTTGATAGTAGAGGGGATATATGTGAAGGGGAGGGGAGACAGGGGTTTTGTTGGTCCTTGCTCTGAATATTTATATTTATAAAATGACAATTGTACAGAATATTGTTTCTTTTTATACTTTAATAAAATACGTTCAATATAAAATCATAACTGAGGCTTGTGCAGATGGGATCAGATGGTTTGTGGGGACCGAGCTTGCGGAGACGGGCGAAAATGTGTTTTTTATTTCGGTCTTAGTAGTTTTGCCGGTCCACAAAAATAATTCTTTTATTTCTGCCGGTCCACGGGTGTAAAAAGGTTGAAGAACACTGTTCTAGAGCATCGAGTCTCTCGCTTCTGGGCTGAATCTGCAACTGAAGAAGCATGGTGCCTTCTTGTTTTGCGCCGTGGCAATGAGGTCGAGGCGGGGCTTCCACAGCGCCACACAATTGCCCGAAATTCCTGCTGCGCTAGGGTCCACTCTCCCGGATCCTGAGTCTGACGACTGAGGAAGTATGCTTGAACGTTGGCCACTCCGGCCACATGCCGGCAGATGACGTTCTGCCCAAAGGAAAAGAAGGCGAGCCTCCTGAGCCAAGGGAGAGCTCTTGGTTCCTCCCTGATGATTAACATAGACCACTGCTGTCGTTGATCGACCACTTCTTTGATGACAATGTACAACAGCCCTGAGAAGGATGACTAGAGAGTTGTGCGGGGACAGAAATCCCATCCGTCCCCACCCGTCCCTGTGAGGAATCCCTACATCCCCACCCGTCCCCGCGATGAATCCCCTCCGTCCCCGCCCGTCCCTATAAACTTCAGAAATTGTTATTTCATTTAATTATGCTGCTGAATTAAAATCTCTGGTAGAAACCCATTTACAAATAAGCAAAGAGACTTTATTAATTTGGAAATATTAATTGGGAAGAATACATACTTTATAAACGGGTTTCTACCGTTTATAAAGCGCTGACGTCGGAGGGAGGGAGGGCTTTGCTTAAGCCCTCCCTCCGACATCAGCACTGACATCGTGGAAGACTTCCGGTCGGCTGTGTGCTGCGGCAGGGCAGGTAGGGAAAAGAAGACGAACCTCGCAGCTCGAGTGCATCCAACCCCGCAGGAACCCGCGACCCTAGGGGGCGTCCCCACAGGATCCCCGTGACCCAAAGGGGGAACCCGTGGGATCCCCGCGGGATTCCCGTCGTCCCCATTCCCGTGCAGCTCTCTATGACGAACGCAGTGAGCCCCCCCCAACAGCCACGAAGGCCAGCACTGTGGATACTACAATCCAGGAGGCAATGCTTAATGGAATGCCCTGGCAGAGTGATTTAGAACGAAGTCACCAGGTCTTACTCACTCTGGCTGCTAGAGTCCATGGCAGACTCAGCTCTAAGTCATCTTGTTGGAGCGCACAGCGAGAGAGCAAGACATTCTGAAGATGACGCATGTGCACCCTCGCCTAGGGAACCACAGCTAGCTTGGCAACCCAGGAACCCAGAACCTTAGGACATCTCACGCAGAAGGGACCATCATCTTTAATATCTCCAAAATCTGTGCCCAGAGTTTCTTTTTTCCGAGCCGCGGGCATGTAAACATGGCCCGCCACCGTATTGAAAAGAACTTCCAGGTATTCCAGCGACAAACCAGCCCAGGTCTTCTAGTACAAGGGTGGCTAAAAGGTCGATCGCGATCAACCAGTAGATTGCAAGGGCAACGCGAGTCGATCGCGGAGCCCTTCCCGAGCTCCACGATAGACTCACATTGCCTTTGAATTTTCTCTGCTTCCCTGACACGCAAAATCCAGGCCCATGCAGCCACTACACAAGCATTCCACCCGACATCAATTCTGATGTTGGAGAGGAAGTTCTGGGCCAGCCAATCGCTGCCTGGCTGGCCCGGAACTTTCTCTCTGATGTCAGAATTTATGGCGGGGGGGGGGGGTAAGCTTGTATAATGGCTGCACGGCCTGGCTTTTGCGCATTGTGGAATCAGGGAGAAGTCGGCAGTCACAGCTTGGGGGGGCAGGGAGAGAGAAAGACGGTGGCTTGGAGGGGGGGGGGCAGGGAGAGAGAAAGAAAGACAGAGCTTCATGCTTCCTGGAACTAAACAGGCTGCTGTTCCTCCATTGACCAACTAATAGTGCTGCCTTCTCCGGAGAGAGACAGAGTGAGAAAAAGAAAGAAAGGGGGCATGGAGAGAGAAAGAAAGAGAGAAGGGGCAGAGAGAGAAAGAAAGGGGAGGGGGCAGGGAGAGAGGAAGAAAAAGTTGGACTCATGGAGGGACAGTGAGAGATGTTGGTTGGGATGAGAGGAAGCATGCAGGAGGAAGAAAAAAAGAAAGATTGGGTGCACAGACAGAAGGAAGTGCAACCAGAGACTCATAAAATCACCAGACAACAAAGGTAGGAAAAATTATTTTATTTTCAATTTAGTGATCAAAATGTGTCCGTTTTATTTTAAATTTAGAGATCAAAAATGTGTCCGAATTTATATCTGCTGTCTATATTTTACACTATGGCCCCCTTTTACTAAACCGCGATAACCGTTTTTTAGTATAGGGATCCTATGAGCATCAGGAGCAACATGGGGCATTCAGTGCAGCTCCCTGTGCAAAAATTGTTATCATGGTTTAGTAAAAGGGGAGGGGGATATATTAATCTATTTCTGTATAGTTGTTACTGAGGTGACATTGCACATTTAAAGTCATCTGCCTTGACCTCTTTGGAAAAAAAATAAAAATAAAACAAATATAAATTATAATTAACATTTCTTTGCGTACAGTGTGCTTTGTGCTTTTTAAATTTTATTGTTGGTAGATCATTGACTTGGTCATTTTAAAAGTAGCTAAAAAACAAAAAAGTATGGGCACCCCTTTTCTAGTATATGTAGTATTGTCTCTACCGTAGTGCACCTCTTTTCCAAGGGTGCTCTGAGCAACCAGTCAGCCCGATATAGGTGATCCTAGAACTCCATCGTCCTCAGATGAGCTGGTACTACCACCATCACTTTGGTGAAGGTCCGGGATGTGGCCCCAGCCCAAAGGGCAGGGCCGAAAACTGATAATTCTGATCCAGCACATGAAACCGCAGAAATTTGTGATGATCTGGAAAAGTGGGAATATGCAAATTTGCCTCTATAAGATCCAAGGAGGCCAGAAACTCCCTCGGAGCCACTGCTGTAAGGACCAACCACACGGTCTCCATCTAGAACTGAGGAAGCTTGAAAGCCGAATGGACGTGCTGCAAAACCAGAATCGGTCTCTAATCTATCAATCCTCTCTCAGGAGCGACAAAGCAAACAGCTTATCTGCCCAAACTTGAATATTCACTTGGCACCGGCTCTACTGCTCGAATATCCAGCAAGTGCTGAATAGCAGCCTGGACAACGCACTGTGTCTGGTCTGGTCTCCCGACAGTAGAAGATACGCACCAGTCTGACAAGGGTTGGGCAAATTCCAGCTTGTAGCCTGACTGAATAATTTCCACGACCCACTGGACTGTCATAATGCGCATCCAGGCAGACCGAAACTCCGAGAGCTGATCCCCTATCTAGAGGGACCCTTGGGTCCCTGGCGTCATTGGGTCATACAGGCAGATCAGGCAGGACGGGTGGCGGCAGGCAGAACGTGCCTGTAGCCTGGAACCTTAAGAAAATCTCTGCGATGAGGAAGGAGAATCTTGTCTGTAGTTATGAAAATTTCATCAGGAGTCATGCAAAGCAAGATGCCCAGAACCCTTGGACTATGCTCTACTATCCGGCAAGGTCTTCGGGTGACGGTCCATTACCGAATTCTTGAGGTCATTCGTACCCTTGCCAAACAACAACTGCCTCTTAAAAGACAGTCATGCCAGAGTTGCCTTGGAGGTGGAACACAGAGGCATTCAGCAGACCGAAATACAATATGCTGACAACCTTTGCCAGCATTTTCAAAAGATCATATAAGCCATCCACCATGTAGTCCATCCCAGCCAACAGAAGCTGAGGAAAAGGCATTCGCAGCTGAGCTAGACAGGCGCATGCCACATAGGATCTAGTCACTAGCAGCTTAATGCCTAAATTAGCCGGTTCAAAAACTTTTTGGAGAACCACATCCACCCGGCTGTCTTGTCATAGCTTTCAAATAACTCTCTCGTCACTAGGGAGAGAGGTGCGCTAGGTCACCTGAGCCACCAGAGAATCCCCCTTGGCTGCCACAAAAGCTGCTGACACATCCTGCGCCATAGAATACAAACTGGATATAGCCCAAGCATTCCGTAAAGGACCCTCCTGAGAGTCAAAACTGCTCCATAACTATGAACTCATATCTAGATGCCAGGAAAGGTTGTAGATTTGGATTCTACTGCATATTATTTAAAACCCTACACGGAGACAGCCCATCATACCTGAACAATCGCCTCATCCAAGCACCCACTACCAGACACAGAAAAACGCACTCCCCATTCATACCCCCCCCAATCAAGGAAGTAAAAAGAACAAAACTACACGACGGCCTCCTAGCCACTCAAGCCGCAAGGCTGGACAACCAGATCTCCAACCTTCTGATGACCACCCCAGACTATAGGACGTTCAGAAAAGAAATAAAAACCACACTTTTCAAGAAATTCCTGAAGCAGCAATAACACCACGACCTCTTAGTAACTTTAAAACTGACATTTGATCTACCCATTACTGCACTAATAATAACAAAAGAATCTCCAATATGACCACCTATTAACTCTCTTACAAACCACCCCACCCTCAACAACCCGCTAAATGTTCATAAGATCTACAACTTACCTCTCTAGCTAATCATTGTAACTCTGTTTTTTTAAATTAACCTTTTGTAATCCGCCTTGAACCGCAAGGTAATGGCGGAATAGAAATCCCTAATGTAATGTAATGTAATGTAATTGTGAACAAATGCTGCAGAGCCAGGGAGAAGAATTTGAAGAAATGGAAGGAGCGGGCTGGGTATCCAACTCAACTCCTATAAAAATGCAACAATTAGATCTGGCGGCGCCTCAAACTTAAACAAGTGCCTGACAGTCGGATCATCTCCAGGATCCTGAGCCCCAAAGGCATCTGTAGATCCAGCACCCAATGCCAGATCCCCAAATCCAGTAAGTGCAGCACTGGCCAACAAAGGATCCGGGAGATCCAGATCAGTCACTGGAACCCCTGAAACAGTCTGGGAAGGAGGAACCGATTGTATAGGCGGAGGCGTAGAGAACCCCAAGGACATTCAGCCGCCAAGATACATAGCAGGGGGAACATAAGAGCATCCAGCAGCCAGACTCCTGGATTGAAATTCAGACCAGAAAAATCTCATGAATTCTGAGAAGGTATCTGGATCCTGGGGCATAGAGTCACTCATAGATGACTTAGACTTGTACTTCTTAGGCTGCGAAGGATCTGTCTCGTGGATGACAGACGAAGCCACAGAACCAATTCCCAAAAACAAAGGTGGCCACCCCAACACTAGCTAAGTGGTTAATCACCTACTTCTGTGAAGGGGAGGCTGAACCAGTAGTTAACGCCTCCCCCCTCCTCCGACCATACCACGTGGTACAAAAACGCTCTAAAGGTGGCACTTTTGCACAAATTTTGTATGAATCCATATTAGGAGACCCTAAGGACTCTATTCCAGCAGTTTTGCTGGCAAAAAATCTAATTTTAAAGAAGCAGGGGCGAAATAAAAAAAAGATCATTGAAAATTGCAAGATGGCTGCTGGACCCAAATTCGCACTATAAATGGCACTTCCCGAAATAAAAAAATTACAAGAATAAGCATTTTTCAGGTGGGGGAACACAGAGGAACACTAGGAAACCTTCAAACCCTCTCAAAATTAACTTTTGAAAATCATCCTTGGAGCCTGACAGCGCCTCTGTAATCACAGATACCAGAGAGAGCTGCTGCACATGCTTCCCGCCTTTTCAATGGCCGGTTCAGAATTCACTGCCACACTGCTGGAAATGCATCCTCCAAGCTGATCTTCAGGCTGCCAGTCAGACTCCATTGTCTGACTATGTGTCCACCCCTGCGGACCCTGGATATGCATCTGGATGGGCGGAGGCATGAAAACGCAGACCGCTGAGCCCCCTAAGCGCGCTACACAGTCCTGTGCTCAATTCCCCGCTTAACAGAGAGTGAGACTAGGTCAGGGACGGCCCTGAGCTTCAAGAAGACTAAGCAGACTGGATAACAGGTACACCCCGAAGTGATCGGCCTGTCAGCTATAGACCAAAGTCTGTGAATTCTCAAGCAGGCAGAGCTTCAAATCTACTTCAAACATGAAAATATCCGTGATGGACAAAACTACGTTGAATTAAAAATAATAAAATGGGGAGAGCAGAATCCACACAGCTGCAGTCATGCGTGCAGAATTAAAGACTGCTAGAGGGCACTAAACTAGCCTGTGATGTACTCTGGAGTCAGAATGAAAAACCTGGAATGGATTTCTTCTGCAGCTCATGGGAGTAAGGTGGAAATAATCCTATGGTCTAGAACAGTGGTCCCCAACCCTGTCCTGGAGGACCACCAGGCCAATCGGGTTTTCAGGATAGCCCTAAAGAATATGCATGGAGCTGATTTGCATGCCTGTCACTTCCATTATATGCAAATCTCTCTCATGCATATTCATTAGTGCTAGCCTGGAAAACCCGATTGGCCTGGTGGTCCTCCTGGACAGGGTTGGGGACCACTGGTCTAGAATGTTTCACCTATTGCACTAGAAAATACCATAATTAACTTTTAAAGTTCTGCAAACAGATGAGCCTCCTTACTTGGCATGTCTTTTGAATTTATATGTGCCCTCAAGATCTCTTAGATCAGAAAATCTAGCAGTTTCTTACTTGATTCGCACAATGACACTTTCTGACATCCATGTTTTTTGGAATGTTATGTTTCCACTGAGCCACAACTATGCAAGAGTAATCTTTAGATGTCACAACACTCACAGACGTGTTTCAACATGCTTGCTACTTGCTTTCATACTCAGGTAGATAAAATTATTGAACATCCTTTGTATTAAGTGTAGACTTTTCCATGGTTTCTGCTCTGCAGATTGCTTGTAATTTGTAGTATTTGTGTCTTGATTTAAAAAAAGATGATATATTCATTTTCAATCTAGATGGGGACGATGGAGAGAAAATTTTGGCCCACAGTCGTTTCAAGAGACAACTGAACGAACAGGATGTGGAGATTATTTGTCGTACCTTGCTGGCCTACTGCCTTGTTCACTACAAAGGAGATGAGAAGATCAAAAGCTTTATATGGGACCTTATCACTCCAACAGAAGATGGACAGACACGGGAATTGCAGAACCACCTGGGTAAAGAAATGATTGCTATAATCCAAACTCAAGGGGTATGAGTGAAATGAATTTATTAAATTTTTTATTTAAGTTATTTGTATACCGCCTATCGATGGAGATTGTCTAAATGGTTTACATTCAGGTACTCAAATGTTTTTCCTATCTGTCCCAGTGGGCTCCTCAATATGTCTAATGTATCTGGAGCAATGGAAGATTAAGTAACTTGCCCAGGGTCACAAGGAGCAGTATGGGACTTGAACCCACAACCTCAGGATGCTGAGGCTGTAGTTTCTAACCAGATCCAGGTACTATCTGTTAAAAAGTGATTCATTAAAATATCAGATTCCATCAATATCCTTTTGTAGAATTAAAGTACTACTCTGGTACACTGTGACTAAAAGGATGATTTTAAATAACTACCAATATTTTCCTGGTTTCATTGTGCATTCCAGTCAAGTTCTACAACAGATTTCTGTGACTAGGTAGGATGATGGTCTAACAGTACATTCTCAGAGTGCAGGGTTAGAATTGAGTAGTCAAAAACAGCTTTCCCTCCTGGTAAAATAAAGTAGGAGGCAACTAATTTGGTTGTTATAAATAGTGCATCTTGTCTGAAATACTGTAAGCATGAGATCTTCTTGCTGATTTTGTGTGTAAGATCCATGAGTGGAGTGAGGCAAACACACTTAAGCAAGATAATGTATTCTGTGCAAAATTCAGAACCTTTTAAGATATTAAAAACCTGCCTTACTGTTCTGTGTTCTTATCTCATCATAGCAACACCCAATATGCAGATAGTTATTTTATCTGATTGATCATCCCATTCTGCTTTCTAACTTTGAATTCCCTTTTTTAATGATAAAAAGAAAATATAATTTATATATTTCCAAATCATACATAGTTCTTACCAGCAATACTTTCCATCAGATTTATTTTATCTGGCTCTTATCCCATGCAGGTTTGTCTGCCCCTGTACCCCGAGGTAGGAAAGGAAAAAAAGCAAAGACCCAGGCAAGCACATTTGATATACACAAAGCTGAATGGCTTCAGAAGAACAATCCAGAGCACCTGCTACAAGACGAGGTTATAAAAAAACAATCTAAAGCACCACTGCAATAAGTAAGTCACAATACAGAAAATGTTATGGTTAGAAAGAGTATGATCTTAAAGCTAATTATAGTTTAAGAAAAAAAAGTTTGTCGATTTCTCTTAAATAATCTTATGGTCAACTATTGTAGTAGGGTCCAATCTGGATAATCTATAACATTCCTTGCCATTCAAACCAGACCAGTCCACCTACTGGTTATTTACATCAACCAGTAAATAGAGACAGGAACAAAGTTGTTCTGTGTAATTCACCCCTTAATGGTGCAGTGCAGCCTTTGAGTGCTCAGTATTTCTCTGTCTCTAGTGGATTGGATGGATGAATGAATGGATGAACTGACCATGCAGCTCCTGGACTGTTTCTGAGAATAAAATGAACCAGTTGGAGAACTGGAAATCAGTTGAGCAAGGGTTCCATCTGGACTGGTTACTGAGGCAGCTTCGGACCCAGTTAAATAACTGGGTGTAAGTTAAGCAGTTATACCTCAATTGAGGTTATAAGAACCATTAAGAAAAATAAACCAACAACCCTGGACTTGGAACAGAAATGATATTCAGAGGAGTCCAAATTCTTCACTTTCCTCACTCCCCTTCCTTTGTTTCTTCTGTTATCTTCTGTTCCTCTGGAAGGAGTTTAAATGATTGAATGGGAAGTTGTTTACTCACCTCAGAACATTAGAAGAGCTTCAGACTTTGTTCCAAGCTTCAATACTGGTTAATGGAAACAGTTGTGAGTTGGTACCTGCACCATGGGAATGATCGTTTTCCTATTTTGTAGATAGTTCTAAGAGAGATTATGTGAGAGGTCAAATATTTGAGCCAGCAGCAAAACTTATTTCAGAGTGACTAAGCCAAAGCACCAGTGTTTCCTGCCAGCTCAGCCCTCATGTCTGAGATAATTTTCAGAAGATGTAAATTATTTAGTCAAGAAAGTCTATTTAGATGGGAAATATGTATCAACAGAAATTATGAAAGGTTGGTCAATGTTGAGACCTCCTTGTAATTTTCCCAACTATTCTTATTTATATACAATATCTTTTAACAGACCCTCAGAAATGCCACCAGCCGCTCAAATGCATATCATAGTGGTTGGATTTATACATTAATTCCTCACCGGGACAATCCAACTATTTTTTTAAAAATTTTTTATATTGATGATTTTCAAAAAGTGCATCAGTGCATAGATAAAACTTTTTATAAATAGCTTAGCTTAGGTGGTCCATTCTAAGGGATCCTGTCACCGACATGTTTCACCCTGCTCGGATTCATCAGGGTTGTAATCCCTAGAACATTAAAACCCATATTAAAACACTAAATCTGTGTAAGGACTAAACTCATTCAAATTATGAAAACCATTTACTTCAAGTTAGTAAAAATATTACCTCAGTTAGTAGTTGGTTTCCCACAACGCGACCACTCCCAAGAATTCAAAATGGCCGCAGTGTGTTACAGCCAAGATTTAAATACCTCCCCTTCCAGGAAGTCAGGTGACGTCCGGACCGCCTCCAAGCTGGTCAGCAGAGTCTATGCTGACATCAGCAAGAGGGCGGGCTGACAGCCCTACTAGGAAGGGAAACTTTTATGTTTATATCAAATCTCCCTAAAGGAGGCTTCTACAAATTTTTTAAAACACTCCCTACTTATCCATTAGATCACTAGGGGATGAAAATGAATCAGACAAAACCTCATATAAGTGTAAGCCACTCATAATTCCAGATTTAAAACCCAGAGGGATAACAGTGTTCAGCGATATATCTACCTCTGTTCCAAGAAAATACAGTTTAGCCTCCAGATCCCCCTCCACCACCTTGCACTTATTAGTTATCTATTATTCGCCACCTAATCTGATCCATCCTATGTTTTTTATGCTATCCAATGTTGGTACAAGGGGGGCTGACAGAGATTCAGTATTGATCCGTGACTTATGTTCATTCAAGCGTAAATGGACCGGACGTTTAGTCCGGCCCACATATACTAAGGAACATGGGCACACTATTATGTAAATCACCCAATCAGATTTACAGTTTGTATTTTCTCGAGTTTAATAATTCTACCTGTTTTGGGGATCCTGCCAACGGTCTCCTTCGATGGTATTAGGACAACCATTGGCAACGAGAGCATTTTGTATGTGTACCAACCATGTTTCAAGAAAACCTCGTCCTTCTAACACCTAGTCCAATAGTTTTTCCCCTTAGTGTAAGCTATCATAGGTGGCTCTTCCAGGCCCCTTAACGTTTGTAAAATGGGCCAGTGGGATTTAATGGAGCTCACCACTCCCTTAGTAACATCTGAATAAGGGAGAACACATACAAGTCTAGAAGGTTTATCATCAGGATAATCAACTCTCTCCTTCTCCTGTAGCAACAACTCTCGGTTTGCGAACCTTGCTCGCAAATATGCATTTTAATAGATTTTTAGAGGGTACCCTCTCAAACGGAAACGTTCCTTCATATCTGCAGCAACCTTTTTAAACTCATTCAGATCAGAACAGGTTCTCCTGGCTCTTAAAAACTGGCTCACCGGAAGACTAAACTTTAGCCTATAGGGTGGAAACTGGAGAAATGCAGCAGGGTGTTACGAGCAACTGGCTTTCTAAATAATTTAGTGTTTAATTTATTATCTTGCCTGGATATTAGAATGTCAAGGAACTCAATTTTAGTAGTGCTGTACGTAACTGTAAACTGTAAGTTTTCATTAATAGTGTTTAACCATATGTTAGAAGATCCATGATTGTACCCTTCCAAAGGAAGAATATATCATCTAAAAACCATTTCTAGTATAGGGATATTGGCAGAATATTGTAAAAAGAGGGGTATACTTCTTCTTCCTCAAACTTTCACCACATATAGGTAGCAACCGATGGGGCCAACGTGGCTCCCATAGCCACCCCTTGAACCTGTTGTAATAGGTGCCTTCATACTCAAAAGAAGTAATCCTCTGAGGGGCTGGTCTTGCTAGTAGGGTATCTCTAATGAATGTCAAGAGCACCTTGTTGCGGAATTTTAGTGTACAAAGATACAGCGTCCAAAGTGACCATAAGACAATTTTCAGGAACATTCCGGATTTTACTTAGAGACCATCAAAAAAATGAGAAGAAATCCTTCAAATAAGAACGCACTTTGATGGCTGCCCTATTTCAAGAAAAATATCTAAAAACTTAGAAAGAGGTTCCAGAAGGCTATCTCTAGTGTTCACTATAGGCCCACTGGAGGAGGCTTTCAGGTCCTTATGAATCTTCGGAACAAATTGATCTTAGTTGTCTTAGGAAATTTCTCTATTAAAAATTTATATTCACTTTTGGTAAGTTGACCTTCTTCATACGTCATAGTAATGAAGTTAAATATATCTGTCATCAATATCTCGCCTGGATGTTGACTACATATATTATAAGATGTTACATCACCTAACTGGCGACTAGCTTCAGCCCTATAGTTGGAACGGTTCTGGACTACAAGCGCCCCTCCTTTATCTGCTTTCTTTATAACAATATCATCCCTATCTGCTAAATCTTTTAAAAATTTTCAGGCATAATTCTAGATGCAGGTATCTCAAAGGAGTCTGAGATCTCCCCCTCCCCCTGTTTCTTTTTCTTCTGGAAAGCAGGAGGCCAGAAGGGGCTGACGCAATGTAGGTTTAGCACCCAGCAAAGATGGAGAGATTACCCAGATTTAGGCTGTGGTCTTTGTAGCGTATTTAGAGTAAGCCTGGCATTAAAAAAGCTAAGTGTGCCAGGCCCTTTATCTCCCTCTCCCCTCTCTCTGTTTCTTTGGAGAAATGAGAAAATTAATGAATGCAACATATCGTCATTCAGTCACGGCAGAGCCTGTACATTTCCAGTTCTCTGAATTATTACTTCAGTAGGTGGTGCTACATACATATCAGCTTCTCTCTCCTCCCCACTCCTTCCTGATCAGGGGAGCAATAGTGGGAACAGCCTGCAAAACTGGCTGTCTGCACCTCTACACAAGTGAAGCTTCCCAGAGTCTAAGCCCAGATTAGACTTGTGATGCTTGAAAAATTTTCTCCACACTGCAGGGTCAGTTTAGACAATAGTGTAGAGAATCTGTTAGGGTATTTATATAAAAAGTGTTTTAGTCTAGTATTTTAAGTTAAATTTCGGATTATAAGTGTAATGGGGGACACTGGCTGAGAGAAAGCTGCATGGAGAACCTCTATGCTAAAACCTGTTGATTTTTAGCATAGGGCTTCTCCCTTTGCTTCACAGCAGGCCAAGTGAACAGATCTCACTACAAGAGAAACAAGAGCTTACAGACAAGTCCCAGAGCTCAGAAAGACAAGTGAGAGAGAGTTCCTGTGTAGAGAATGACACGGGGAAAAAATCTGTCCCCGTCACCGCCCCGTCCCCGGCCCACCATCCTCTGCACCGCCCCGTCACCCGCCATTCCATTCACCGCCCCATCACCGTCACTGCCATCCCTTTCACCGCCCCGTCACCGCCACTGCCATCCCATTCACCGCCCGTCACCGGTCCCCGCAGCATCCATATAAGCCTTAGTACTCTAATATTTAGCGTATTCCATTCTTATAAATCAAAGTTCCTGCTGCTGAACTAGAGAAAGAGATGTTCAGCTGGCAGGGCTTTGTTTATAAATTTTATTAACACAACTAATATACCACCATAATGTTTGCGACAGAGGACAAGTATGCAATAAATGCATTTTGCTGTTTCAATGCCAGTGCTCAGCAGAACAACAGACAGCAATATGGACATTCACCTTATGTAGTACTTTTTTAATATATAAAAATAGGCAAAATTAGTTGCTGTTTTATCATTAATATTTTCTTGCCATTATAGTATTCTTCATTGATCATTTTTCTTTTTAAATTCAAAACAAATTCAACCTATCTTGTGTCCCAGCAATGAATTCATGTTTCACTCAATTGGCTGTTTCAAGGGAATTAACCCTCCAACTTCCATTTGCAAAAATACCCAATGTTGTTCCTTCTATGAGCAATATTTAAATTATGAGGAACAACATTGGGTATTTTTGCTGAATTGTGTGACACCATTTGGGCATGAACATGAAGATTGAAAATTGCCTGGTTAGCCCTGGACAGATGATTTGAACAGCCAGGAGCCTGTCCTGGCCATTTAAATCATTTTGAATATCTAGTCCAATGATAACAGGAATTAGGGTGATTATAGAAACATAGAACTTTGTTGATCAGCTAAAAACAGTGGAGACTAAGGGTCTATCAAGCTCAGCATCCTGTCTTTGACACTGGCCAGTCTTGGTCTTTGGAACTGCCCATTGTGTCAGAAGCAATAGGGATTAAGTGACTTGCCCAGGGTCACAAGGAGTGTAGTGTAGCTCTAACCACTGGATTTAGAAGTTGGCTTCTTTTGGGATCTTAAACTCATCATCGCTAGGACTCGAATCTGAGTCCGTGGCACCTAACATAGAATGAATTAGTATGGCAAAGTAATGAAGAATGCTCCAGCAGCCCCCACCCTCCCTCCACCTCACCCTATATATTCGTTCGAGTTTGCCGGCTTCCTTTTTCCCTAGCCGCACGCGTTCAAAAAGCCGTGCATTTAGCCAGCTCCCTCCCTCCACCTCACCTTAAATTTCGAGTTTTCCGCTTCCTTTTTCCTTCCGAGCCGCACGTGTTCAAAAATCCTTGCACGCGCGGCTGTCGCGAGTCAATCAAACTTCTCCTCTCCTGCAACTTCCTGTGCGTCAGAGGAGAAGATTGATTGACCTCGCGCAGCCGCGCAAGCACGGATTTTTGAACACGTGCGGCTCGGAAAAAAGGAAGCCGGAAAACTCGAAATTTAAGGTGAGGTGGAGGGAGGGAGCTGGCTAAATGCTACGGGCGGGCGGGCGGTGGCTGCGGGGACCACGCGATCCTTGATACCTCACTGCGGAGACAAGACCATTCACCGCCCCGCGGGCGGTGAAATGGCCTTGTCCCCGATCGCCGCAGCGACTGCTAGTTTTCTTCCCCGTTTTCGGCGGGTGACCCGCGGCTTAAAATGCGGTGGCCGCGGGGTAAACCGCCACCGTGTCATTCTCTATTCCTGTGGATCCTTGGGGGGGATGCTTGCTGGCACCCATCTAACCCCAGGTAAGCTCAAACCTAAATTTACTGGTGACCAGTGGGTCCACGGGGACCAAGGTACCAGGAGAGCCGAGTGACCGAAGTGACTGGTGGTGACCTGAAGAGGCATAAGAATTGCCATACTGGGACAGACCGAAGGTCCATAAAGCCCAGTAGCCTGTTTCCCACAGTGGCTAAATCAGGTCCCAAATACCTAGCTAGATCCCAAGTTGTAAAACAAATCTTATAGCTGCTTATTCTAGGAATAGGCAGTGGATCTCCCCAAGCCATCTCAATAATGGCCTATGGATTTCTCATTAGGATAATTATTCAAGCCTTTTTTTTAAACCCTGATAAGCTAACTGATTTTGCCATAATCTCCAGCAACAAATTCCATAGTTTATTTCTTGATTTATAAATTTTTATTCGTTTTTTACAACTTACATCAAATTGTAACAAGAAATAACATTTGAATTGGAAAACATCACTTGATATTTGCTATAATATCATCTGAAAATCATAAAATTTAACCACCCTTCCCCTCCCTATCACATCAAAAATATTCAATTATTATATTATACAATATACATTTTAATAAAATATATAAAAAAAATTACCATCCCACCCACCCATCCCCTCATATTCAATTATTAAGGGAAAATGTTTATATTCCTCATTACAAAAGTCTGTTAATGGTCCCCAAATCTCTCAAAATTTACCAAAATATCCTCTCTGTGTGGCTAATGCTCTTTCCATTTTATATATATGACATACAGAACTCCACCGAAAACTGTAATTTAATCTGCTCTGATTTTTTCCAATGAATGTAATCTGTTGAATGGCTACTTCCAGTCATAATAAGTAAAAGCTTATTGTTTTTTGAAGAAATCTGACTTTTCGCTCTCATTGACATGCCCAATAAAATAGCATCATATGTCAAGGCTACCGGGTTTTCTAACAACCTATTTATTTGGCCCCAAATTGATTTCCAAAAAGCCAAAATAAATGGACAATAGAACAGTAGATGATCTAAAGTCCCAGCCTCAAGAATGACAGTGCCAACATCTATTTGACTTAGAGCTATCTAATTTTTGTAAACGAACAGGGGTCCAGAAAGCTTTATGTAAGAGAAAAAAACCAAGTTTGTCTCATAGATGCAGACATTGTACATCTCATCCTCCAAGACTAAATTCGTTGCCCATTGAGATGCAGTAATTTGATGCTTTATCTCAATGCTCCAAATGTCCCGAAGACCAGTTTTTTGGTTTTTTATTCACAAATCCAGATATTAATTTATACCACTGTGCAGCCTGGTGTCCCAGGAAATCTACCTGAAAGCATAAGAATTTCCAAGCTGTATTGATTATTGAGATTATCTCCATTCAGGGAACCCAGCCTGAATGCCTAAAACTTGTGATTTACTAAGACCAAATTATGTTGCAACTGTGAAAACTCAAGCAGCTTACCATTAGATAATACATCTTCCAATGTACGTAAACCTGCCATCATCCAATGCTTCCAAATGATTTTAAAACCGCCAATTTGAATCTTGGAGTTTAGCCAAATAGTTTGATTTGTTGATTTATGTATTGGAATAGGTGTTAGATTATTTACATTATCTTAAGGTTAGATTATTTACATATCTTAAGGTGTTAGATTATTTTACATATCTTAAGGTTTCAACTAATATTCTGTTTTCTTTATATATCCTAGGCATCTTGATACTAAGAACATGGCAAAGTCGCAGAAGAAACATGAGTCGCCATTCCAACCATATCCAATCCAGGATATTTTCAATGGGCTCTGGGAGGACCCAATACATACCTTGGCGCATAATATAGGCTTGGCGCATAATATAGGCTAAGGGTTTCGATGTATGCTCAATAATGATACCTAGATCCTTTTCCTGGGCAGTGACTCCTAACATAGAACCCAGCTTCACATAGCTATAGTTTAGGTTTCTTTTCCCCCACATGTATCACTTTGCACTTGCTCACATTAAATGTAATTTGCCATTTTGATGCCCAGTCTTCAGTCTCACAAGGTTCTCTTGCGATTTAACAACTTTGTGTCATCAGCAAATTTAATTATCTCACTAGTTATTCCCATCTCTAGATCATTCATAAATATGTAAAAATATATAAAAAAAAATATACCATCCTACCTTAGAGAGGGTGAACAATCTGTCTTTATCTGCTAAGTCTATTCCTTTCAGTATTTTGAATGTTTCGATTATGTCCCCTCTGTCTCCTCTTTTCAAGGAGAATAGGCCCAGTTTCTCTAATCTCTCACTGTATGGCAACTCCTCCAGACCCTTAAACCATTTTAGTCGCTTTTTCTCTGGACCCTTTGTAGTAGTACAGTGTCCTTCTTCATGTATGGCGACCAATGCTGGACTCCTGGTGAGGGCGCATCATGGCCCGGTACAGTGGCATGATAACCTTCTCCAATCTGTTCGTCGATCCCTTTCTTAAACATTCCTAGCATTCTGTTCTCCCTTTTCGCCGCCGCCACAATGCACAGATGGCTTCATCGACTTGTCGATCAGAACTCCCAAGTCTCTTTCTTGGGAGGTCTCTCCAAGTACCGCCCCAAACATCCTGTATTCATGCATGAGATTTTTGTTACCGACATGCATCACTTTACACTTATCCATGTAGAACCTCATTTGCCATGTCGATGCCCATTTCTCGAGCTTGATTAAGAGTATACCATCGTTGCAGATCTTCGCAATTCCCCTGTGTCTTCACTACTCTGAATAACTTGTATCGTCCGCAAATTTAATCACCTCACTCATCATACCAATGTCCAGATCATTTATAAAGATGTTGAAAAGCACGGATCCAAGCACCGAGCCCTGCGACACCTCACTGGTGACGCTGTTCCAGTCCGAGTATTGTCCATTTACCCCCACTCTCTTTTCTATGCTCCAGCAGGTTTTTTAATCCACATGATTATTTCACCCTCGATTCATGGCTTGCAATTTTCCAAAGTAGTCCGTACATGTGGAACCTTGTTCAACGCCTTCTGAAAGTCCAAGATACAATGTCGACCGGTTGCCCTTGTCTATCTGCCTGTTTAATCCCTTGAATAAGTGCAGCAAGTTTGTCAAACAAGATCTGCCTTTGCTGAAAACCGTTCTGGCAGATCCTCATCAGACCGTGTCCGTCAAGGTGATCAATGATGCGGTCCTTTATCAGAGCCTCTACCATCTTTCCCGGTACTGAAGTCAGTACTCATCGGTCTGTATGTTTCCCGGATCTCCGCTCGAACCTTTTTTGAAGATCGGCGTAACATTCGCCCAACTTCCAGTCTTCCGGAATCTTTCCCGATTTGATCGACAGATTGGCTATTTGTTGAAGCAGTTCAGCTATAGTTTCTTGATGACCCTCAAGATGGATGCCATCCGGTCCCGGGGGATTTATCGCTCTTGAGCCTATCAATCTGCCTGCTCTGACCATACACCCTGTCAGTTTCCCATCTTCGTTTCCAGCATATAGCCTGATGGTTCCGGTATGCTGTGTATATGCTCTTAGGTAAATACAGATGCAAAAAATGTGTTCAGTTAGTTGTGATTGCTTTATCCTCCTTTAGCACTCCCTTTATTCCACGGTCATCCAACTGTCCCACCGCTTCCTTCGTGGGTTGTTCTGCCACATGTTTATCTAGCAAGGGTATGTAGAAGTCACCTCCAACAAGGCTTCTGAGTAATATGATTCTTTATTGCATAAACATCAGATAATACCAAATAATGCAGATAGACATCAGATAATATACAAGATAGAAGCAAAAGATTATCTATATACACCAAAATGAAATACTTCACCATGTCTGCCACGCCCCTTTCCTGATACTGATCGGGAATCTGAGCGATCAATAGAAAGGTACAGCACATGGTTCTCCCAAGGTTGCAGCAAGATTCAAAGTCCATTCTGTAACTCAGTCTTTTATAGCACAGAAAGTGCTGAATTTCTCACACACACAGACACTGCTGTTTCTGCAGTAACAACAGTGTCTCCCTTATCTCCTAACTCTCACAGATGGAATGTGTTCAGGCCCTTCCTAATTGTAGTACCATGAGAAACCTCCTCGGCAAGATATGAAACAGTATAAGAGATATGATAACAAGTTGATAAAACAACTTGCTCTCAATGAAAATAAGTTGTAAGGCTGCCTAAATGTCTGGCACAGATAAAAGACAAGGATTGCAGCTAAAAAGCAAGCAGACATGAAGATTCACACCTATAGCCAAAGTGGCCACATATGCCATGCCCTGGCCAACCATGGTAGAACACGGGGTGCGTTTCCCCTTTAATATCAAAAGAACGGCTTGAAGTTTTTCACCTCCTTGCTAGTTTTTCCTCGTAGTCTCTTTTGCCCCTTTTAACACTTTATGGCACCTGCGTTGATGCTGTTTGTGCGGTTTGTCCAGTTTTCATCGTTTTTGACCTTTTCCATTCCTTAAACAAAGTTTCTGGTCTCTGATCCCTTCCTTCACCGCTACAGTGAGCCACCCGGTTCCTTGTTTCGTTGTGGGTTTTTTAAATGTTAAAATGTATTTATTTATTCCAGTTTTAACATGTTTATAGTTGAAGTATTTCATCTATCGATGCCCAAAAATGGCTAATCACTGTCTTTTCTGTGTTTGTAGCAGCCTCCAATAATCATATCTAAATAGATTACAACAATGATCAACAAAGTATTTTCTGATCTGTTTCACGCTGAAGTGCCAGGAGCAGGACCGCAGAAGATAAACACGAATAAGGATGGAGTAGTGGTAGTCCATGATCTATTTTCAAAGGATTGTTTTCGTGAGGAGCTAGCTAAATTAAAGGTAGACAAAGCGATGGGGCCAGATGGTGTACATCCGAGGGTACTGAAGGAACTTAGGGAAGTTCGGTGGCTTCTCTGACTGACCTTTTTAATGCATCTCTAGAGTTGGGACTGATACCAGAAGACTGGAGAAGGGGCAAATATGGTCCCTCTGCACAAAAGTGGAAGTAAGGAAGTAGTAGGAAATTACAGGCCAGTTAAGTCTGACTTCTGTGGTAAGCAAATTAATGGAAACGCTTTTAAAACAGAGAACTGTGAAGCTTCTGGAATCTGTGGATTACAGGACCGAGGCAACATGAATTCACTAGAGATAGGTCTTGTCAGACAAATCTTGATCAATTTCTTTGACTAGGTGACCATAGAATTTGGATAGAGGGAGTGCTCTAGATGGAGTGTATTTAGATTTTAGCAAAGCCTTTGACAGTGGTTCCACACAGATGTCAAATAAACTGAGTGCCCTTGGGATGAGCCCCAAAGTGCCAGGCTGGATCAAAAAATTGGTTGAGTGGAAGATGACAGAACTCATTGATGACCTTCTGGAAAGCGGTAAAGACCCTCCTCTTCAACTAAAATTCAACCACAGTCTACGTCTCACCCCCCCTAAATTCCCCCTCCCCTCTAACCTCTCTTTCCCCATTCGAAACTTCTACATAAATTGGTGTACAGTCCATTTTTAACCTGTACTTAAATTACTGTATTGTCCTTGTATTTAAACTACTGTATAGTTTTTTGCATTGTCCAGATGTATTTAAAAATACTATATAGTCTTTGTATTGTCCAAATGTACTCCACTGTGAATGTTTGCTTGTATACCGTTCTGAGCTACTGGGAGGACGGGATAAAAATCGAAATAAATAAATAAATAGTGGCCTATGAAGATTGTTCCGAGGAAAGGATGTTAACAGTGGTGTGCCTCAAGGTTCTGTTCTTGGGCCTGTTCTTTAACATTTTTATAAGCGATATAGCTAAAGGGCTGTCAGGTAAGATTTGCATTTTTGCGGATGATACCAAAATCTGCAATAGTGTGGCCATCCCAGATGGTGTGAATAACATGAAGAAAGACCTAGCAAAGCTTGAAGAATGGTCTGACATTTGGCAACTAAAATTATAATGCTAAGAAATGCAAGGTAATGCATTTTGGCTGCAAAAACCAAAGGAAAGGTGCAGTTTACGGGGTGAATAATTTATATGCTTGACAGAAGAGCGTGACTTGGGTGTGATTGTATGTGATAATCTTAAGGTGGCCAAACAGGTTGAAAAGGTGATGATGAAAGCTAGAAGGATGCTAGGGTGCATAGGAAGAGGTATGTCCAGTAGGAAAAAAGAAGTATTGATGCCCATGTATAAGACTCTGGTGAGACCTCATTTAGAACATTGTGTAGAATTCTGGAGACCACACCTTCAAAAAGATATAAAAAGAATGGAGTCTGTCCAGAGGAAAAGCTACTAAAATGTACGTGGTCTTCATCATAAGGCATATGGAGACAGACTTAAAGATCTGAATATGTTGTACTTTGGAAGTGTTGCTGAAAGAAAGGATATGTGTACTTCCTTGAATCTAATGGTTACAGGATCCGAGGCAACATGGCCTTTACAAAAGGTAAATCATGCAAAACGAACCTGATTGAATTTTTTGATTGGGTGACCAGAGAGCTGGATCGAGGACATATGCTAGATGTAATTTACTTAGATTTCAAAAAAGCCTTTGATACAGTTCCTCATAGGAGGCTGTTGAACAAACTTGAAGGGCTGAAGTTAGGACCCAAAGTGGTGAACTGGGTTAGAAACTGGCTGTCAGACAGACGCCAGAGAGTGGTGGTTAATGGAAGTCGTTCGGAGGAAGGAAAGGTGAGTAGTTGGAGTCCCTCAGGGTTCGATGCTGGGGCCAAATCCTGTTCAATATGTTTGTGAGTGACATTGCTGAAGGGTTAGAAGGAGAAAGTGTGCCTTTCTGCAGATGATACCAAAATTTGTAACAGAGTAGACACCAAAGAGGGAGTGGAAAATTTGAAAAAGGATCTGCAAAAGTTAGAGGAATGGTCATAATGCCTGGCAACTAAAATTCAATGCAAAGAAATGCAGAGTAATGCATTTGGGGATTAATAATGGGAAGGAACTGTATATGGTAGGAGGAGAGAAGCTGATATGCACGGACGGGGAGAGGTACCCTGGGGTGATAGTGTCCGAAGATCTAAAGGCAAAAAAAACAGTGTGAAAAGGCAGTGGCTGCTGCCAGAAGGATCTGGGCTATAGAAAGAGAGGCTAGCCAGTAGAAGGAAGAAGGTGTTGATGCCCCTATACAGGTCATTGGTAAGGCCCCACTTGGAGTATTGTGTTAAGTTTTGGAGACCGTATTTGGCGAAGGATGTAAAGAAGACTTGAAGCGGTCCAGAGGAGGGCAACGAAAATGATAGGAGGCTTGCGCCAGAAGACGTATGAGGAGAGACTGGAAGCCCTGAATATGTATACCCTAGAGCATGATGGCTAACCTTTTTGAGCCCGAGTGCCCAAACTGCCCGCACAAAACCAAAGAATTTCCCCAAAGTGCCAGCACGTCAATTAAACCTTAATAACAAGATTTAGTATCTAAAAAACTCTTATAAAGTTGCCTGAACTATTGTAAACATCATTTTTAAAGGTTGGAATCTTTGTATTGTCAGAGAATCAATTTGATTCACAATCCTTTGGTTTTCATTCAATTTATTGGCAATTTATAATGTTTTAATGAGATTTCATTCAGATTTAATGAATTTAGGAAGAATTTGATTCAGTTACACAATATATTTTAAATGTATTATTCACATAACATGTCAAATGTATCCCGAGTAAAAAAAAAGATAAACTTCTTAAAACTGTTAACCGTGTCAAGACTCTGTGTGTATCCCAAAGAGTACTATACATGGTTTTTTGTAAAATTACAATCAAATTAGAAAAATAGTTAAATCATTACATTTCTAATAATATGATGTAAAGTAAAACAAAAGAGCTTTCAATTAAACCAACCGTTTTTATTGGAAATTCCAGATTGGAATACAACAGGGCCATGTAAAGTCCCTTTTTTAAATAACAGCTTTAAATAATATTTAAATAACTTAGAAGTGTCTTAACTGCAAACTGAAAACACTGCTTCAAGCATTGGGCATGCTCTGAAAAAAATTAATGTGATTTTTGTTGTTGCATGCATGCTGATAACTTGTCAATCCTTGCTCATAAATGCTATAATTTCAGAGCAAACACATGCAGCACTCATGTCATCCGTTAATCTGTTTCTAGCATCAGATTTTATATGATTCAAAGCCGAAAACAGCTGCTCACCAAGCATAGGATGACCCAAACAAAGTAAAAAGAGCAATCCCAAGTGCTTTCATGACTTAAAATTGTCTGGCAGAGAATTCCAACGGCTTTTAGGATTTCATTTTCAGAACTGCTAGCAGTGATTTCATTTGTCATCCTTTCACACTCAATACGTTCAAGAGCCGCACGCAAGTCATTGAATTTACTTTTCCAGATAGAGCTTTCTTGAAATTCCAGTAGCTCCATTTTCCAAATTTTGAATATCCAACCACTGTAAGCAGGAAGAATCAGAATCTTCAAATGTGGACTTTTCTGGGGAAGTTATAAATGAAAGGGTTGTCTCCATCTTACGGAACTGAGAAAATCTTTTACTAAAATTCTCCTTTGCTTCGCTTACAATGGTGGAATATGCTTTGTTGGATTTTCCTGGTGTTTTTTATGACTGCCCACAAATGTTGTAGAATTATCCAAATGTATTTTTAGGTTGGGAAAATATTTTAGCTGTCCACTCTCAAGGTCTTTTTCAAAAACATGCAATTTTCTCTCAAAAGCTTTGATGTCACTAAACAGGCTTTCTGCTGTTTTTCCCATGCCTTGTAATTTTTTGTTTAGTACATTAAAGTGGTTAGTAAAATCTGTAAAGAACATGAGGTTGGTAAGCCAGGCCAGTTGGTGAGTTGAGGATAGTCTTCCCCCTTTTCGTTCATAAATAGCCTAACTTCTTCCAAGCAGAGCCACAAATCTCTCTAACACTCGTCCTCTGCTCAGCCACCGGACATTATTGTACATCAGTAAAGTGTTATATTGTGCCTGAGACCTCATCAAGAAGGGCTTGAAATTGTCGAAAATTAAGAGCACAGCGCCATGATGAAGTTCACCATTTTTGTTACATCTTTGAGGGACATCGTCAAGTTTTTTGCTCTTTCTTTGGCGCAGAGAGCCTCTTGATGTATTATGCAGTGAAATTGAATCAGTGGATGTTTTGCTTCCTTAGCAAAGAAATGAATGAATCCTGATGTTGTCCCCCACCATGCTAGGTGCTCCATCGCTAGTAACTGAAACACTTTTTCTGGACTTATGTCTAGTGATGAAAAAGCCTCCATCACAGCATTGTGGATATCTATCCTTTGTGTTCTTCCAGGCAAAGACAGCAGTTTTACCAGCTCTTCCTCTCATTGATGTCACCAGTAGCATAACGCAAAATGAGCGCTAGTACTTGCATGGGTTAGTAAATATCTGTACTTTCATCCAAGCACATGGAGTAAAAGGGTGCTTTTTGTAAGTCGCAAGTAAGCTGTTGACTAACAGCAGCAGCCATTCGCAGAACCCTATCTTTTGCAGTATTTCTGCTTAGCAGCATCTCAGAGATGCGCTGCACAATTTTATCCTTGTTTTTGGAAATCATGGAAGAGTGAATTACTCCAGCCAAAATTGCCTTTTTGATAAAATCTCCATCATGAGAGGGGCTTACCATTTTTTGCCATGCACAGTGAAATTTGAAAGCTGGCAACTGTAAGATGATTCGTTTTTGAAAGATAGTTGCTAAAACTAAGAGACTGGGAGTGATATTCTTTAATTTTCCTACAATGAAACTCTTTTCTTTGAGCTAAACCAAGTTCAGCAACACATGTTATGGTTGGTCTCAAAAGTGATGTTTGACACTTGATGTGCGAGACACAACACTTTCATTACACATAAATACACAATGCTTTCCCACTGCGTTCAATCACTCCATATGTCTCTGTCCAGGCCTCTTGGAATGGTCTTCCACTATCTGTTTTTGCTTTTTTTGCTGTACTCATTTTCTTTCTTCAAGACTTCAAGTCTACAAAAAGAATAAAATTTGTATAATAAAAAAAATCTAATGAAGTGCTGTATACAAAATCCATCCCCATAAAAAAATATGTGATTGGGGAATTTTACTAATTGTAGACATCCGTTTTGGTCAAAAAATATACTGTCCGGGTGAAAACCGTACTTGTGCAACCTGAGTGTATAGGAAAAGGACTTTTATTTTTCATTATTGGAGCCTTTGTTATTTTATTATGATGTTTACAAAAGCACTGTAAAAGGGCCACATATACACTTTACTGTTTTTTGCTATATTGAGTTTTCCAAAAGGTACAGCGCAGAGGATTAGTGTGTTGGTTGTTCACAGAGAGCTCAGCCCTCCTCTCAGCTTACTGAACTTCTCTATGCAATCATCATAAGCAGCTTTTTTATTTCCTCGAATTTAGCATGTCCCCCATGGAAGATACAGAGGTTTTTACAGAGGAGCACATTATTAGAAACATTAACATCCCCACATATCCTCACCTCTCTAGCATGGGAAGTACTAGGAACTGTTCCTGATTACAGATGTCACATGTGGCGTCGCACTACAGCCTCACTGAGTTCCTGTGACAGACTCAGTGTGAAGCTTCTCTTCCTCCCCCCACTTCCCCCTCACACACTGCCTGGCTCATAGGATACTAAGGGGAAGACAGGCAGGCTAAACATCCACTCACAGGACTGCAGCCAGCACAGGAGGATGGGCCGCGGGCCCACCGGGACAATGCCTGGTCCTCCCAATGGCCAGTCCGGGCCCTGTTGCCAGGTGAGCTGCAAAGCAGACACCGGCACACTCGGCCTCCCCGCCGTGCCGCATATCTTAATTGCGGACTAGAGAGTTTGCGCGGGGACAGAAATCCCACCCGTCCCCGCCAAAGTTTCACCCATCCCCGTGAGGAATCCCACCCATTCCCCGTGAGGAATCCCTCCATCCCCACCTGTCCCCCGCGAGGAATCCCCTCCGTCCCCCGCCCGTCCCCGTGAGAATCCCCTCCGTCCCCGCCCGTCCCTATAAACTTCAGAAATCAGTTTATTTCAATTTAATTATGCTACTGATATTAAAGGCTCTGGTAGAAACCCATTTACAAATAAGCAAAAAGACTTTATTAATTTGGAAATATTAATTGGGAAGAATACACACGTTTGTAAACGGGTTTCTACCAGAGCCTCTTTTGTTTATAAATTTTTATCAACACAACTAATATACTACTTTATCCTGAAGCAAAAAAAAGAAATAGAATTCTTTTTCCTACCTTTGTTGCCTGGTTTCTGCTTTCCTCATGTTCTCATTCAGTTCCTTCCATCCACTGTCTCTCTTCCTTCTGCGTCTTCCATTTGCTCTGTTACTGTGCCTCTCCCTTTCTCCCCCCTTCCAAATTGGTCTGGCACCCATCTTCTTCCCTCCCCTCCCCCCCATAGTCTGGCATCTCTGTCTTCTTCCCTGCCGAGCGTCTTCTCCCCACTCTCTCTTCCCCATTTCCTTTCAGCATTCTTCTCCCCCCCATCTTCCCCATGTCCTGTGCAGCGTCCTTCTCTCCCCCCCTCTGTCTTCCCCATTGGCCTTTCAGCGTCCTTCTCCACCCCCCCCCCGTCTTCCCCATGGCCTTTCAGCGTCCTTCTCCACTTCCCCATGTCCTTTCAGCGTCCTCTTCTCCACCCCTTTGTCTTCCCCATGTGCTTATCAGCGTCCTTCTCCCCCCCCTCCCCGTCTTTCCCCATGTCCTGTCAGCATCCTTCTCCCCCTTCTGTCTTCCACAAATGCTTTCAGTGTCCTTCTCTTCCCCCCCCCCGTTCTTCCCCATGGCCTTTCAGCATCCTTCTCCACCCCTTGTCTTCCCCAGTGCTTTCAGCGTCCTTCTCCCCCATCCTTCTCTCCCACCCCGTGTGCAGCACAGCCGGCCAGGTCCCCTTACTTTTGTGGCACTAACCCGACCGACCAACAAGAGCCCCGGTCTGACAAACCTCCCTGCCCTTAACCGCGAATCTAAATTTCCTTCTTACAGAGCTGTAAGAAGGAAATTTAGATTTGCGGTTAAGGGCAGGGAGGTTTGTCAGACTGGGGCTGTTGTCGGTCGGTCGGGGTTAGCGCCACAAAAGTAAGGGGACCTTGCCGGCTGTGCTGAACACGGGCAGGGGCGGACCGCCCCCTCCCTTGGTAGCCACTCGAGCCGCGAGGCTACTCCTCCTTACCTACCCTGCCTGCAGCACAGAGCCGAACGGAAGTCTTCCCGACGTCAGCGCTGACGTCGGAGTGAGGGAGGGCTTTGTTTAAGCCCTCCCTCCCCTCCGACGTCAGCGCTGATATCGGGAAGACTTCCGTTCGGCTCTGTGCTGCAAGGCAGAGCAGGTAGGGAGAAAAGCCGCGCGACTTAGTACATCGACCCTAGGGGCGTCCCGTGCAGCTCTCTATTGCGGACCTTTCCGCGTTGCCAGCTGCAAGGCCTTTGCGTGCCACAGGTTCGCCATCGCTGCCCTAGAGGAAAGGAGAAGACAGGGGAGATATGATTCAGACGTCAAATACTTGAAGGGTATTATGTAGAACATAATCTTTTCCAGAGAAAGGAAAATGGTAAAAAACCAGAGGACATAATTTGAGGTTGAGGGGTGTAGATTCAAAGGCAATGTTAGGAAATTCTACTTTACGCAGAGGGTGGTGATGCCTGGAATGTGCTGCCGAGAGGAGGTGGTGGAGAGTAAAACTGTGACTGAGTTCAAAAAAGCGTGGGAATGAAACACAGAGGATCTAGAATCAGAAAAATAATATTAAAAATTGAACTAAGGCCATTACTGGGCAGACTGTGTCTGTATTAGAGAGCTGCACGGGAACGGGGATGACGGAATCCCGCGGGACCCGCGGGGATCCCGCGGGTTCCCCCTTTGGGTCACGGGGATCCCGTGGGGACGCCCCTTAGGGTCGCGGGGATCCCGTGGGGACGCCTCCGAGGGTTCGCGGGGTTCCTGCGGGGTTGGATCGCAGTGGGGTTGGTCCGAGCCGCGAGGGTAGTCTCCTTCTCCTTACCTGCCCTGTCGCAGCACACATCCGAACGGAAATCTTCCCGATGTCAGCGCTGACGTCGGAGGGAGGGCTTAAGCAAAGCCCTCCCTTCCTCCGACTTCAGCGCTGACATCAGGAAGACTTCCGGTCGGCTGTGTGCGGCCAGGGCAGGTAGGAAGAAGGCAATGGCGTACGAAAGAGGGGGGAGGGGGCGGTCCGCCCCGGAGAATGTGCACAGCCGGTCAGGTCCCCCGATCGACCGACAACAGGCCCGGCCGACAAATCTCCCTGCCCTGTAGCCGCGAATCTAAATTACCTCTTACAGCAGCTTCACTACTCCAGCTGCTGTAAGAAGGTAATTTAGATTCGCGGCTACAGGACAGGGAGATTTGTCCGACCGGGTCTGTTCTGTTGTCGGTCGGGTGCAAAAGCGCCACAAAGGTGGAGGCAGGGAGGGAGGAAAGGTGGAGTGGAGAAGAAAAGACGCTTAAGGTGGGAGAAGGCCGCTGAAAGTACTTGGGAAGACAAAGGGGTGGAAAAGAACGCTGAAAGGACATGGGGTAAACGGGAGGAAGGGGGGGGAAGGACCCTGAAAGCACTGGGGAAGACAAAGGGGTGGAGAATGCCACTGAAAGGACATGGGGAAGGCAGAGAGGGGAGAAGGATGCTGCCTGACAGGACATGGGAAAGAGGGTGGGGGAGAAGGACACTGAAAGGAAATGGGGAAGAGGGAATGGGAAGAAGACGCTGGCAGAGAAGAAGACAGAGGTGCCAGACTATGGGGGGAGCGGAGGGAAAAAGATGGGTGCCAGACCAATTTGGGAGGGGGGAGAAAGGGAGAGGCACAGTAACAGAGCAAATAGAAGACACAGAGAGAAGAGAGGCAGTGGATGGAAGGAATTGAATGAGAACATGAAGAAAGCAGAAACCAGGCAATAAAGGTAGGAAAAAAAATTATTATTATTTTTTTTTTTGCTTAAGGATAAAGTAGTATATTAGTTGTGTTGATAAAAATTTATAAACATTAGAGGCTCTGGTAGAAACCCGTTTACAAAGTACGTATTCTTCCCAATTAATATTTCCAAATTAATAAAGTCTTTTTGCTTATTTTTAAATGGGTTTCTACCAGAGCCTTTAATTCAGTAGCATAATTAAATGAAATAACTATTTCTGTAGTTTATAGGGACGGGCGGGGACGTAGGGGATTCCTCGCGGGGATGGGCGGGGACGGAGGGGATTCCTCACGGGGACGGGTGGGGACGGAGGGATTCCTCGCGGGGACGGGTGGGGACGGGTGGGACTTTGGCGGGGACGGGTGGGGACGGGTGGGATTTCTGTCCCCGCGCAACTCTCTAGTCTGTATATGGCCATTTGGTGGAGGATGGGCTGGGGAGGGCTTCAGTGGCTGGGATGGTGTAGATGGGCTGGAGTAGGTTTTAATGGAGATTTCGGCAATAGGAACCCAAGCACAGTACCGGGTATAGCTTTGGATTCTTGCCCAGAAATAGCTAAGGAAGAAAAAAATAAAAAATTTAAATTGAATCAGGTTGGGCAGACTGGATGGACCATTCGGGTCTTTATCTTCCGTCATCTACTATGTTACCATGAAAGAAAGAGGAGATATGATAGAGACTTTAAATACATAAGTTGTGTAAATGTGCATGAGTCGGTCTCTTTCATTTTAAAGAAAGCTCTGCAATGAGAGTGCATAGGATGAAGTTAAGAGTTGAGAGGCTCTGGAATAATCTAAGGAAATACTTTTATACAGAAAGGATGGTAGATGCGTGGAACAGTCTCCTGGAAGAGATGGTGGAAACTGTCTGGATTCAACTGTTAGAGAGAGGAAGAGATAATGGTTATTGCGGATGAGCAGACTGGATGGGCCATTTGGCCTTTATCTGCCATCATGTTTCTAATATTAAAATAATTAATGCCCAGATGATGCACAAAATGAAGTGTCAGTTTTTAGCGCTCTGAAATTTCCAACAGGTCTGGAAGTGCTGGTAGTGTTAAAAAAAAAAAAAGTGTTGTACAGAAGTTTTTATTTATTAATGGGCACAAATGTGCGTGTGTTACACACACACACACACACTCGATATTTGTCCCTATTTTAAAAAAATTAAAAATTAATGCCAGGGACTGACCTCTGCCTCCCCCCCTTGGAACTTTAGGAAAAAAAGTTATCATGAGGGAAGCCCAATCCTTCCTGTCTCATCCACCCAGATCCCCCAACACCCCTTCCCCCATCTTTAACTTGAAGATTGGCATGAAGGATGTTCACTCTTTCTTGTCACTAGGTCCCCCCATCATACCACTAAAATTGGAGATTGGCAGGAGGGATGTCCACTCCTCCTGCCAGTAGGCCCGCCTCTTCCAATGGCAGGCCTTTCCTTTCCTGGTGCATCCTAGGATATACTGAGAAGGGCCTAAGACTCTGATTGACCCAGGCAAAAAGGGTATGATAAATTTACTGAGTTACAGAGGAGCAGAAAGAGACTGTGATAGAAAAAATAAGTGATTCATGCTTACGATGGAAGCCAGTGTTCAGATTTAAGCAAAGGGGTAACATGGTCAAAGCAGTGGGCTGAGTGAATAAGTTTGACTGCTTTAGATTGAATAACATGTAATTCTTTTGAGTGAGTTTAGAGGTAATCCAGCATATAAAGAATTACAGAAATCTATGAGGGAAATCACCAAAGCATGAACGAGCGTAAGACTCGGAGATGTAGCATAGGACTCCCCCCAGGCCTACCTTAATCACTTGTGGTCCATCGGAGTGAATTGGAGTGGAAACAATCTCACTCAAAAATGGCTGTTGCGAGTTCTCGCAGCAATTCATGAAACTGCTTCAAATCTCACAAATTGTCACAGGAATTTGTGGCAGCCAATTTTTCATCGAGACTGCTCGGGCAGGAGTGTAAGAGAATCGCTCCTGCCCTGACTCACCCCATTGGACCACCAGTGATTAATGTAGACTTGGGAGGAGGCCTTCTCTGCTTCTCCAAGGGAGGGGGCACATGGTGATTCTACAGTCACCTGACAGCCGGGACATGACCCAACAACTCACCTCAGGGGAGGGAGGGAGGGATTGCTCCCATCCTGATTTGGCTCACCACATCATTGGACAACCAGGATTTAAGGTGGACCCTGGGAGAGGCCAGGGCTAGGTTCGGAAGGTTGGGTGGGCACACAGCTGGGTGGCATTTGAATATAAATCCTTGGTTTATATTCGAGTTAACATTTTTCCCCTAAAAGAGGGGAAATGTTATCTCGGTTTATATTTGAGTATATACGGCATATAAGCTGCATATAGTATAGTGTTTCCCTTTGTAGGATATAAATCAAGAGTTCTTATAAGATTGCCTTCATCTCTTTGGCCTATCATGAGCTAGAGTTTTTGTTCCCTAATAATTTCATTTTGTATACTTGTGGTCTCCATTGTGCATTAATCTTGTGGCATTGTTCTCCTTTTGGAGAGAATGTTTTGGTAATTCTTTACTTGGGGGGGAGGGTCATTTTCTTTCTGGAATCATTCAGTAACATTCCAAAATAATCTTACTTCAATTTTAACCAAAAATATAATGTACAGTCATGTGAAAAAAATTAGGACACCCCATGAAATATTCAGTTCTTTCTTAACAAATGTTCACATATCGATGTCAAATCTTTTTTTTATTTATCTCTGGAAAAAAAAGGTGATGTAATTGCAGGTAAACAAAATTTTTCCTTGATTTTCTCATTAAACAAAACATATCTACATAGAAATGATTTGTGTGCTTTTGGGGCATGGGGGATTTTCTCTGGACCCCCTGATGTGACCCATTTTCAACGATGTGGGTTCCCTGGATTTTCCTACTTGCCAAATTTCTTTCATTTAATTAATTTTAGAATTATTATTTCCCAAAGACATACAGACTGACAAATGTTCTAAATCCCTCTGGTATAATGCTTTCCAACTTTGTCTTAAAATGAATGAAAAGATATCTTAATGACTTGTTCACTTCTTGTATATGATAAATTATTTGTTTGGTAGCATTGCTGCTTTAAATAGAATGATTTTGATTCTAAGTTGTCTGGTTGGGACGTGGGCATGAATTCCTCTTTGACCTACCAAGGTGTTCATTCTAGTAAAAAAAAAAAAAAAATTAATAATAATAATAATGAAAATGAAATATAAAGCCTCAAATGTTTTTTGTTGTGGTTTATTGATTTATTGAGACTCAAATGTTTTCTGTTGGGTTTTATTGATTCATTAGTCATGGGAGTTTTCTCTTGATTCTTGCCAGGGTTTTGCTTCGAGTTCGAATGCTTTATTACTTAAAGCAGGAAGTCATTGGTAGCCAGTGCCAAAAGGCTTTTGATGGAGTTGATTCCAGGTAAATAATGTCTTCCTATGTCATTGTATATAATTTTATAGTTGCTATTTTCAGCTGATACATGTTAGAACTTACAGCTTATTTTGTTTACTTTAAAATAGAATGGTAGCCATGTTAGTCTACTTTTTTAGGATAATATATAGAAATTTTTTAGCGTCCTTCCAGACCAGCACAGATGGGTGGGTTTACACTCCTCTATCAGCAGGTGGAGACTGAGAACACACTGAATTTTTGTCAGCAGTACAAGTGGGCTGTGCAGTCCCTCTTAGAATCAGTCTGTTCTTAGTCTCTAGCAGAGGAGGTGGTAAGCCTGTGCAGTCCTGTTAGGCCTTTAGGTAGTGGCTGTTGGAGGGGATAGGCAGTGGCCTTTGCTGACCCTTTTCTTGTCTGGACGGAGGTTGGATTCTACCGGGGACCCTTTAGTCCTCAGGGGTGTTACATTTAGGCAGCCGAGTCCCATCCATTCCTTACAAACAATGATCACTGCATGATACGGTTTAATATTAAGATGGGTATAGAGAGGGTATAGAGAGGGCTCATTCAAAAGTAAAGGCACTAGACTTCTAAAGTCGGACAAGCGTTGTTGAATAGACTGCTGGGCCCCACCACTGGCGGACTCAGCAGGGACCTCAATCCCTTCTTTAACAAGCAGGTTCCCGGGCTTCTCCAATAGTAGTTACTCACTTAGGGACTCCATTCAAAGTGATCAGCAACCCAAATGGGAATGTTCAGCAGTACCGTACATTGGCTTGTGTCAAACGCCCAGGTCACCTCTCGAAACATTCTTTTTATCCGCAGTGTACTAGAGGCAAGGTCCTAGTAGAGTTCCACATGGTGCCCCGTTTTACATCATTTTCAAATCACTTATCTTCAACCAACACATTAGTTACCAAATCTTCTTCTAATATAGGTTTATCTTTCAGAAATAACGCCAAGTGAGTAGAGTCCAAAAATTATGTACCTGTTATTCCCATAGGAAATTAAACACTTACAGGGAAATCTTAGGAAGAAAGTAGCTCGCACAGCCCAGACCCTAGGCTTAAGCTGAAGGAACTGTTTCCTCCTAGACCGTGTCTGTTTGGCTACATCAGGAAAAACCTGAAGTAGTTGACCACAAAAGATTTCCTGTTTCTTAGAAAAATACAATTTAAGAATATCCTGTTTTTCTAACTCTGTCCTAAACGTAACCACCAATGTAGCATGTTTTGCAATATAATCCTTAGAGGATTCCAGGAATTGAGATATGTTTAAACTGTCAAGGGAAACCAACTGATCCATTTGACCTTCCTCTGCTGAAGTTTTAGAGCTCCTAGGAATGTAATAAAAATTGTCAGGTGTAAATGAATCCACCTGTGGATATTGAAAAACATCTTTTAAGCACATTCTCAGGAGCTCAAGTGGAGCCAAATAATGATAAATTGGAAAATTAAGAAACCTAAGGTTTCTAGTTCTCATCAAGTTTTACATCTTCTCCAATTGAGAATGTAATAAGACACTGTCCTTATTATTTGACTTTGCAACTGACTGTAGAGTAGTAACAGAAGTATCAATTTTATCCACACTTTTTTAAATTAAATTCAGTTGGGTCTCATGATCGGATACCCTCACAGTAATTTCAGAGGAAAACTGACAGAGCTTGTGAAACAGTACCTTGTAGGGAAGTTTCAATTCTATTTACCACCAACCAAACATCTTGTAAAGTAATTGTTTTATCCTTTGGGAAAGACTCAATGTTTGGGCCTGATTCCATCTGGACAGGAACAAACATTGTGCACTTGCTAACACTGCGCTTTGCCTTAATGGCTCCATACTTGGGACACCAACCAATGATTGTGAAGGGGGTGATTCTATCCCATCTTTGGCGATTGAATCCAGACTCCCCTCTGATCTTAAAAGTGGTTGAAGAGGTGGTATGGATTCCCCAGATGATAGGAAAGCTGATTCAGATATATTAACCTTATCATTGTTAGATACCACTGAAGTGGGCTAAAGAAAACAATCAATAGATCCAACTGCTGAGGGAATTATTTTGCTTTTCTTTTTCCCATTCTTCAGTAAGAAAAATACTAATCAAAAAATCAAATATATATCAAAAGAAAAAAATTGTAAAAGCCTACCCCCTTCTCCTCTGGGCTCCGAAGGCCACGCCCCTTCGGACTCTACATCCACAAGCTGCGTTCCGCTGTGGGAAGATCTTTTTCAAGAGGCCGATTAGGACCTCTCCATCTGCGCTGCTGTCAGCAGATGGCCACAGGGGTGCCTGCTCCAAACTCCTGGAAAGCAGTCCTCCAGATCAGTAACAGCTCTTGTGTACATGTGTTTTAATATTAAACTGATTATTTACTTTGATTTATATGTATAGTTTTAGACAACTATTTTAATGTCAAGTTCAGACTGTAGTAAATAAGCAATTTTAGAGTTATGAGTTTGCAGCTGAACCATTATTGTAAACTATCTAGGTTAGTACTAGATGAGAGGTATATCAAGAAGCATAAATAATTTAATATATGGTCTTTTTTCAGTGATAAATGTTTTGTTTACACAAGTACAGTACCGTATTTCTCCATGTGTAGGCCGCAGGAAATTCCGATTTAGGGTTTTAAAAACTCTTAGATAAGCTGCCCCATGTTAGTAACCCTGGTTGCTTATCTAAGAGCTTTAAAAATCTAAATCGGCCTATACAATGGGGCGGCCTATACCGGCAATGCCATGTCACTGAGCATAAAGGCAATGCCATGTCACTGAGCAGGAACAGAGCGGGACACGGAGGCGGCCTTCAGCAGTGGGTCATCCCTTGGTGGATAGAAAAATGTGATGGGGAGAGCGGGAAGCACCCAGTGCAGGAGTGTAAGGTGCCTTCACACTCTCAAAGCCCAGCCCACCCGGGGCATCATCTCCTCCTCCCCCCCCCAAATACCTCCTCCACGTTGGCTGCCTCCGCCAAACATGCTGTGCAGGGAAGCGATGTTTGCAATCTCAAGCTTTGCCCCCACACCCTTTTTGATTGGCTATCATCAGTTCTTGCGACAACAGCAAATCAGGAAGGGTGCAGGGCAAGGCTTGAGATTGCAAACATCACTCCTGCCCTGCACAGTGTGTTTGAAGGAGGCAGGCACGGCAGTCCACAAGGTAATTTCCAGCGAGGGAGCTATTTAAGGGGGGATGTCATATTGTTCCATGTATAGACCGTTCCATTTAAGCAAGCCGCGCCCACTAGGCCAGCTTGCAAAATCTATGTATAGGCCACGGCCTATACATGGGGAAATACGGTAGACAGTTGCTTTCCTAACTTTAACTTCATTAACTTTTCCTCCTTACTAAATATAAAAGTAGAATATTACAGCTGTAGAAATTTTGAACTCTAATAGTCTTAAGGGTTATGTTTTCATTATTCCATGTTTATTTGTAAAGAACATACTTTGTGATTTTTTTCCAGTGAAATTGACATTTGGGTCCCTGAGCCAGATCATTCTGAAGTTCCTGTGGACTGGTGGGATGCAGATGCAGACAAGTCGCTCCTGCTTGGGGTTTTTAAGCATGGTAAGAAAGAAACATAGCTTTACAGATTGTTTTAGTTTATTTAAATCTGAAAGTTTAGTCATATTCATATTGAGTTGGGTGACACCCCTTCTTCAAATATTTTCTAGGTTCTCAACCTCCGCCAAAGGGCAAAGAGGACTATTTAATATCATATCAGACTCCACACTTGAATCTTAACAGTTCAGACTGATAATATTCTGAACCATTTTATGTGTGTTGTACTTACTTTTCTATTTATTTGTATTTTTTTTAATATTCCAGGTTACGAAAAATACAATACAATTCAGGGCAGACCCAGCACTGTGTTTCTTGGAGAGAGTAGGCAAACCAGATGAGAAAGCTGTGGCTGCAGAGCAGAGAGCTAATGACTATATCGATGGGTATGAAGATTTAGAAGCATTTAAAAAAAAAAAAAAAATTTAATAGGGATAATGATGTATATAGTATATAATGCTATTTGATTGTATATGTAGATAGCTTTCATACATTTGTTTCATTTGTATTTCATTTGTTATACAGTATAATCTTGATATAACGGACTTCAAGGGACCTGGAAAAACGGTCCGTTATATCCAGAGTTGCATTTTTTAAAAAACTTTATGTAGGTCAACTTGAAACAACGTTCAATCAATGAACAACAGTCACTGCACATCCATATCAGCAACACCAAAAACAAAACTCAGCAAAACATTGGTATGATTGCAAAACAAGAACACTAAAAGTTGTTCTAAAGCATTATGTCATACTGCTCTGGAAAGAAAAATACTCTGCCATTTTCTTCTGGTCTACATTTTGATACTATATCACCAGCATGCCACGTGCCTTGTAGGCGAAGCCTGCATGTTCATTATAACCGAAGAAAAGTACATCTAAAATCGGCTCTGGGGACCATATTGGTTGTCTGATATATCCGAAAGTCCGTTATATGCAAGTCCGCTCTATGTGATGATTTTCTGTATGTTTATAATGGGGCACGACCGGGACCAGTGGACCTCGTCCGCTATAGGCGAGGTTCCGTTATAATGAGATTATACTGTACTGTGTACTGCACTTATTTTAATACTAGTGTTTAAGCCCGTTACATTAATGTCTTTCTGTCTCTCTCCTTGCCCCCCTGTCTCTTTCTTCCTTTCTTTCTGTCTCTCTCCCTCCCGCTGTCTCTTTCTTTCTTTCTATCTTTGTTTCGTTCTGTCTCCCTTCCCCTTCTATCTTTCCTTTTTTCTATTTTTCTTTGTCTCTCTCCCTGTCCCATCTATCTTTTTTCTTTCTTTCTCTCTCCCTGCCCCGTCTATCTTTTTTTCTTTCTTTCTCTCTCCCTGCCCGTCTATTTTTTTTTTCTTTCTTTTCTCTCTCCCTGCCACCATTTTCTTTTTTTTTTTCTGTCTCTCCCTGCCACCGTCTATATTTTTTTTTTCTTTTTCTCTCCCTGGCCCGGTCTATGTTTTTTCTTTCTCTCTCCCTGCCCCGTCTATCTTTTTTTCTTTCTGTCTCTCTCCATGCCCCGTCTTTCTTTTTTTCTTTCTGTCTCTCTCCCTGCCCCGTCTTTCTTTTTTTCTGTCTTTATTTTTCTGTCTCTCCCTGCCACCGTCTATCTTTTTTTTTCTTTTACTCTCCCTCTCCCTGCTCCGTCTATCTTTTTTTCTTTATTTTTCTGTCTCTCCCTGCCCCATCTATCTTTTTTCTTTCTTTATTTTTCTGTCTCTCTCCCTCCTGCTCTTTCTTTCTTTCTTTCCTTCTTTCCTTCCTTCCTTCCTTCCTCTCTTCCTTCCTTCCTTCCTTCCTCTCTTCCTTCCTTCCTTCCTTCCTCTCTTCCTTCCTTCCTTCCTTCCTCTCTTCCTTCCTCTCTTCCTTCCTCCCTTCCTCTCTTTCTCTCCCTCCCCAGACCCTCACTGAAGCTGCCTTCCAGCTGTGCCAGCTAAAGAATCCCTTGCCCTTTCCTCAATCCAGCTGTGGCCAACTGCCCGCACACACCTGCCCAACTACAGAATGGACAAACGCGTCCCGTTTCCCCTCCGGACCATGTTCGCTCACCCTTGCTGCTGGATCGCCGCCTGATGCTTGCGAACTGCTGGGCCATGGTGAGCCAAACCGAGCCCCAGCGCGCACTTCCACACTCCTCCACGCTTTCACTTTCTCCAGGGGTGGGGGAGCTCCTTTAGCCCTCGCTCGCCGAGGTGATGGTGGCCCACCCCATCCGTGTACTCTCTCTCTCTCCTACCTGACCTCCAAATGCCTGTTTCTCTCACCCACCCAAAGCCTCTCTTTCTAGTGGCTATCTCATGTCTCTTCTCCTCACCAACCCAGGCCCCAACTCCCAATCAGGCATCTCGATTCCCTTGCTCCTGCCCCCAGGTGACCGTCTAACCTGCCGTTTCCTTCTTCGTGGTGTCAGCAATTGAAGCAGGGCACTGAAAGCTGGCTCCTCTCGTGCACTGAGACGCTTCCCTCCTCGGTGGTGTACTGCGCATACAGAGGCACAGAGTTTCAAGTGCGAATGCGCTCAGGGTTTTATTATAGTAGATGTTAACCACTTTGAGTAGTTCTTTGAGACTAGTAAAGCCCACAGCACTAAATGTAAGATTAGGTTGAGAGCTGTGTTCATCCTGTTGACCACTTGAATCTTTGCAAGTGTTAATAATGCCTGTTAGACAAGCATAAGAATAATCCAGAAATGTGATGAGCATGAACTTTTGAGGGTATAAAAGTCCCTTTAAAAATAAATGTCATGTGTCTATCATCTTTGAATAATTCTTGCATTGGTCCAATAAATGGTAGACTAGGGATCAACATGGGGCAGCAGCGATATGGCAGGGCTGAGCACAGCAGCACTTTTAAAGCATCTTATGTGGAGTGGGGCCTTTCAGCACCTGCCTGTATTCAAGTTTTGCCATGTCCTACCCCCTCTGACAGGAGGTTTGTGTTAGAGGGAACTGGATCCAGCAGGCCTCCATTGTGGTCATGTGCTGAAATGCCATGTGCCCTGTTTTGAAATATTAAGCCTACAGTGAAGTCCAGGAAGAGCAGAGGTAGGATGGCGTCAATATTGATGAAAACAAAAGTGGAGGAAGAGAAGAATGTAGGCCAGCAAGGGAAAGGGAAGAGAGAAAAGATGCTGGACACATTGGAGAAGGAGGGAACAAAAGGAAGGAATGATGCTGGAGATGGGTAGTGAGAGGAAAGAAGGGTGCTGTATGGGAGAAAGGACAGTAGGGAAGGGGAGTTAAGATGCTAGACAGCTTGGGGGAGGGAAGGGAAAGGTTAGAGTGACGCTAGATACTCGCAGACAGGGAAATGAAGGAGAGATATTGGACATCTGGTGGGAGAGGAGGTAAGGAAGGAGAGATGTAATGAGATGCTGGACATCTGAGGAAGAGAAAGGAAGGATTGATGCTGGACATTGGTGTAAAACCCTTGAGCAGCCCTGGTTGCAGAGCTTAGGATATAAGGCTGGCCATGTTTTAGAGGGATATGACAAATGATTTACAGGTTGTGATTGTACAGGCATTATAGTTGGTACATATATTATCCCAGGACAAGCAGGCATGATATTCTCACATGTGGGTGACGTCATCTACGGAGCCCCAGCGCGGACAGCTTTTCAAGCAAACTTGATTAAAGTTTCAAGTTTGCTATGCTGCACCACGCATGTGCATGCCTTCTTGCCCACTAGAGGGCGCATTCCCCACCTCGTGGTCCTCAGTTCAGTTTTTTCCGCGGAGCCAGAAGCCCTGTGGAATTTTTGCTCTTTAGTGTTTGCCTTCTGACACGCGTCTGAGTCATTTTTCTCGGATCGCTGTGCTTGCTTTCTTTTTTTTATTCGTTCGTGTGTTCGGTAATCGTCAAAAAAAAAACAAAGAACTTTTTTCGTCGGCTCCGGGGGCTCCCGGTAGCCGCGGCCGCGGGACCTCGTTACGTTCCCGGACGTTTTTCGATTTCATGTCCCGTCCTTTGACGGGCTTTAAAAAGTGCACCCGGTGCGATCGGCTGCTTTCAATCACCGATCCCCACCGGTGGTGCTTACTTTGCCTGGGTCCCGAGCACCCCACCGACTCCTGTCCTCGGTGCTCGACTTTTCAGCCGAGACCTCTCCGCCGCCGTCGCGCCAGAATGGCGGAGCTCTTTGCGGTGGACCCCGCGGCGGGGCAGGCCTCGACGTCGGCCTTGGCTTCGGCCCCGGCCTTGACCTCGGCCTCGACTCCCTTGACCTCGACCTCGGCCTCGACTCCCTTGACCTCGACCTCGCCGCGACATCCTGCTTCGTCGAAGCCTGCGTCCTCGACTTCGAAGTCGACGGGGGGTAAGTCCTCACTTTCTTCTTCAGTTCCAGCCTCGAAGAAGCCATCCTCAGGATCCTCGACGGGGGCGGGTGGGTCGTCTTCGGCCCCGCCCTGAGCGTCGAAGTCGGGTGCCCCGCGGGAATACTCGAGACTGAGGTCGCCCTCGAGGGAGCACCCGCCGGCCCCGGATCTACCAGCCATGATGGGGTTCCTGTTTTTCAGGACTTGCTCCGGGCCCTCATTGCCTCGGAGCTGTCCTGCGCCCTTGCGCATCTGCAGCCGGCTTCGGTCTCGAGTGCCCCGTCTTCGGCAGCCTCGGTCTCGGTGCCCTCGACTTCGGCCCCCGGGGTGGCTCCGGCCTCGACCCCGACCTTGCCCTCAACCTCAGTTGACCAGCCGGAGCGGAGTGTGCGGCCTCGGGACAGGGTGCGGCGAGTTCGGAGGATCTCTTCCACTTCTTCCTCGTCGAGGTCCTCCCGGGGCTCCTCGCCCTCGGGTCGGCCTCGGGCGAAGCGCCGGCCGAGGAAGCCCAAGCGTTCTAGGGGTTCTCCCTGGAGGCGCGGTCGCTCCTCGCCGACCGGGGCTGAGATGCTGCGTGTCTCGGAGCTCCGCCTCGATAATCCGAGGCTTATTCCGTTCCTCCGAGGGAGGGTTATCGAGAGACTCCTCGCCGAAACGGAAGGGGCAGGCCTTCGGTACCTGTCTCGTTCCCGGGGAACTTCCCAAAGGGGTTCCTCGGGGCATAGGCGGTCCCCCGACCCCCTCGAGGTTGCTCGGGGCGTCGTCGTGGGGTTCGGGGTCTGGTACTGGTAGGGAACCTTGGTATTCCCGTGAGGCTTCCCCTTCCTTTTTTGGCGACGCGGGCCTCTCGGTCTCCCTCCCCGCCGTCCAAGCCCTCCTCCTTTTCGAGATTTGTGCTTGATATGGGGAGGCCTTGGACCTTGATCTGGTGTCCGGTTCTCAATACACCAAGGAGTTTTTGGAGGAGCAGGATTTACCTTCTCCCCCGAGGGAGACTCCTCGTCTGCCTCTTAATAAGGTCCTCCATCAGACCTTCTTGAGGAACTTGGACTCCCCTCTTACAGTCACAGCGGTTCCATCAAAATGGAGTCGAAGTACCGTACCATCCCATGCAAGGGCTTCGAGAAAGCACAACTGTCTCACCAGTCGTTGCTGGTGGAGTCGGCGTTAAAGAAGTCCCAGCCTTCTAGGATCTAGGCTTCGGTCCCTCCCGGGCGGGAAGGGCGGACCCTGGACAAGTTTGGTCGCCGCCTCTACTCCAATTCCATGAATGGCGGCCAGGGTCCTTAATTATGCTTTCACTTTTTCATCTTATCTGAGGCAGATGGTGAAGGCATTACCCCGTTATCATGGGGTCATGCCGGATTCCCATAAGGGGGACTTTGATAAATTTATGGGCCAATTTGTCACAGCTGCGTCTATACCTTTTTCATGCTGTTTACGACGCATTTGAGTTGGCCTCCAGAGTCTCCGCCTTATGCAGTAGCGATGCGCCGTCTCGCATGGCTCCGAATGGTTGACATGGACCCGAACTTGCAGGAGCGCCTAGCCAATCTGCCATGTGTTGGATCGGAATTGTTCGATGAGTCCTTGGAGGCGGCGACCAAACGCCTGTCCGAACATGAGCGCTCCATCGCCTCCTTGGTCCGTCCTAAGCCACGGGTTACCGCCACAGAAGCCATTTAGACCTCCACCGCGGGCGATACCCTCAAAAGTCTACAACCAGCATTCTCGAGGCCTCCACCCCGGCGCCCCCCGCAGCAGGGCAGAGGGGCCCAGCCGAAACCTCAGACGCAAGGGGCGTCTAAGCCGGCGCCGTCTTTTTGATGTGATGAGCGGATGGGGGCGGGCCCCCTCCGCACTCTCGCCGGACCCCCTGCCCATCGGGGGCCGGCTGCGGGCCTTTCATTCGGCCTGGGCTATGATCACGTCAGACGCTTGGGTGCTCCGTCTCATCTCCGAGGGTTACTCGCTGAACTTCTCAGCCACGCCGCCGGAACAACCGCCAGGGGCATCTCTTTGCAATCGAGCCCAGCTTCCTCTTCTACTCTCGGAAGCCAGGGCCTTGTTGAGCCTTCGGGCGGTGGAGCCGGTCCCCCCAAACCAACGGGGGCGGGGGTTCTACTCCTGTTACTTTTTGGTCCCAAAGAAGACCGGGGACTTACGCCCCATTTTGGACCTCCGGAAGCTCAACAAGTTCCTGGTCCGGGAGAAGTTCCGTATGTTGTCGCTTCCGGTTCTCTACCCTCTGTTGGAGGAAGGGGACTGGATGTGCTCCCTAGACTTGAAGGAAGCGTATACACATGTTCCGGTGCATCCCGCCTTCCGCAAGTTCTTACGGTTCCAGGTGGGGGAGTTGCACCTTCAGTATCGGGTCCTCCCTTTCGGGCTGGCGTCGTCTCCATCGAGTCTTCACGAAGTGTATGGTGGTAGTCGTGGCTGCCCTGAGATCTCAGGGGCTGCAGGTCTTCCCCTACCTGGACGATTGGCTGATCAAGGCATCATCCAGGGAGGGGGTTATCTCAGCGACCCAACAGACTATCATCTTCCTTCAACGTCTGGGGTTCGAGGTGAACTTTCCCAAATCGCAGCTGTGCCCTGCTCAATCCCTTCAGTTTATCGGGGCTGTGCTGGACACGGTTCGCCTTCGTGCGTTCCTCCCCCCTCCGAGGCTGGAGGCTCTGCTTCGACTGTGCCGTCAGATTTCGCTGCAGCGCTCCGTCTCAGCGCACCATCTGATGATTCTACTTGGCCACATGGCGTCGAAGGTTCATGTCACACCGTTCGCCCGATTGCACCTGAAGACTCCCTCAGTGGACCTTGGCCTCCCAGTGGCGTCAGGATCGAGACTCGCTCTCCTTTCCAGTAACAGTGACTCCTTCCTTGAGACGCTCGCTCCGTTGGTGGACCAACTCTTCCAATCTTTCCGGGGGTTTTGCTCTTTCTCGTCCCTCCGCATTGCAAGGTCCTGACTCTTCGGAGTACGCGTGGGGGGCTCATCTCGACGGTCTGCGGACTCAAGGTCTATGGTCAGCGGAGGACCGTCTTTGTCACATCAATGTGTTGGAGCTTCGTGCCATTTTTCTGGCAGCTCGAGCGTTCTGCCACCTGCTGCGCGATCAGGTAGTCCTCGTATGGACGGACAACCAAGTGGCAATGTATTATGTAAACAAGCAAGGGGGGACGGGCTCTTGGTCCCTGTGCCGGGAAGCCCTGTGCCTTTGGGAATGGGCGGTCTCCCAGAACATCTTCCTGCGGGCGGTTTACATTCAGGGAGAGAAGAATTGTCTGGCCGACAAACTCAGTCGTCTTCTCCAGCCGCACGAGTGGTCACTAAACTCCCGAGTTCTGCAAGAGGTCTTCGACCGCTGGGGGACTCCTCAGGTGGATCTATTTGCCTCCCCGGAGACTCACAAACTGCCCCTCTATTGTTCTCGGATGTACTCCCCGGACCGTCTCGAGGCCGATGCCTTTCTTCTCGACTGGGGAGGGAGGTTCCTTTATGCGTTTCCTCCTTTCCCTCTGATTTTGAGGATGTTGGTTCATCTCAAGTCGTCCAGAGCCACTATGATTCTCATTGCGCCTCGTTGGCCTCGTCAGCACTGGTTCTCCCTGTTCCTTCAACTCAGTGTCAGGGAGCCTCTACTTCTGCCTGTTTTTTCCCTCTCTGCTGTCTCAGAGTCGGGGTTCGCTGTTGCATCCCAATCTTCAGTCCTTACATCTGACGGCTTGGGTTCCTTTCCCCTTGACTTCGGTTTCTGTTTCTCAGTCGGTCAGGGAGGTGTTGGAAGCCTCGCGCAAGGTCTCGACTCGGCTTTGTTATTCCCAGAAGTGGACCAGATTTTCATCCTGGTGTTCTTCGCACCATCTGGATCCGAGTTCGGTTCCGGTGTCCTCGGTTCTGGAGTATTTGTTGCATTTGTCCAAGTCTGGGCTGAAGACGACTTCTATTCGGGTGCATCTTAGTGCTATTGCTGCTTTCCATCGGCATCTCGAGGGTCGATCTCTCTCTCTTCATCTTCTGGTGATTCGTTTCATGAGGGGTCTAGTGAATGTTAATCCTCCTCTGAAACCTCCTCCTGTGGTTTGGGATCTTAATGTGGTCTTGGCTCAGCTGATGAAGCCTCCTTTTGAGCCTATGGACAAATCTCATCTTAAGTTTCTCACTTGGAAGGTGATCTTTTTACTTGCACTCACGTCCGCGCGTCGGATTAGTGAGTTGCAGGCTTTGGTTGCGGACCCGCCTTTTACTGTGTTCCATCATGACAAGGTGGTTCTTCGCACCCATCCAAAGTTTTTACCTAAGGTTGTGTCTGATTTCCACCTCAATCAGTCCATTGTTCTTCCGGTGTTCTTCCTGAAGCCCCACTCTCATCCTGGGGAGGCGGCGCTTCACACGCTTGACTGTAAGAGGGCGTTGGCTTTTTATCTTCAACGCACTGAGTCTCATCGGAAGGTTCCTCAATTATTTTTGTCCTTTGATCCTAATCGTTTGGGACGTCCTGTTTCCAAGCGCACCTTGTCCAACTGGTTGGCTGCTTGTATTTCTTTTTGCTACGCTCAGGCTGGTCTCGAGCTGCATGGTCGGGTCACGGGACATAAGGTCCGAGCGATGGCAGCTTTTGTTGCTTTCCTCCGGTCTACTCCGGTGGAGGACATTTGCAAGGCTGCCACTTGGTCTTCGGTTCATACTTTCACCTCCCACTACTGCCTGGATACGTTATCCAGGAGGGACGGCCGGTTTGGCCAGTCAGTTTTTGCGAAATCTGTTTTCCTAAAATTGCCATCCTCCCACCTGCCCTTTTTTGGGTTGGCTTGGAGGTCACCCACATGTGAGAATATCATGCCTGCTTGTCCTGGGATAAAGCACAGTTACTTACCGTAACAGGTGTTATCCAGGGACAGCAGGCATATATTCTCACAACCCGCCCTCCTCCCCGGGGATGGCTTCTTTGCTGGCTATGGAACTGAGGACCACGAGGTGGGGATGCGCCCTCTAGTGGGCAAGAAGGCATGCACATGCGTGGTGCAGCATAGCAAACTTGAAACTTTAATCAAGTTTGCTTGAAAAGCTGTCCACGCTGGGGCTCCGTAGATGACGTCACCCACATGTGAGAATATATGCCTGCTGTCCCTGGATAACACCTGTTACGGTAAGTGCTATACAGTCTGCTAAGTATTCCAAAGTAAGAGGGTGTAGTTGAAAATTTAATTTTTGTAAAAAAAAAAAAAATGCAAAATGTAAAAATACCCTGCTTATTTTATCTAATCTAATATTTGTGAGTCGCACAAACCTAAACAGGCTCTAGGCAACTTGAAAAGGAAAAGGGAAGAAAGGGTAAGAGGGGGAAGTGAGGAGGAAACCTAATCGTGCTAAGCAAACAGAACGGGTGCATATGGGATCTTATAAAATTAATTGTCGAAGAGAAGAGTTTTCAGTTTTTTTTCCAGATATTTCTGGATATTTAGGTATTACCTGACACACCTTTCCAATTTTCAGAAGTACTTTAACTGAAATCTAACATTTCTGTTGTTTTATAAATGTGCTTCTTAGTAGGACCAACTGTCCAAATAGGACAGTTTGAGAATAGGATCTTTATTAAAATTAGTGGAGGTTAGCTTTAGGAAAAAAAAATTTGTAAGATACCATTTGGACTAAGTATTTTCTTTACACTGCTGCTGTGCCTTGCCTTTTTCAGCAGGACATTATTTTTAATGTGGTTGTTTATTATAAAGAAGACATTGATATCATTTACTACTACTACTAATCATTTATATAGCGCTGAAAGGCTGCATGGTTATAAGAGTGAGAATGCTGGGGAACTTTTCTTATCCTTACTGGGGCCTTGCTAGTGTAGAAATGATTCTGGATAAACACAACACCTATTCTGGTTCTATAGGCGAGGTATTCTAGACAAGTGGGTTATCTCCCAATGCCTGCGAGCCATCTGCAGAAGGAATTCACTCCTGTGTTTTTTCTCTGACCCTTGTGTACTTCACTGAGAGCTCTACTGCCACCTGTAGTTTTTCCCTTGTACACGCAAGCCTGAAGAAGTGCTTCTGTTCTGCTTTACCCTTTTTCTTACCCCTTTCCAGAGTTTTGGTCTGTCATAGCATCGGTGACCCCAGGAGAGTTCCTTACCTCTCTGTATCTTGCAGAGGCTTACTTATATATTACCATTTATCAGACGCGCCAGAAATTCCTCTGGTTTCATGTTCTGGAAATTCATTCCCAGTTCTCAACTCTGCCTTTTGGCCTGGCAATGGCACCTCGTACCTTCACCAAGTAATAGGCTTGATAGTTTTTTTCTGGTTGTTTGCTCTGGTTTGTCCTTATTCAGGCTGGATTGAGGCCTATCCCTGCACTAGAGACAGCAGGAGAAGTGGCAAAGGTATTATTAAATGAAACATTTTGTAGCTAGATATGCTAATGTAAGTAATTGATAGGTGTGTGCTCAGCTTCCTCACCATTCTGGCAGGTTACCTTTTATACTTGTTTCATGGAACTTTTCTGATTTTTGTTATTATTCTATCTATCTTATGGCACACAGCAAATTGGTTTCACCTCAATTTAGTCACAAGGGAAATTGTTCCTCCTTTGTTAGGTATTCTTTTTTCCAGGCACTCTCCAATAAACCTCCAGCCCCTATTTTAGCTAGACCCTCTCCAAGGTTTCTTTGTTATCATTCTAGAACAGCTAAGACCAATTGATATGCTGGAAATAGTTCATGTCAACATTTTATTTCCTCTACTAGTCCAAATATTTCTCTTTCTTTGGGTAACATTACTATTTCCTCATATTTTATTGATATAGAGCAATCTTTCTGGCTTAACAGTGATCAAAATTATTTGTTACCTTCCTATGCTAACTGTTGATGGATCTGTGGCCCCTATGCTTAATGGTGGCTACATGAGGGATGGTATGGGACTTGTTATATTGGTTTTTGTCACCCCCCCATGAGGATCTCTGAGACGGGCATATCTGTTTTCCTTTCCTTTCTTTCTGTTTCCCTGTTCTGTTAGCCCGTTTTTCTTTCATTTTCCTTTGTTTACCCCCTAACTGTCCAAAGCGAAGTGCTCCCCCTTGTTTCTGAAGGGGAGTGGTTTGGGATGATACTTCTACCTTCTTATGGAGTTGGTAAGCTCACACAAAATGCACAATTTATACAGGCTACATACAAAAACAAGATTATACGGTGACGGGACAAAAGCGCACGAGACAAACGCGCACCGACAATTCAGCGCAAGACTTCAGTGCACAACAGGAAAACCTTTTAAAGGGCTCCGACAGGGGTGTGTGGATCTACTTAATAGGGATCGTGCTGCCTCGTTGGGGGGGTGTAAACCCCCCCCCCCATTATACTGAAAACTTAACTTTTTCCCTAAAAAATAGGGAAAAATTACATTTCCAGTATAATGTGGGGTTGCAACCCCCCAACCCCCCCCAACGCCAGCGCGATCCCCACCAATACCCCCCATCGGAGCCCTTTAAAAGAAGGTTTTCCTGTGGCGCGCTGAAGTCTTGCGCTGAATTGTCGGTGCTCGTTTGTCTCGCGTGCTTAAGACTATGAACTAGATTATACTACCATTAGATAATATTTTTCCTTGCATAGCTTTACAGTTAGCAAATTAATATCATTTAATAAAATAAAGCATGCTTATTTAAAGGATTCATACTTACAGTTGGCCAGCCATGCCCTCCATAAAAGCATACTTACTCCATTGCAACTTCGCTATCTCTCGCTCTGGGTTCAAGGTGATAGTGTTTGTGGCACATCACTTAAGGAAGATGGTGCACAGGTACACCCATTCTTGGACGATTGACTGATAAGAGCCCCCTCATTGGCCGGGGGTCGGCACACAATGAATCAGGTGATCCAGGTCCTGGAAGGCCTGGGTTGAATTGTGAATTACAGGAGAAACAATTTGACCATGACATAGTCCCTGGAATATCTAGAGGTCTTGTTCGACATGGCACTTGCTGAGTTTATCTTCCAGAGACATGCAGACAGAAGTTATACTCTCAGGTTTCTTGTCTTCTGGACAAAGTAGTTCCACCTGTGTGGGACTATCTCCAGGTTCTGGGGTCCATCGCGGCCTCCATAGATGTGGTCCCTTGAGGGTGCATATGTGTCCTAGAATGTGTTGCTCTCTCGCTGAGCTTCGCAAACAGAAGTGTTGTACATAGCTCTTCCTTTGACTCTGGAGGCTCAGGCCAGCATAGATTAGTGGCTCCTTCCTTAGTCCCTCTTCAGGGTCATGCTGTGGCGGATTGCATCTTGGGTTGTTGTGATGACAGATGCCAGTCTCTGTGGCTGGGGAGCCCATTGCAACGGTCATCCTATTCAGGGTCAATCAACCAGTTGGAACTGTGGACCATTAGCTTGGCTCTGGGGAAATTGCAGATTACTGTGGAGGCAGGGCAGGATTAATTCTTCGAGGGCCCCTAGGCACACAAGTACACTAGGCCCCCTAGCCCGACTCCCACCCACGCCCAACCTACAAACTAAACCCCTTTTTTTACAAAAGCACGAAAGAGGTTTTTAGCCCTGCTGGCAGGCTGAATGTTCTGTTCTGACGATCATAAGAATTCTATGACCATCGGAGCAGTGCAGAGCATTCAGCATGCTGGCTTGTGCTACAAACCAAAGGAACGGTACAGTTTAGGAGGTGAAGAAACAATGGTGCATATCCCCCAATACTGTACAAAACATAAAGATAGCAGATGTAAATTTGAAAAAAGAGAAATAACAAATCACTTTACAAATTAACAAATAAAACTAAAATAAAAATGGAAAACAAGTGATACCATTTTATTGAACTAATACATTTTTTTAATTAGCTTTCAGAGGTCTAAACCTCTTTCCTTGGGTCAGTAAAGTATACTGCTGTTACAGTATCCTGTCCTGAGGAAGAATTTGGTCTCTGAAAGTTAATCAAAATATATAAAATTAGTCCAATAAAAGGATCACTATTTCTATTTCTAAACATTTATCAACACAGCTACAATTATCCTAAAGCAAAAAAATAAAAAATATAATTTTTTTTCTACCTTTGCCATGTGGTTTCTGCTTTCCTCATCTTCTTGTCATTCTCTTCCTTCCATCCATTGTCTGCCACTTCCAGAAAATGTCTGTCTCCCTTTGCCATCTCTGCTCCTGCGCCCTCCCCCCCACCCCCCTTGGTCTGGCAACCATCACCTTCCCTCTGTTCCCCTTATAGTCTGGCATCTCTCTCCTTCCATCTCTCCTTTCCTCCCCCCCTGTGGTTTTTAGCATCTCTCTCTCTTCTCATTTCCTTCACTCGGATCTGATATCTGTGTCCTTCCCCTTTATTTGACTTCTCTATCCTCTCTCTTCCCTTTCCTTTTCTTCTCTAGTCTTCTTTCTCTATTTTCTGCCTCTGTCTAAATTAAATTATTTCTTACTATTCAGCCCTTAGTTTCCCTCTTTTCACTGTGTCTACTCACAGCTCGCCACCCCTTTCCTTCACCCCTCCACTATTTCACTAACTATCTTCTTCCCCCCCCCCAATCCAGCATGTGGGAAAGCAGAAGCAGTGGTGAGGAGGTGAGGGCTGGGCACAAATTCTCCCCACTTCCATCATCTGTCCTGCCCTGCCCCTTTCTTCCCACATCCATCATCTGCCCTGCTCCCTTCTGTCTCCCTTCTCCCCACTTCCATCATCTGTCCTGCCGTGCCCCTTTCTTCCACATCCATCATCTGCCCTGCTCCCTTCTGTCTCCCTTCTCCCCACTTCCATCATCTGTCCTGCCCTGCCCCTTTCTTCCCACATCCATCATCTGCCCTGCTCCTTTCTGTCTCCCTTTTCCCCACTTCCATCATCTGCACTGCCCCCTTCTCTCTTTTCCTCCACCCCAGGCTCATCTCACCACTCACCTTTCACTCCGAATTTTATTTTATTTTTTTAGAATGGTAGGCGACGCCCCCCCCCCCCAAAGCATCGATCGGCAATGTGGGATCCCCCATCGACGGACTGATCGGCGACTGACCACCTCCTCCCCATCGACAGAAAGTATGACAAGCAAGCAACGCGGGTAAGAAAGGCAACAGGATCTGTAAATTTGCAAGCGGTGCTGCTTGCCCAAAGCTTCCCTCTGATGCGCCCAGGCAGAAACAAGAAGCTGCGTCAGAGGGAAGCTTTGAGCAAGCAGCACTGCTTGCAGATTTACAATTCCTGTTGCCTTTCTTACCCGCGTTGCTTGCTTTTCTTACTTTCTGTCGATGGGGGGGTGATGCTGGAGGGGCCCATTGCCGTTTGGAAAAAAACCAATGTTGATGCCCCCCTGACCATTTTGCGCCCTAGGCACATGACTACTGGGCCTATTGGTTAATCTGGCCCTGTGTGGAGGGCCAAGTGGGCCAAATCTTCTCCGATAATGCAACAACGGTGGCATATGTCAAATTGCCAGGAGGCACCAAGAGTGCTTCTTTGGCTCGGGAAACCTTTCTCTGGGCAGAGCATCATTTCCAAGCCCTTTCTGCAGCACATATGGAGTTGACAGTGGAGTTGACAGTGTTCAAGCAGACTTCCTCAGCAAACAGACCTTGGATCCTGGCGAGTGGGTGCTGTCCTCGGCAGCATTTCAGACCATTGTGTGGCACTGGGGTCAGCCTCACTTCAACCTAATGGCAACAGCAAAGAACTCAAAAGCCGCCTAATTCTTCAGTTGAAAATTTGAACCCGGAAGTGAGAGCTAGACGCTCTAGTACAGCCATGGCCACAGGGAGTTCTACTGTATGTTTTTCCTCCCTTGCCCACGATAAGTCTAGTCCTTCGGCAGATTGCGACTTATCATGAAAGTGTTATTCTAGTAGCTCCAGACTGGCCTCGAAGACTGTAGTACGCAGATCTGATGCGTCTTTGCATAGGTTGCGGCCTTCGGTTGTGAGCTCTTCTAGACCTACTCTCTCAGGGTCCAGTCTGCATGGAGTATCCAGATTGCTTTGCTCTTAAGGCATGGCTATTGAATGCAAAACTTTGAAGCGCAGAGGATGTTTGATTTAGTCATTTCTACTCTTCTGTACTCTAAGACGTCAACTGCTGTGTTTGTCTATGTTAAGGCATGAAAGTCTTTCCAAAACTGGTGTGACCAGGCCAGTGTGGAGCTGTATTCTCCAGTTTCAGTGGTGCTAGCCTTTCTCCAGAAGGGCTTCACCATAGCTTCCCTTCAGTTCCAAGTCGCTGGACTCGCTTGGACATAGTCCTTCGCTTTCGTCTCACCCTGATATGGCCAGATTTGAAAGGTGCTCTTCACATTAGACTTCCAATCAAATCACTGTTCCTTTCGTGGGACCTTAACTTGGTTTTGTCTGACCTTACCATAGCTCTGTTTGAGCCTCTGAAAGACACTTCTCTCGTGGACCTGATGCTAAAGGCAGTTTCTGGTCACTTTTATTTCAGCAAGACGTGTCTTGGAACTCTAAGCTCTGTCTCGTAGAGAACCTTTCCTGAGGATCTCTGAGATGGGTATATCTCTCCGTACAGTTCCTTCATTTCTGCTGATGCTGGTGTCGTCTTTCCATGTTAATCAGGAAGTGTCTTTGCTTGTTTTTCAGCCTACTGCTTTTAAGAAACGGGACCAAATTTTGCAGAAATTGGATGTCTGCAGAGTTCTTCTGTACTATCTAGAGCAGTGGTTCCCAACCCTGTCCTGGAGGAACACCAGGCCAATTGGGTTTTCAGGCTAGCCCTAATGAATATGCATGAAGCAAATTTGCATGCCTATCACTTCCATCATATGCAAATCTCTCTCATGCATATTCATTAGGGCTAGCCTGAAAACCCGATTGGCCTGGTGTTCCTCCAGGACAGGGTTGGGAATCACTGATCTAGAGGTCACAAATGAGTTTTGCCTCCTTGAACAAATTTATGTGCTGACTCATTCTTCTGAGTGGAGTGCTCCTGCTTCCAAGACCCTAATTTCCAGATGGATCCGTAGGCCATTTCATCAGCCTGCTTTCTTTGTGGTAAACAGTCTCCTGTTTCTGTTAAGATGCATTCTACCAGGAGTATGGCCTCCTCATGGTCCGATGCTAAGGCGATCTTCCGTGAGGAGATTTGTTGAGCAGTTCCTTGGTCCACTCTGCTTATGTTTGCCAAATTTACAGAGTAGATGTGGTGGCAAGACAGGACTCTGGTTTTTGGTACTCGATCGTGAAGGTCGGCACAGTCACTCCACCCTAATTTTTTGGGATTGCTTTTGTACGTCCCACTTGTCTAGAATTTCTCATCTATTTCACAGGAGAAAGAGATTATGCCCTTACCTTGATAATATCTTTGCCAGTAGATAGGTGAGACTTTCTAGATTCCCATACTGTCCTTCCTGTGCCTGCCTGCTGTCTCATTCTGCTTATGCTTCTCCAAGTTTGATTCTTGGATGCCAGTTAGTCCTTTGGGACCTTGAAGAATTCTGTATATATGTTCAAGGTGCATGCAGGGGTACTTGTGATTCTTTGATGCCTCTGTTGGCTGTTTATTGTTCTGATGTTTCCTGTTTGAGTAGAACAATTGATTCTTGAGAATGTTTCCATTGGTGACCCTACTTCACATACTGTCGACGGAGCTCTTTGTACTTGGGTACTAACTGCAGGTTGCAGCAGAGCTCTCAACGAATTACAGGAGGGTCAGAGAAAAAATCTGAAGTGGAGTCCTTCTCCAGATGGCTCGTGGCCATTGAACGATAACCCATTTGTCTAGAATGTCTCACCATGCCTTTGTTAACTGTTTGTTGTTCTGATGTTTTCTTTTTGAGCAGAACAGTTGATTCTTGAGAAAGGGTCACCAATGGGAACAACTTCACTTACTGTTGATGGAGCTCTTTGTACTTGGGTACTAACTACAGGTGGTAGCAGGGCTCTCAACGAAGTACAGGAGGGTCAGAGAAAAAATCCAAAGGGGATTCCTTCTGTAGATGGCTCGTGGGCATTGGGAGATAACCATTTGTGTAGAATGTCTCACCTATCTAATGGAAAATATATTATCAAGGTAAGGACATAATCACTTAAAAGTTAAAGGATTAGCATCCTGTTTAAGGTGCTGACAATTTTTAATTATGTGCATTCCTAATTTCTAAATATTATGAAACAATTCATATTCTTCAAAAACAAGCGGTATAATATTCTCACATGTAGGTTACTTCCAAGGAACCAGATACTGAGTCAAAAAATGTACTATCACTGTAAATATTTTGGGATTGCTGGTACCATGCATGAGCTAGTGCCTTCCCACCCAATATCAGCTCACCTGACCTGCAGTCCTTTGTTTTCCACGAAGCCGAGTAACTGTTCTCAGAGTTCTCCTCAGTGCATAAAATTTTTGTCTTTTCGGTACCTACTCTTTGTGTTTTTTCCTTCAGTTTTCTCATCACCCCCTTCCTGCCTGTTTCCATTGCAAGAGCATCAAGTATTTTGGGGGTTTTTAAATTCAAGCTCCTCAAGCCATTGATCCCTTTGACTATGTTGGTGGTTTTCTTCTCAATGTCCCGAGTGCATAACGGCTTCAAGCAGTGCACTTAATGTAATAGGACCATCTTGGGCACTGATCTGCACAACTGTTGTGTGCTGTGTCTTGGTCCTGACCATCGAGACATTTCATGTACCCTCTGTTTTCATATGCAGAAGAGGTTGCTTAAAGCTCCCAAACTTCAGTTTGAGAAGCTCTTCAGTAGAACTTCAGGGCTGTTGAGTATGGATGAAGACTCCAACATCCAACCTTGACCTTCGCCAGCATATGCAACTGGACCGACTACGTCGACAATGCAGGGCAGGGACTCTACAGCTTCATAGTCACTGCTACCAGCATCAGGGGAGCCTCAAAACTAAGAAGCACAAACATGCCACCTCTACCACACATGCATTGACATCTTCTAAAGGATCCACACCCTCAACACAATCCAAGTGTTAACGAACGGACGATTGTTCACCATCCCTTCAGCTGATGTCTCCTCATAGGTGTGCCTGGATGCACAGCAAACCTGCATCTACTGTACCCTTGCCAATATTGGTACCGGTGCTATCGTTCAAGGAGCAGGTTTGAGCCTTGCTCCAACAAGAGCTTGCTGAAGCACAATCATGCCACCTCTACCACACATGCATTGGCATCTTCTCAGGGGTCCATACCCTCAACGCAATCCAAGCATTGACAAATGGATGATAGTTCACCATCCCTTCGGCTGATGTCTCCTCATTAGCATGCCTCAATGCACAGCAAACCTGCATCTACTGTGCCCTTGCCAATATCGGTACTGGTGCCATTGTTCAAGGAGCAGGTTTGAGCCTTGCTCCAACAAGAGCTTGCTGTGCTACTGCAGTCACTGCTTGCACAGACCTCCTGCATCTACTTTACCAGCCTTAGTCCAGTCTGAAGATGTGTCTTGGCATCACTCCAAGCAATGCTCTCAACGTCGAGCATTGACACGTGGAAGACCGTGTATGCATGCATCATTCTCCAGAGAGCGTAGTCCGCCTAATTCTCTACAGATTCATTCTCCACTCGACAGTTTAATTCACAAATTTCCAGAAGAGATTACATTGATGAATGTGATTCTAATCTGAAACTACACTCTAGTTATAACCTCCCTGAGCTCTCTGCAGACAAATCTTAACAGGATACCATCTTACCCTTCTCCACCTCCTCCACGCCACAGATCTCCACCTGAAAGCTTACTTTTTACCAACTTTATGCAACAAATGGAACAACCACTCCCTATCAACAGGGAGTCTGATGAGGAGCCTATGGAAGCCTTAGACTATGAAAAATGGCGTAAGGACTTTATTAAAGTTTTACTCTATAAGCTTCTGAAAGAAGCACGCTTTAAGAACTGGGAGACTCCTCTAACCATTCCAGTGGCTCCTCATAAGCTAGATACCCTTTAGAGAATACAAACTTGTTGTGGCTTTGATAAGCCTCAGCTTCAACACCAGTCTCTAATGGTTGAGCCTGCCCTAAAGCATGCTAATAGCTCTCGCACATATGCTAGCACTCTACCAGGTAGAGAGGGCAGAACCTTGGATAAATATGACAGGCGTGTATTCCAGACATCTATGCTTGCTCCTAGAATACTGGACTACAATTTCTACATGACCTTTTATTTGAAATCTTTAATAAAAACAATTACCAAATTTTGAACAACATCTGTCAGACCAGCATAAACCTTTAAAACATCTGGTTAAAGGTTTGCGGGAAACCAGAAAATATATGGTTAGAGCTACTTTTGATGCCACCTCAAGCTGTACTGCAGGCTTGGCTCTGAATCTCTGACTTTGGACACTTCAGTCCAGGACTTACTATCCAACATTCCCTGTATAGGTGATGACTTCTTTGGGAATTGAATCAAGAGGCTACAGAAAAAATTAAGAAAACATAATGACTGCATGACAACTTTATTGAAATTTCAATCATCACAGACATCTCACTCATCTAGAAGATACTCAAACACTTCTAGACATTCTTCTTACTACAGCTCCAAGTGTTTATACCACCAGCCTTCCACGCATGCACACTCCGCTACCTAGAGATATCCAAGACAACAAAAATCACAGTCTTAATCTCATTCTAAACAACAGTTGTCTTTTTGACTCCCTTCTAGAGAGCATTGCAATGTCCCACTCATTCTCTGTCCAGATCTTCCAATAGGGGGTACTCCTTCACTTTTGCCATCATTGGACTCATAACATTGAACCAATGGGTACTCCAAGTAGTAATGCAAGGTTATGCTCTGTGCTTACTGCAAAAGCCTCCATTCTACCCCCCAAGAGAGTCTCTCTTTATTTCCCTCCAGACGACCCTCCTTCACCACAAGCTCTCAGCCTGTCTTCAGATAAATGCAATTGAAAAAGTTTCCCTGCAAGATAGGGGCCGAGAGTTCTATTCCAAGTATTTCTTGAAACCCAAAAAAGACTTGAGGTCTCTGCCCAATTCTAGACCTCCATGCTCTCAACAAATACTTAATGAAGGAAAAGTTTCACATGGTCTCTTGGGAAGCCTTCTTAACTACTATTGGAGAAAAACGATTGGCTCTGCTTTCTAGACCTCAGAGAAGCATACATTTGCATACTAGTCTTACCTGCCAACAGAAAATAACTCTCGCCATTTTCACTACAAGGTCTTACCCTTCAACCTGGCATCAGCGCCGAGAGTATTCACGAAATGTCTGGTAGTAGTAATTGCAATCCTTCACTCATAGGGGGGGGGGGGGGTTTCATGTGTTTCCTTATCTAGAGGACTGATTGATCAAGGTTTCATCGCAGCAAACTCAGCATGCCATCAACTTGACAGTTTGTCTGCTGGAACTCTTGGGATTTGCAGTGAGCTACCAGAAATTGCATCTCCAACCAACGTAGGCCTTAAAATTTATGGGAGCTTTTTTGGACATCACACAAGCTCGAGCTTTTCTGTCTCAACAGTGTGTCAAAAATCTTATCCACCTGGGTTGAAAAGTGTCCTCCCTACCATACACTACTACACGTTAGATGTTGCATCTTCTGGGTCACATGGCTTTGACTGTTCACATCACTCATCTACATCTCAGAGTACCCCAATGGACCCTCTCCTTTCAGTGGACACAGTCCACCAGGTCTCTTTCTCAACTAATACAGGTGTCCTCAGACCTTGATCACTCCCTACAGTGGTGGATCTTTCCAGAGGCCGCCTCTTCCAGCCTCCCCCTCCAAAAGCTTCTTGCCACAGACACTTCCATGTTAGAAACTAACTTGATGGCCTATACATGCAAGGTGTCTGGAATCCTCTCGAACAAGCTCTCTACATCAATTTCCTAGAACTCCAAGTAATTTGCAGTGCCTTCTGCACTTTTTTAAAATCATTTGCAGAATCAATAGTCCTCATTTGCTCCAATAATCAAATCGCCATGTTCTGCATGAACAAACAAAGCAAAATGATCTCACCCACTCTGCCAAGAAACAATAGAAATATGGACCTGGGCGATTGCCCGCAGTATACCTTGAAGGGAAACAGAACATCTTAGTAAACAAACTGAGCAGACTCCTTCAACCTCATGAGTGGTCTCTCAACATATCTGTCTTGCATCAGATATTACTAGATCAAGAGGACGGACCCCTGAAATTGAACTCTTTACAACCTCTTCCACTTTATTGCTCCAGACTCTACACTCCTAATCATCTAAAGTCGGATGCTTTTCTCCTTGACTGGCGAGAGATAATCCTCTATGCATTCCCTCCAATACTTCTCATTGGGAAAATTCTACTCAAACTTTGCCAAGATCGTGGCACAAAGATTATCATCATGCCCCATTGACCACCTCAACCACGGCACCTTCTCTTTCTACAGCTCAGTGTTTTGGAACCCATCACACATCATTTGTTTCTAGTATTACTCACACAGAACAAAGGCTTTCTTTCTCTCTCATTCCAATCTTTGCTCATTAGCAGTCACAGCATGGTATCTCTTCAAGGAGTAGATGCTTTCACCCTATCTGTACTAGTGTCTGCTATCATTGAAGCTTCCAGAAAACCTTCTACACAACAATTGTATTGTTTCAAATGGACTCAATTCATTGTCTGGTGTAATCACTAGATCCAATCACATGTCCTCTGCAATCAGTTCTTAATGATCTCCTTAACTTTTCTAATTCTCGGCTCAAGACTACTTCAGTGTGTGTTCATCTCAGTGCTGTTAGTGCCTTTCATTCACCATTGGACAAGAAACCATTGTCTGTATATCTTTTGGTCTCCAGATTCATGAAGGGCTTTTACCATACCAAGCTATGAGAAAGACCACTTTTGAACCTCTCTCAACTTCTTCCCTCATACATCTGTCTTGAAAAGTGGTCTTTCTCATAACCCTGACTTTTGCATGCTGGGTCAGTGAACAGACACTTACTGTATTTCAGATCCACCCTATACAGGATTCCGTCATGACAGGTTTGTTCTCCAAACACATCCAAAGTTTCTCCCAAAGGTTGTCTCCAAATTTCATCTCAACCAGTTCATAGTTCTACCTGTTTTCTTCCCAAGATCCCATTTTCACCTTTGTGAGGCAGCTCTTCGTACTTTGGACTGTAAATGTGCACTTGTGTACTACATGGATCGAACTGAGCCTCACAGAACTACTAGTCAACTCTTTTTGTCATTCAACCCTAACAGAACCAAGAGAACTTGGTTATCATACTGTATCCCTTCACATATGCTTAGGCTGAACTGATACTAGAGGGCCATGTCACAGCTCATAAGGATGAGATATGAAAACTTCAGTAGCCTATTTGCACTCTGCTTCTATTGAGGATGTTTGTAAAGCAGCCACTTGGTCCTCAGTCCATACTTTCACTTCTATTGCTGTTGGAGACTCATTCCAAATGGGATAGTTGGTTTGGGCAGGTAGTTCTGCAAAATTTATTCTCTTCATAAATGCCAACTTTCCCTCCAACCTTTTGGGTTTTGCCAGCTCAAGTTTGTTAATTGTAACTTTTCTTAGAGGCATGATCCTGACAGCTTGGGAGTCCAATATGTGAGAATATTATACCTGCTTGTCCTTGGAGAAAGCAAAGTTACTCACTTGTAGCAGATGTTCTCCAAAGACAGCAAGTATATATTCTCACAACTCGCCCACTTCCCCTAGTTGACTTCTTAACTTTCTTACTGAACTGCAGGTCCAGCGAGCCAACATCAGGCAGGAAGGTACTAACACATGCGTGGTATGGGCAGTCCTACCAGGTTCCATGGATTACATCACCCACATGTGAGAATAGATACCTGCTGTCCTCTGAAAATATCTGCTATAGGAGAGTAATTTTGCTGTATAGCTGTTTCAGGGTGAATTGAGATCAGTAGGAAAGTTGAATGCTATATATTTTTAACTTGTTGTTGACATTTTAATAGGGATGTGGAGGACCCTGAATATAAGCCGGCTCCAGCACTCTTTAAAGATGATTTGGAGGTACTGTTTACACCATTTATATTTAACCTCATTAACCATTCTAAAAACTGTTGATTTGAATGATGAAAATCCACTCTCCTTGCCTTGGCCTAAACTTTTCAGTGTCAAAGTACAACAAGCAGCAACCCTGTGGCAAATTCAAGTAAATCTCCCCAAGCCTCTGAATTATCTTGTCTTTAGAAATCAATTAATGTTTTAAGTGGCCTGTGTTTTAATTGAAGTAGCTAATAGATATTTTCTATACTACACGTTCCTAAATTGTAAAAAAACAAAACTATAGAACAGCACCTTTTACAACAAGATGATGGCAAGCCTAATAAGACCCATATTACCTACACAAATTACATACTATTTTGTGAGCAGTCACTACAAAATTTTGTTGAACTATCCCATTTACCAGACTGCCTTATCTGTTGTTTGCTGCAATTTTTAACACATTTTGAAAAGATTCAATAAAGTAGCATGTAAAATATATGGGTGACGTCATCCACGGAGCTTGGTATAGACAGTCCACAAGTGCAGTGTCACTTTAAAACTTGAAGACTGCCTGCCGCAGGCTCGTGAGACCATCAGTTCTTAGATTTCCGTGGAGCTGAAAAGCCATTTCTTTCCATTTCTCTCAGCGTACATATTATATGTACCTATTTAGGCGTAGTTTTTCTATGTACTTTTTGTGCATATGTTCTCGATTAATACTTTTGTGCCTTCCCGTTAATCCAGTTTCATTATTTTTTATCGAGTTTTTAGTTTGGGCCCTCAGTCCTTCTTAAGCCTGTCCTCAGGACAGGATCATCAAGACTTTATCGGTTTACAATCTACTCAATCTTCCCAAACCACTCAGTTCTGACCTTGCGTCAGTGGTTTTTCCTCTGATGTCCAAGGCTTTTAGTGGATTTAAGCGGTGTTCACAGGGCCATTTCTCTTACTAATCCACCTAGCTGTTGCATTCAGTGCCTAGGTTCTGATTACCATGATTTTTCTTGTCTGCTCTGTTTAAATTACAGAAAGATCACTAAAAGCCAGAAAATTACAGTTTGAAAAATTCACTATGTCTTTTTCTATATTAGAAATGGCAGGAATCTCCGATGCCAATCCTCAGCATCTGATAACTCCGGTACTGATGGCATCAACATGTCTATGTCAGTGGTTCCCAACCCTGTCCTGGAGGACCACCATGCCAGTCGGATTTTTGGGATAGCCCTAATGAATATGCATGAGAGAGATTTGCATATAATGGAGGTGACAGGAATGCAAATCTGCCCCATGCATATTCATTAGGGCTATACCAAAAACCCGACTGGCCTGGTGGTCCTCCAGGACAGGGTTGGGAACCACTGGTCTACGTCATCGGTGCTGCTTGCATCAGAGAAACCTGTAAAAAGGCTAAGAAGCATAAACACACTTCCCCCTCCAGGAATGTTTCAGTATCATCTCAAGCATCTTCACCATCGACGTGCACCAAGGAACCCACAGAACCCCCAGCCCCTCCAATCCCCCAGCTAGAAACACCGCCCCCCCCCCGCCTCAACCCATCTCCCCCATCCATACCAGCCAGCCATACAGAGAAAACAAGCCCATACCATCCATCTAACACACACATCCGTACCTACCCCCAAAGCCCCTGTACTGAAACCCCCCCTTCTGTAACAACCCCATGACTGTAATATCCCCCTCCCAGCACCCACAAGTCAAAAGGTACACACTGTTGCTTATCCCATAAGTCAATAACAAACCGCTTGCTTCGGGAGAGCAGTAAAAACGCACTTCACTAAAAATTGGCAGATTAAACACAGTACAAAATGTCTGAAGTGTAGCAGAAGAGAGGGGAATAAAGGTGCCATTCACCACCCCATCACACTATAACACCTCTAATCCCCACAGCTGAGGAACAGTCTCATAATACAGAACTCCCTACCGGCACACTCCGCAGACAGGACAAAACCACAGGTCCCCAGCCAGGCATGCTTCTCCCCTCGACCCAGGCACAACTAGGAAATCGGATCGTGCCAAGGGAGCTGGAATAAACCGTTAAAATGCTCTGGTTTGCTTACTTGCATTGGTCCAAGAAAAACTTCACCTTGGCCGGGGAGTCCATAAACAAAGTCTTATTGTCATGAACCACCCTCACCCGAGCCGGATTCTGCAAGGCAAATTTTATCCCCTGTTCAATTAACAGTGCAATATGGGGCCAACAAACATCTTGCTCCAAACACACGTGGCAAGAAGTCCTGAAAAAGGAGAAGCTTCTGCCCTTTGTACTCCAAACTTTCGCTGCCGGTAACGGGCCATATGGGAAGCTTTTTCAGCATAGTTAAAGATGCGGGTGATAACTGGCTGAGCCTTTACATTTGCCTCTCATAGTACTCCAATCCGATGCACCTGCTCCGCTTTAAGGCATGTACCCTCTACTTCCAGGCCCTGCTCTTTCGGCAGCCATGATTCCACCAGGTCCTAGAGTTCCTAATCCTTGACAGCCTCTGGGAGACCAATAATCCTGATATTATTCCTCCGTCTCCGGTTCTCCTGGTCATCTACACGATCAGCCAATACCTGCACTTGTTTTTCCAGAGACGCCATTTTCATGTTAAGAACTTCCATCAGATCTTCTGTCTAGAGACATGTTCCGCTTGCCCCGCCACACTCTCCTTTAAATCATCCAGAGCGGCATGCACTTTCAAGAGTTTATCATCAAGGATAGCAGTAAGAGTATGAGTTATTTCCTTGATAGTCGCCTCCTGCAGCTGAACAACTGGGCTAGGAGATGCCATTTTGCTTGCGAAAGCACTGCTGTGAGGTTTGGTGGGCTGCAGAGTTTTTGCAGGCATACCACCAAGCCAGAGGCAGAACAATGGTCGCTAGATCCCTCCAAGCAAGCAGGGGATCCCCACACCTCCTCCTGAGGCACAGGAAAGGTCGGAGAAGCAAGTTGGTGGGATATAGTAGCAGATATAAACGCAGACACTGAGGAGAGATGGTGACGGGCGTCCTCTCAGGTAGCTGCTATCACGTAACCCCTCACTTTTTACAACATTCTACCATGACAGGGTAGTTCTCCATACTCATCTGAAGTTCCTCCCTAAAGTCATCTTGGAATTCCATCTGAATCAAACTATAGTTCTACCTGTCTTCTTTCCAAGACTACATGCTCATCTTAGTGAAGCTGTACTCCACACATTGGACTGTACGCGAGCCCTCATTTATTACTTAGATTAGATTAAATCTCACAGAACTATTCAGCTTTTCCTGTCATTCAATCCAAACAGAATTGGAGCTCCTTTTACCAAGAGAACCATCTCAACATGGCTGGTGGATTGTATATCCTTTTGCTATGCTTGGGTGGGGTTGACACTCGAGGGCTGTGTCACTGCACACAAAATGTGAGCAATGGTGACTTTAGCTCACCTACATTATACTTCCATTGAAGACATCTGCAAGGCAGCCAACTGATCCTCAATCCATACTTTCACATCTCATTACTGTTTGCAGAATCATTCCAGAAGAGATAGTCTGTTTGGCTAAACAGTTTTGAGAAATTTATTTTCCATTTAGAAGTGAACTTCCCTCCAGTTCTATTGGGTTTTGTCATACTCATGTATATATCCATTATTCTCATCCAGACTCATGACCTTGCAGCTAGGGAGTCCATTTGTAAGAATATGCTGTCTGCTTGTGTTGGGATAAAGCACAGTTACAACCCTCTCTCCTCCCCTAGTTGATTTCTTAACTTTTTTACTGAACTGATGGTCCTGCGAGCCAGCGGCGGGCAGGAAGGCACGTGCATGGTGTGGGCAATCTTCAAGTTTTAAAGTGACACTGCATTTGCAGCTTCCATGGATGACGTCACCCTTATGTAAGAATATCTGCATTCTGTCCCTGGATAACATCTGTTACAGATAAGTAACTGTGCTTTATGTTCATATATACTTTACTGTTGTGTGTTTGATTAGGTCTTTCCTGTACATTATGGAGATCCTTTCTTTTTCAATTTTGTTTTCTTTTAATGTTAGCCGCTGAGAACTGTTGTAAGCTTCAGTGGGATATCAATTTTTAATCAACATAAACATAGTTCATAGCATAAACACTTTGCATTATTGAACTTGTTGTCCCTATTTATTTATGTTTAATTTTGACATGAGGCAAATAATATTTGAAAAATAAAAGGTTATTTAACTACATTGTCAACAAACATACCAGATCCTGAATATACTTTTAAGGTACAAGGTATTCAGATTTAAGCAATTTGTCATAGCTTACCCAAAATATTGTGTCATCTGTTTTTTGTTAACATTTAAAAATCTTCTTTCCCAGCAGTCCCATTCTAATACATTTGTTTTATCTTATATGTTTTTAATTAGGATGATGTATCTTCACCAGGTGATCTTATAATAGCAGATGGAGGTAAATGAGTATTGACATTCCATTTCTGTATTGTGCAATAGGCCATTAAAGTATCAAATATTCAGATAAGTAGGGATGTCAAAGAGGCAATGTTCACAAATCCCAGATGTAAAGGATTCTTAGTTATTGTACAGTGATGATGCTTAGTCTCCAGCCTTGAGTTATATGTATTTTAAGTTCTGGAAGTATCTATGATGGCTAGACTTAATGGGACCATAGATTATGAAATTTGGGAAAATGTAGAAAGGATGTAAAGGCTAGCTCCAGTTGAGATGGAAGCCCAAAATGCCAGATACTCATTAAATACTTTGAACTATGTCAGAATCCTTTTTTTCCTACTTTTTAAACTAGAGTCTTACGAGCAATGCCTAAAAACATTAATTGAAACTAGTCTTATGAGCAATGCCTAGAAACATTATCTTTATTTTTTCATTAGCATAAAATAGAAAGAAATTTCATAAATCAGGCCAAATTATTCTTGGTGGTCAACTATTGATAAAATTCTGGTCGGAGGCAGTTGCTTTTTTTAGCACAGTAAATCTATTATATGATGTAACTTGAGGGGTTTTAATGAATAATGGTTTCTGTTAATTTTACAAGAATGTGTACTTTGAATTTAATGTTAGTTTTCTCAACATGTTTTAGCAGAATTGAAGGGTGATAGGTAGCATTGGTAACTGAAGTCTTTCATTTATCCGCAGAGCAGTTACAGTATGATAGTGCACATCATTACATTGCCCTGCTTATAGGCTTTAGCACTTCTGCAGAGGTGAGGTTCTGCCTATAAGAGTGGAAGGAAAATTCAGCTCTGCTGATTCAGGGGCAGATTCTTAAATCAAAAATGTACATTTTTTAAATTTATTTATTTATATTTTAACACTTTATCAAGAGATACACTTCTTGTACAGAACTGAATAAGCTATACAATTGCTATCAAAGGAAATTAAATTTTTAAAAAAAGTAAAATTATTCACTTAATCAATATTTAAAGTCCCATATTGACAAGATCCAAGATTCTAATGAATGAATTTCAATAAAGAAAAAAAGGAAAACACATCCTATTCACAAAATAGGCGGTCAACTGTTAGTGAATACAGAAACAATTTCTTATTAAGTTGTTGTTAAATTTCCCCCTTCAAGACGCTTCATAGTTAAGAATCCTGACAGCTGAGAAGGTTCAAAAAATATATAGGTATTAGACTTGTATTTTTATAACACATTTACATGGGTATCGCAGAAGAAAAACAGCCCCCATTGCAGTCACCCCTGGTTTTAACAACAAAAATTGTTTTCTACGTCTCTGGGTTTCTTTTGTCACATCTGGAAACACTTGAATTTTTTGACCCAGAAATTCCTTATGTCTATTCTTGAAGAATAATTTCAAGATCCAATTCTTGTTAGGCAACAATACTACTGTGACCAACAAAGTAGCTGGTTTAACTAATTCTTTCAAAGAGGTATCCAACAAAGTTGATACCGTATTTTCGCGGATATAACGCGCACCGTTGTAAAACGCGCACAGGGGTATAGCGCGCATAAATCACGAAGATATGTAAAAAAACTTTTCTATACCGCGCTCAGGCATATAACGCGCATGCTGCCCGACTCTCCTCTGGCCACCCCGACTCTCCTTTCGCTCTTCCCGACTCTCCTCTGGCCACCCCGACTCTCCTTTCGCCCTCCCCGACTCTCCTCTGGTTGCCCCGACTCACCCTGACTTTCGGTGCACTGCCCCGCCTCTCCGTGCGCTGTCCCGACTCTCGTTCACCTGCCCTGACTTTCCGTGCACTGCCCCGCCTCTCCGTGCGCTGTCCCGACTCTCGTTCACCTGCCCTGACTTTCCGTGCACTGCCCCGCCTCTCCGTGCGCTGTCCCGACTCTCGTTCACCTGCCTTGACTTTCGGTGCACTGCCCCGCCTCTCCGTGCCTGTCCCCCTTGAAGTCCTGTCCCCCCTTGAAGGTCTGCCTGTCCCCCCCTTGAAGGTCTGCCTGTCCCCCCTTGAAGTCCTGTCCCCCTTGAAGGTCTGCCTGTCCCCCTTGAAGATCTGCCTGTCCCCCCTTGAAGTCCTGTCCCCATCCTGAAAGCCTGATGCCCCCCCTCGACGTCCGATTCTTCTCCCCCCTCGGCAGGACCACTCGCACCCCCACCCCGAAGGACCGCAGACTCCCCGACAATATTGGGCCAGGAGGGAGCCCAAACCCTCCTGGCCACGGCGACCCCCTAACCCCACCCCGCACTACATTACGGGCAGGAGGGATCCCAGGCCCTCCTGCCCTCGACGCAAACCCCCCTCCCCCCCAGCCGACCCGCGACCCCCCTGGCCGACCCCCACGACCCCCCCCACCCCCCTTCCCCGTACCTTTGGAAGTTGGCCGGACAGACGGGAGCCAAACCCGCCTGTCCGGCAGGCAGCCAACGAAGGGATGAGGCCGGATTGGCCCATCCGTCCTAAAGCTCCGCCTACTGGTGGGGCCTAAGGCGCGTGGGCCAATCAGAATAGGCCCTGGAGCCTTAGGTCCCACCTGGGGGCGCGGCCTGAGGCACATGGGCCAAACCCGAGCATGTGTCTCAGGCCGCGCCCCCAGGTGGGACCTAAGGCTCCAGGGCCTATTCTGATTGGCCCACGCGACTTAGGCCCCACCAGTAGGCGGAGCTTTAGGACGGATGGGCCAATCCGGCCTCATTCCTTCGTTGGCTGCCTGCCGGACAGGCGGGTTTGGCTCCCGTCTGTCCGGCCAACTTCCAAAGGTACGGGGAAGGGGGGTGGGGGGGTCGTGGGGGTCGGCCAGGGGGGTCGCGGGTCGGCTGGGGGGGAGGGGGGTTTGCGTCGAGGGCAGGAGGGCCTGGGATCCCTCCTGCCCGTAATGTAGTGCGGGGTGGGGTTAGGGGGTCGCCGTGGCCAGGAGGGTTTGGGCTCCCTCCTGGCCCGATATTGTTGGGGAGTCGGCGGTCCTTCGGGGTGAGGGTGCGAGTGGTCCTGCCGGGGGGGGGATGGATCGGACGTCGGGGAGTCGGCCGGGCAAGAGGGCTTGGGCTCCCTCTTGCTCCGATCGTGGATGCGGGTGCGGGTGGGAGCGCGTGCGAGCGGTCGTTCGGGGTGGGGGTGCGAGCGGTCCTGCTGGGGGGGTGAATCGGGCGTCGGGCGGGGTGGGAACTGTTTAAAAACTTTTGTATACCGCGCTCAGGCATATAACGCGCGAGGGGTATGCGCGGTACGTAAAAACCACGTATAACGCGCGCGTTATATCCGCGAAAATACGGTAAGTCCATCTGTTGATTCTGATCTTGATGTGGATGTTGTTGCCCCTCTTGATCTTTTATTGGAAGATAATACATTTTTGATAAAGGAGGAAACAGTTTTTCTGATATATCGAGAATTTCATGAAAATATTTTTTTTAACATTTCTTTAGCTGATATTGAGTAAATTTTAGGAAAATTTAAAATTCTAAGATTATGTACTCGACTATTATTTTCCAATATTTCCATCTTTCTTCTCAAATTCAAATTATCTCTAATCATAGTGGATTGTATCTGATTAACTTACTCAGTTGACACCCATCTTTTTGAGAGTATATGAATATATGATATTTTTATGTATACACAGATGGTCAAATGGTGGAAGGAGACAAGATTTATTGGCCAACTCAATCTGCATTAACAACACGTTTGCGACGGCTTATTACTGCCTTTCAACGTACCAGCAAGAATCGACAGACCCAACAGGCATTTCCTGTGCAGGCCAGTGTCATGCAGCCCCTGTATGAAAAATCAACTCTGAATTCCAAAGTGGCTGCCAAAATTGAGAGACAGCAAAGGTATTTCTTAATTTGTTCTGTATATTTTGTGGTTGATGAGAACTGTCCTCTGATTTCCACTTGTCTTCCTACAAATGAGAGAGTAGGAGCTAGTCTTTTTTGCTTGTGTTTGTTTTTTCTCTAACTTCAGTATTTTTGCAGCTTCAAGTGTTCATGCTGCAGAGGTTCCCCGCGGGGACAGCTCTGGCTGCAGGAGATCGCAGACTTTACTAACAAAGTCTGCTTTCAGAGGGTTGGCTGCAGTGCTCCAACCTGGATAGCCTGTGTTCATAAATTGGGGCTCAGGGACCATTCTTTTGGTAGCGTTGCTCTTCCGCTACTGGGTGTGAGCGCAGAATGCATGGGTTTGTGATGGTTTTTCCAGGATTGGGGCCTTTGTATAAATTAATTATACAAGTTGGCTGCAGTGATCTAACCTGGATAGCCTGTATTCACAAATCAGGGCTTAGGGACCATTCTTTTGGGAGCGTTGCTCACCCCCAGGCTCTTCCGTTAGTGGGTGTGAGCACAGGCTGCATGGCTCCATGGTGGTTTATCCAGGATCAGGGCTGACTTAGTTCCTCCACCCATTTGCGTACACGGATTTGCGTATCCAGGTGAGGTGGAGATCTCTGGCCGGTGCGTTTGGGCCTGAGAGGCAGTCAGAAGAATGGCAGTCCAGGTCTCAGGGCTTAGAGGCAGAGATCTCCCTGTAAATTGTTTCAGCTTCTGTCTTGCAGCTCCCAGCACACAGCACGGCACAGTGAGTAACAGGCCTACAGCCTACAGATTTTGGGGTGTCTCTAAATTGGAATTTTAAGTGGTTTGGGTGGGACATAGCCCTAGGTCTTCCCACCTCAAAAATCCTAAAATTGCTGTGTTTTAGGGGTCGTTGTAGTTTCCTGGGCAGTTTTATTAGTAAAATTGCTCCCACAGTGGCCATCTTGGATTTTCCAGATCTGAATTTAAAGCTTCTTTCTGTCTCTACAAGCTTCGTTTTCGTAAGAAAACACATCAGATGTACTCAGGGCAGGATACTTCAGATTCATGCCTTGTTTGTAGTGGATGGTTGATAGACGAGCATCCATGTACCACATGCCACGTGGCACGTGAGGAGGGGTGTAGTGGTGTCTTCTTTTGCCTTGTCTTCCCCTTCGGGGGGAGTGGTTCTACTGCTCAGTCCATCAGAAGCCAATCCAATCTTTCCAGAGGTTTGCTTTTTCAAACACCCCCCTCACCAGAAGATTCTCACGACATATTCGACAACCTATGCTTGGGGAGCTCACCTAGATGGTCTCCTTACTCAAGGTCATTGGTCTGCCACAGATCGTCGTCATCACATAAATCTTTTGGAACTCAGAGTGATTTTCAATGCTCTCAAAGCTTTTCAACATCTTCTTCAAAATCATCATTGTCATCCGTATAGCCAATCAAGTAGCTATGTACTACCTGAACAAGCAAGAAGAACAGGGTCTCTGGGTCTCTTCTCCTTTGCAAAGAAGCTCAAAAGATTTGGAATTGGGCAATTTTTCTAAAAGTTGTGTTCATTCATGGAGAGAAAAATTCACTGGCTGACAAATTAAACCGCATTCTGCAACCTCACGAATGGACGCTGAACTCAGCAGCTCTCCATCAAATTTTTTCTCAGTGGGGAACCCCTCAAGTAGACCTTTTTTGTGTTTCCCCACAACAACAAGCTGGCCCAGTTCTGTTCCAGACTATACTCTCCTCATCGCCTGAAGACATATGCTTTTCTCCTGAACTGGGCGAACAAGTTCCTCTATGCATTCCCTCCATTTCCACTTATTCTCAAGACACTTGTCAAACTCAAACAGGAATCTGCCATCATGATTCTGATAGCTCCTCGGTGGCCCTGACAACCTTAGTTCTCCCTTCTACTTCAACTCAGCATCAAGGAGCCACTTCATCTGCCAGTATTTTCTTCTCTTCTAACACAGAGTCATGATTCTCTTCTTCATCTCAACCTGTAGTCTTTGCACCTGACAGCTTGGTACCTCTCGGGATGTCAGAGAGATTTTAGATGCTTCCAGAAAATGAGCCAAAAGACAAAATTATATTAAAAAATGGACTAGGGTTTCTGCTTGATGAAATCTTCATCACCAGGAGCCACAGTCTACCTCCTTGTCTTTGATTCCGGTATCTATTCCATTTATCTCAATCTGGCCTCAAATCCACCTCCATTAGAGTCCATCTCAGTACGATTGTTGCTTTTCATCAACCATTAGATGGAAAACCTCTCTGCTCATTCTGTGGTTTCCAGATTTATGAAAGGACTTTTCAGTGTCAAACCGCCTTTCAAACCAAGTCCAGAAGTTTGAGATCTCAGTGTTGTTCAACTGATGAAGCCTCCATTTGAACCAATGTCTATGGCTCATCTTAAGTATCTCTCTTGGAAAGTAGTTTTCCTCATTTCTTTCATGTCTGTTCGCAGAGTAAGTGAACTTCAAGCATTGGTATCGGACCCACCATTTACAGTATTCCATCATGATAAGGTGGTACTCCGCACCCATCCAAAATTCTTACCCAAAGTTGTTACTGAATTTCATATCAATCAATCGATTGTTCTCCCAATGTTTTTTCCCAAGCCTCATTCTCAACTTGGAAAAACAGCTTTTCATTCTCTGGGCTGCAAAAGAGCATTGGCATACTATTTGCAATGAACTAAATCGCACAACTTTTTATCTCCTTTTGAAAGGTCACTTGGACACACAAAGTCAGAGGCGTGAAGAAAGTACAAGAGGTTTATTACAGAATGCATGCTGGACCCCTGAGCTCCAAGCTGGCTCAGAAGTGCCGAAACCAGGAAGTTACAGAGATATTTATTCATTTTTCTGGCTATACAACTGAATTCTAGAAAAAGCTTTTCACGTGTTACTTTTCTTAACACTCATTGGTTCTAAGCTCACACTAGCAGGTCACTAGCAGGACACTTACCTAACTCTTACAGTTCTAAATGTTAAATGTACAGAAGGGCAGGGTACATCATGGCTCAAACTCTTATCTATTTAGCTTACAATGTGGTAAGGTAGGGACATACATTTTAGGCAGATGAGGTCAATAGATTGTACACTGTTTTCAGCTATGTAGGCCAGAGCAATATTTTAAACAACAGTTAACCATTTCATGACCCTACACTTTGATCCAAACAAATTGGGGCATTCTGTTTCCAAAAGGATGATTTCCAACTGGTTGGCTGCTTTTTGTTATGCTCAGGCTGGGCTGCAACTTGAAGATAAAGTCATGGCCCACAAGCTTTTCTCCGCTCTACTTCAAGTGATGAAATATGCAAAGCTGCTACTTGGTCCTCGGTTCATACCTTCACTTCTCATTACTGTCTGGACTCCTATTCCAGACAGGATGGACATTTCGGCCAAGCAGTATTACAAAATTTTTTTCCTAATAGCCAATTCTTCCACCATTCCATCTCTGGTTAGCTTGGAGGTCACACATATGTGAGAATATGTTGCCTGCTTATCCTGGGATAAAGCATAGTTACTCACTGTAACAGGTGTTATCCAGGGATACCAGGCAGATATTCTCACAACTTACCCCCCTCCACTGGTTGGCTTCCTAGCTGGCTATCTGAACTGTGGAGACGCGTGCCTATGTCAGACGGGAAGACACTTGTGCATGCGCAATGCAGTCAGTCATGAACTTTCTTAAGTTCTTAAAGTGCAAGAGCGCTTTAGCAGCTGTCTGTACCAGGGTTCTGTGGATGACGTCACCCATATGTGAGAATAATTGCCTGCTGTCCCTGGATAACACCGGTTACGGTAAGTAACTGTGCTATTTCTGCTTCGGACTTTGCCGGTGTCTATTTTGGGACCTCTTCTTCTGTATGTAAGATTAAGTAGAGATGTTATTACAGGAGCGGTCGTTTCCTTTTCTCTTTCCCCTTGGGAGGGTTCCCTTGCCCTTTCTTGTTAAACTTAGTAGATTGGCTCTTAGTTACTCATGTGACTGATTTATTGTTTACGGTTTGCTTGTTAATTGTTCATTAATTATTATTCTATTCCCTAAGTTTCAGAGCAGAATGTTTGTTGCCAGGGAAGTTCCTCGTGCCTCTCCTTCTCCTTATTTTTCATTGAAGTTCAATTGCTTTGGTACCAGCTGAGAAAGGAGCTGTTCTCCATTGCAGAAGAGGAGGATTTCACGTTCTTAAATGTGCTAGCCTTCTGCAGTTTCACGGGAAGTAGGAATTAGCTAAATTATTGACTCCTGTGTATCTTAACAGAAACCAGATTATCGAGGTAAGAACCTAATCTGTCAATCTGGTTGCCAAGCCACATGTTTTCTTCCTCTTTTTTTCTGTTGAAGACAGCCTAGGGCAGGGGTAGGCAATTTCGGTCCTCGAGATCCGGAGCCAGGTCCGGTTTTCAGGATATCCACAATGAATATTGTAACCCGCAGGCTCCGGGCAATGTGTCCAGGACTGTGGGAACAAGGATTATCCCCTTGTGAGCCGTGAAAGGCCACACAAGGAAGGAAAAAGCAAACCACTTTAGAATAAGGATTTTGCCCACAAGTCAGGTAAGTCTTTCATGAAAAACCAGGACTGGATTTATTAAAGTTGCCAAACAGTGAAACCAAAACATAAATAATTTGTCAGGACTTTTCACCAAGCAATCCAGTCTTTTCAAAAAACAAAACTCAATTTCAAAATCATACACAATAAAGTTTCAAACTCAAATAGCAAAAGGGCTCTGTATTTATCAATGAGCCTTAGCTTCAAAGTTCTTTCAAAAAGAAAAACTAACAAAAAGAAAACAGTCTCTTCCCTTTGATAGTAAACTTGGACTACTGTCAGTGACACAGCACTGCACTCCTTCAGCAATTGAAAATGCTAACCAGGTGATGTGCTCCACGAGTTGTAATACTGCTACAAAATAGAGCCCTCTATCCCACCTCAAAACGTGGGGCTAAATCCCCCACCACACTGGCTGGATAAAGTGTAACACCAAAAGATTAACAAATGTCAGTTTTACAGTCTCATCCTCCTGTGCTTCTCTGCTTCAGTTTTCAGCAGGGAAAAAAACACAGCCTCAAAAGAAAAAAACAAAACCCCAAAACAGTTCACTGTCCAAAGCATAAGTAATTGAGATACTCTTTAGGCAGATTTTGTACTTGCCTTGGAGAGACACACTTCCATGGGTTGATAATCTGATTGAACCTCTGTGCCTGGTTCTAATCCCAACTCCATAGCTTGTGAAACTTCAGAGAGGGCAGGAGTCATCTCAGTCCCAGCTTCAACAATCTCCATGCATTCCGGGGTTTGTTGGTCCTGCAGAGCTCTTAGTCCTGAGCTAGGCTGCCAGTACTTTTCTTGTGACTGTTCTCCACCTCTCCAATTCTCCCTCTGCCTTTCCAACCTCTCAGACCTGAGATTAAGGAACTTGCAACCCCGCCCAGCCTTCCCAGGTGCAAAGCATTTCCGGTCACCAGACCTGGGAAGTTGAGGGGGAGGGGAAGTCTGTAGCTCAACCCCTAAGCTCCCTCTGCTGGCTTTAGTAGGAATAGCAGGCAAAAAGGGAAACTGCTCTTTAGCTTGAGCAGAATGGGCACTAACTGCTCCAGGCATAGGCCTTATTCTAGGGCCAGTCCTAGCAGGCCTACCTCGCATACCACAATATGTATGAGATGGATTTGCATGCACTGCCTACTTCAGATGCAAATCTATCTCATGCATATTTATTGTGGATATCCTGAAAACCTGACCTGGCTCAGGCTCTCGAGGACCGGAATTGCCTATCCCTGGCCTAGGGGATCTGTGAATGAGGATTCACAATCCTGGTTTGTCCCTGGAGAAAGTAGTTACTTAAACCTGTAACAGGTGTTCTCCAAGGTCAGTAGAACTTGAATCATCACCACCCTCCTCAAAGAGTTGTATTCCCTTTTCCTTTAGCTATTAATAGACCAAGGAGATCCTGCATGACAACAGTGGGGAGGAATGGGTGTGCCCAAATGCTCCTAGAAAACATCATTAGGTTACTGTTTCCTAAGCAGGGCTCCATCAGTGATATCCCTCATGGTGAGAATTAAAGTCCTATTGTCCTCAGAGTGTGCCAGCTACAGGATAGTAACTTTGTTGTTTTGCTTATTTAGCAGAAAGTCAATAAGTGTCTTTGTGTAAAAAAGTATGTGAACTCTTCATTCAGTAGCTGGTGGCACCTTCTTGAGCAGCAATATTGCAACTAAATTTCCTGTAACTGCTGATTAGTGTTCCATACAGAATTGTTTCAGCTATGTAATATTTGAGGATTTCCTTGCATGAACAGTGGCCACAGTGGGATTAATTTAAGAATAACTATTTTAAGATTTTGATTTGTGATGTTTTTCCTAATGTTTTATATTTGTATTTTTGTAAACCACCTTGTTGTAGATGGTATATAAAATAAACAAACTCACTTTTGTCTAGCTACTGGATTTCAATAGGGTTTAAGTCAGGACTTTGTCTTGGACAATCCAACATACAAAATCTCTTCAGCCATTTGTTACTAGTTGAACAGTGACTCCTGACATTACAGTAGGGTTGACAAAAAGCTAGGAGTTCCCACTTGCATTGCTAATGAATTCTGCTTGTCTTTGGAACAAGCAGAGTAGCTTACAAATTATAGGTATTTTCCAAGGAGCAGGATCATCAAGTACACATTTCCACCTTCTTCCCTTTGGAGTTGGTGGTCTGAGTTTTTAAATAAGAGTGAGAGGGTGGTTTGAGAATTTCTTTACATATTTGGAAAGGTTTCCAGGGCCTTTTCAAGATTATCAGAAAGCCTAATTTTTTTCTGTCCTTGCATTAATGCCTTTTGGAAATCAATTTGGTCCCAAATTAATTCTTTGTTAGAGAATTATGTTGCCTTAACTTATGATACCATTTTATTTGGAACATCAATGAGATTAAAGAGCCAAATTTCAGCAACTAATAATAAATTATTATTAATACTAGTCGTTAAGCCCGTTACATTAACGGGTGCTAGAATTTATGTCTGTCTATATTTTTCTTTCTGTCTCTTTCCTCCCTCCATTTCCCTGTGTAGCGCTGTCTCTGCTTTCTTCCTCAGTCTGCACTCTCAAGCTGTAACATTACTGCTTAGCTTTTTCTCCCTGCAAGCATCTCTGCTCTCTTTCTCATCCCCAGTCTCTTTGCTATTTTTCTCTTCTTGCAGGGGTCTCTGCTCTCCTTTCTCTATATGTTCCTGATTCCTGCAAACTTCTGTTTTCTCTGTATGCTCTTGATCCTGTGTTTCCCTGTAGGTGTCTTTTCCCTTTTTTTTATTCCTTCTTCATGTATGGTTGATTTATTAAAAGTTTTTTTATTTTTCCTATTTGTTGCATACCTGTCTCCTTGGCCGCTGTATGTTTCTATTTTTTTTGCTTTGTGTGTTTGTTTGTGTTTTTTTTGCTGATTGTCTACTTGGTCGCTGTCAGTCTGTCTGTCTCATTGGCTGCTGTATGTCTGTATGCCTTTTTTTCAGTCTAACTCCTTGGCCACTGTATGTCTGGAAGGTTTTTTTTTCCTGAATTTATCCTTGGGCATTGTATTTTTTATTTTTTTCTGTTTGTCTCCTTGGCTGTTTGTATTTTTTTGCTGTCTCTCTGTCTGTCTACTTGGACGCTGTATGTAAGTATGTCTGTCTCCTTGGCTGCTGTATGTCTGTTTGTCATTTTTTTTCCTGTGTCTCTCTCTCCTTGTCCTCTGTGTTTTGTTATTTTTTCAATCTGTCTCTTTAGCCCCCTGTCCTTCTGTGAGTGTCTGTGTGTCTCTCTCTCTCTCCTTGTCCTCTGTGTTTTGTTATTTTTTCAATCTGTGTCTTTAGCCCCCTGTCCTTCTGTGACTGTCTGTGTGTCTCTCTCTACTTGTGCACTGTTGTTTGTTTGTTTTTTTTCAATCTCTCTTTAGCTCCTGATCCCCTCTCACTGACCCTTGCGCGACTGCATGTAATTCTGGTTAGGTTTCCATGGTAACCCTGCTCGCGGGTCTGTGAGTGTAGGGCCGTTTTGTCGGGTCTGGCGGCGCCGGGTGGGGAAGAGTCCTGGCTCCTTTTTTGGTTTGGGCCCGTGCAGAGGGGCTCAACAGCGCACAACCACCTTTCCTTCCCTCCCTCCATCAGGTGCAGTGCAGCTCCACCAATGTTAAAAGCAGCCGCGTCGAAATCGGAGCCCTGCCACTGCCGTAGCACTTTCCTCTCTGCCTTGGTCCCGCCCCTTCTCTGACATATGGGACCGCGGCAGAGGGAACGTGTTACGGTGGCGGCAGGGCTCCAATTTCAAAGCAGCTGCTTTTAACATAGGCGAAGCTGAACTGTACCTGATGGAGGAAGGGAAGGAACGGTGGGGCAAATTTCAGCAACGGCAGGAATTGTTTGGCGGACCAAGCACCGGTTGTTGCGGGAGGGGAGGGGGGGTGGAGTCGGCGACGTGCAGGCTGCTGTGAACAGGAGCGGCAGCAGCGGCAGGACCATGAGGCGGGAGTGAGTTGTTCGCCTTCCCCTATCTGGGGAAAGCGCCGTGCCGAGCAGAGGCGTGAAGGCGGGAGTGAGCTGTTCGGCTTCCCCTATCTGGGGAAACCGCCGTTGCGAAAATGGAGGGAAGTGCCGCGTTGTTAAATTTGTCAGCTTTGCGTGGGGCCGTAGTAAGAGCGGGGCATGCTGCACTCTTGGCGGCCACGGACATACGGATCATGGAAGCATGCGGATAAGAGTGCGCATGCGCCGCCTACGGTTTTATTATATAGATTGACAGGAGTTGCCATTCAGCACATTACCAGAAATTGGAAGGATTATACAAGACTTAATTATACCTTTTGGTGGAATTCTGTATGTCATATATATAAGATGGAAAGAACCATTGCTTTACACAATGGAAATTATACTAATTTTAAAAATATTTGGAGACCATTGATTGTATATTTGAATGATTAGACACCTTTATCTATAAAAGTATTATTAATGAAGGGTGGGGATATATAGTATGTGACTTGATTAAGTTCATTGTTATTGTTGGGTGGGATGGGAGGGGAGAGGGGGGTATTTATGTATTTAAGACATTATTGGTTAAGATTTTCAAGTGATTCATATGAATTATTTGTTATAATATTGTTGAATGATTTGAAAATGAATAAAGAATTGGAAAAAAAAAAAAATAGAAAGCCTGTCTGTGTTGGCACTTTTGAATGACATCAAAATGCTTGATAGGAAATCAGGATTTCTAGATAGGTAGATGCAGTTGAAGGGGTTAATGACCCAGTTCAACCGAAACCAGTTCCAGCGAGGACTGTTAAGTTCAGAGAAGCAAAGGAAAACTGCCAAATAAAAGAAAACTATCATAATTTTGCTGCTGTTTTTCAATTTAACCTTTTTTTTATTTTTCCTCTCCAGATGGACAAGGAGAGAAGAAGCTGATTTTTATAGAGTGGTATCCACTTTTGGAGTAGTGTTTGATCCTGATAGGGGACAGTTTGACTGGACAAAATTCCGAGCTATGGCAAGGCTCCATAAGAAAACGGATGAAAGCTTAGAGAAGTATTTATATGCATTTATGTCCATGTGCCGAAGAGTCTGCCGTCTTCCTTTCAAAGAAGGTTTGTAGGGTCTTGGTGTCCATTTTTGTTTCACTTTCACTGTTTTAGTCTCATTCTCTGCTAAATGTCTTTATGTTTGACACATAGACTAGAGTAGAATGTTATGTCTAAAGTGCAGAAAATAGGTAAACATCCAAGTTTGATATGTTGTAGTTCTTATTTACATTTGCCACCTTCTTCAGCTATGATGCCCTTTCCTGTTAATAATAAGAATAAAAGGGGCATTTCTTAAAAGGCCTCATTGTTCTACACCTGTGTTTCGTGATCCTGTTGTTAAGTTTCAGTTACCTATGTTTGGCAGCACTTTTACTAATTTTACTGTGCCAGCTAACCTCCCAGCATCCCTAAAACAGTGCAGCAGCAGTCAATGCCAGTTGGAGGAGGAGGGAGAGCTGGTGCTGAAGTGTCTGAGGAAGAGATTGAAAGGAGTGGATGAGAGAGGAGATAGTCTTGGGAATGGCTTGAGAAGTGGGAGAACCTGAGAGATACCACCATTTATTTTCTTCTTTATTCCATAGTCAGGATATCGACCTTTTATATAGCCTTTCTATAGGACCAGCAAAATATAAAATGTTTATATTTGATTTTAAGTTTACCATTACTAAGGTAGGATTAAAGCATAGGTAGACTAGGTGCAGTCTTTTGGCCCAAACATTAGTGGCACCTTCTTAGATAAGTAATTGATTTTCAATGAGAATTTTTATCTTGGTTAGTCATCTGCAAGTAGAAAGCAGTGGCATACCAGAGGTACCACCACCTGCAGAAGTCTAATCTACATAGCTGCTGTGCAGTTGTTTTCTAGTTGGCAGGCAAACTTGCTTACCTGCTTCTCTTCCTCTGCTGGTTTTTCTGCAGTTGGAACCACAGAGGGGCCCGTAATCTTGCAAAACCTGCCAGTTCTGCCTGCAGAAGATGCAGATGGAAAGGCAGAAGCAGGTATGGAGTACTGCTTGCTGATTCTTGCTGCCTGTAAGGAATCAAGCAGGGCAATGGGGGAGAGGGGATGATGGTGATTACTCTATTTTTGTATATATACCCAACATTTTCTGCCCATAACTCGCATTAAACCCATACCCATGTACAACCTGCAGGTAAGCACCAATTTTTGTAGGTAAAACTTTAGATAGCCCATGTCTTTGTATACCCTGCAGCCATATATTACCCACAATTCCAATAAATTTTGATATTTGATTCTGATATATAAACCTTGAACACTTGGTTAGTTAAGGTGTTCTTAACCACTGTTTTATATGTTAAATTGTGTATTGCCCATGAGGTATATATGTGAATATACGGAATGCCTGGGGGTGGAAGGATATGGTCATGATGTAAATTATGCCAGGAAGTTTGTAAGACTCTAATTTACTGGTGTTGGTTTAAAAATGTATACCTTGGCAATTGTTTAAAAATTATCATCAGTAATGTAGAGCTAATTTTACAATATAGTGGCTTATGCCTTTCTACAAACCCTAGATATGTTTCTAGACTCCCTGTTGCTGAGACTAAAAGTATTTGAAGCTGCTGCATTGCATAGCAGGCAAACATTGCTTTCACTATTAAATGCAGGCCTTTATTTTGGACAGGTCTTAAAGAATGGAATTAAAGTATCCAGTTCAGGATGTATTCAATTGCTCCTGTATTTTATAAAAAGCTTGGCCAAATGTGAAGCCTTTTGTAAAATAAGTATATGCACAGTCGTGTAAAATAAGTTGTGAAATAAGTATATGTGCAGTAGTTGTATGTTTACCAACACATACAACAGGACAAGCTCTCTATTTTTTTTTTTTAAACAAATTTGTACACGCACAAAAAGAGTGCCATCAACTCTGCATTTTCCTCACATAACGGCTAGCATTCACATTAAAACAATTATACAGCTTCCACGCGTTAAATGCCAGTACACATATATACATATGTAGCTAGCACATCTACAAATCTTTATTTTTTTTCTGTTTTGTTTCTTTCATTTTTGGAGGCAGTAATAAGGGATTAAGGGAAGTTACTCCCTTAATTCCTTCTATCAAGTCTTGCATGAAATGAGCACTTTTTAAATAACTATGCCTCTGAGCTGGTGCATAGCTTAACAGGAAGTTTTGGGGTTTTTTAAATATAAACAATATTTCCTGCATAGGATGGCGATTACTTGTATAGGTTTTTGACCATCCCAAACCATACCTCTTAATCTCTGTGATCTCCATGTGTATTAATAGTGGCTTTCTGAAATTACCATTTACATGTGTTTGTGATCTCCATGTGCAAATGCCACTATTTACATGTGGGGATGTTTCTAAAATAAAGGTCTTAGTGTTTCTTCCAGTACTGTACTGGAATTAGCTCTTAGAAGAGTTTCATTTTGCTCTCACCCTCAGTGGTTCGTAGAGGTAGCTAACCAGTATGTCAAGAGGATATTGATTTAAAAAGTGAGAAAAGAATCTTTATTGTAAATCAGGAGTGTGGAAGTAGAATATCTGCTACAGAAGTATTAACTGACAAATGTGGACATAATACTCAATTTGTTTTGTTTTTGAACACAGAATTAGTAGACCCAAGCATTTCCATTCAACCAATAACAGAAGAGCGAGCCTCAAGGACTTTGTATCGTATTGAACTTCTTAGAAAGGTGCGGGAGCAGGCTCTTCGACATCCACAGCTGTTTGAACGCTTGAAACTTTGTCAACCAAATCCAGATTTGCCAGTGTGGTGGGAATGTGGGACTCATGATAGGGATTTGCTCATTGGTGCTGGTAAACATGGAGTTAGTAGGACGGACTACCACATTCTCCGTGATCCTGAGCTCTCTTTTATGGTTGCCCAAAGGAACTATAGTCAGAATAAAGTGGCACATTCAAGAGCTCCTACTCCACTTTTACATCCTCAGTATCAGGTGGCATTGGCACCTTCTCCCCTCACACCTCAGTCAGCTACAAGACTGCAAGATATGAAAGGAAACAATGAGGAGACAAAAGTGAAACATGAAAACCTCAAAAATGAGTCTCAGTCTTCAGAGGAAGAGTCTATGTCTATAGAGGAAACTAGGACAGGACTGAAGTCTGAACCTATGAGTCCCAAGAATGTCACAATGTCACAAGCTGAGGAGCAGAAATCGATCATTAAGGTAGAAACAGATAGGCGCATGGTAGCAGCAAGGACAGAGCCCTTAACGCCAAACCTGGCTTCCAAGAAACAGCGAGGGAGGAAAAGAGGGTCTGAATCAAGTTCAGATTCTGATTCTGATTCCAACCAATCATCCTGTTCATCAAGGTCCTCTTCTTCCTCCTCCTCATCTTCCTCTTCGTGCTCCCACTCTCGATCAGGGTCTAGTTCTTCATCATCTTCATCCTGTTCTTCAACAACCTCATCTTCCTCCTCTTCCTCCTCTTCTTCTTCCTCTTCATCTGGAGAGAGCGACAGTGATGAGGAAGAGGTACAAAAACGAGGTATGTTATCGCTAATAGCTTTTTTTTTTTTTTTTTACAAGCTACCTTTTTATTTAACAACTGTAGAGGTGACACACAAATGAATTGTGAAGAACAGGTGAAGAGAAGGCTAAACATCAAAGCAACAGCAATGACTGAAGTATTAGGAGGCGCGCAAGATTTGAGCACAGCTTTATTTATTCAAGTATTTAGCCCGCTTTACCAATTACGCCCAGGGCAAATTACATATATAGTAATATTACAAAGCAAAAAAAAAACAAACAAACCAATGCAAACAAAATAATACATAAAACCATATATTATTGTCAATCCTGTCCCATAGAACAGTTGTACCCATATAAATAAAAAAAAATGAGCAATCTATCTAAAAATTAGTGTTAACACTTATATGAAATTCTAAAAAAATCATCATTATTCCTGATATACGAAGGGATACTGTTCCATAGAAAAGCCAGAGAACAAGAGTGTGCCTGCCTTTGGGCACATTCAAGCATAAAAGAGTTAACGGATGGAAGAGAAAAATCTGTTTCATTTTGCGAATATAAAGAACATAAACAGGTTATTCAAAAATATTTTGGCACTATTCATTGAAAAACTTTAAAAATCAAAATCAGCAATTTAAAGGAACAATGCTTTTCAACAGATAACCAATGCAAAGAAAAGGATAGGAGTAATGTGTCAAGACATGGCTGCACTTTGTATCTGTTGAAGTCTTTTAAGACTTTCCCATTATAATAATTTATCTAGGACTAGTTCAATGGTTGTATTCTGCATTGCCATGTGGAAGTTCCTAGGTTCTGTTTCTAAAGTCTTCTATATCCCAGCTTGACTGGGTGCAGGAATGCTGTGGAGGCAGCATTCATAGCCCCTTGGGGGAAAGAAGTCATCATTAAAGGACACCTTTTGGCTGGACTTAGAGGGTTTCAGAATGAGCCCTAGTACATGGTTCTTGGCTGCAGAACTGGTGCTACAATGACTTCACTAAGAGAAATGGGAGAGCATTTCTATTAAATAGAAGGAAAATCTCTGGTAGTTGTGAATAAGGGCTCATGTTGCTAGGAACCCAGTAGCTGCCCGATTTTCGATTCGAATCGATTCACTTGCTGCTGATCTATTTTTGCAAACCCATTCAGGCTTTCCCTCTGCCAGAGTCCTTCCATCTAATGTAACTTCCTGTTTTGCGAAACTAGAAAGGACTTCGGCAAAGGGAGCGCCGAGTGGACCTCTGTGCACGGATCGGCGGCAGCAAGGTAATTTTTACATTGGTTGGCTGGCTCTCCTTCCTGAAAGCATTTCTCCTCTCCTCCCCGCATCTGCTTTTTAATTACAGGCAAAAGCAGCAGTAGCGAATGCGATTAACTACCCTGCTCTCTAGTCTGGGCGTCTTCTCTCTATTCGGCCGCCCAAGCGGAAACAGGAAGTTTTCACTGAGGGCGGGCCACAGTGGAGAGAAGACGCAAGGAGTGGTGGCAGGAGAACTCTCTGGATCACTGAATCACTACCCCCCACCGGCAACAAGTTTTAACATCAAAATAAAGGTAGATGGGGGAAGAGGGGAGATGGACTTGGGGGAGTTGGTGGACTGGAGAGGGAGAGATGGATTTGGGGGAGAAGATGGGAGAGATGAATTGGATTGGGGGGAAGATGGATGGTGAGGGGGAGATGGACTTGAGGGAGATCATGGAGAGGGGAGAGAGGGAAGAAATAATCAATCTAAAAACAGAGAAGAGGGAGAGAGATGGTGGACAATGGGATTTAGAGAGGGAAGGAGCAGAAAGGGAGAGAAGTTGGACACAAGAGATGATGTAGGGAGGGGGATAGAGATACTGGATAGGAGGGAGAGCTGGTGGACCCTGGGGTGGTGGGGAAGGAGGGAGAGATGCTGGATGAAAGGGTAGTTGAGAAAAGGAGAGGTGATGGATCTGGGGATGGTGGGGTCCATCGCTGCAGCTGTGGGGATGGAGATAAAAAAAGGAAAGATGGCAGACCTCCGGGAGAGGGAAGGAAAACGGAAGGGGAGGACAGAGAAAGAAAAAAATGACAAATGGGCAGGAGACCCTGGCAAGCGAGTTATCAGAAGACGTTTGTCGCAGAGCCTAGGACCAACATGATTTGAATAATGACCAGACAACAAAAGGTAGAAAAAATAATTTTATTTTCTGTTTTGTGATTACAGTGTGTCAGATTTGAAATGTGTATCCTGCCAGAGCTACTGTTAGACCGCAAACGTGAGCTAGGATTTAACAGAGAGAGGAAAAGTCTTTTTTGTTTGTTTATTTTGTTTACACTGCAGCACCAGTGTGGGTAGGAGAGGGCAAAGGGGGTCAATGAAAGGAAGGCAAGAGAGCTAGCAAAGCCAATGATCCAGCTTTGGCTCATCTCATTGCCTATTCTTTAAATGCAGCTTGCTTGTCTGTTGCTGTATTTCTTACTATTCCTTTTCAAAAACAAATACTAATGAGGAAGGACGCTGAAGAAGAGCTCCTTTATGAACCCTTAAAAAAGCCCTTGTGGGCGAAACGGGTCCCGTCGGGGCATGCTAGAGACACTGCATTAAAAGGATAAGTAAAAAAAGAATTGCTGCTGTTTAGTATTTGTTTTTGAAAAGGAATAGTAAGAAATACAGCAACAGACAAGCAAGCTGCCATTTAAAGAGAAGGCAATGAGATGAGCCAAAGCTGGCTCATTGGCTTTGCTAGCTCTCTTTCCATCCTGTCATTGACCCAAATAAGTGAGGGTTGTGATTGCTGTGGTTCTTTCCAGTTTGCTTCACTTTTTCATTTTCTACATCCTTCTAGTATAAAATAAACCCACCAGGATGTTTGAAAAAATAAATAAATAAATAAAATACCCAATTGGGCAGGAAAATCAAATTTAATTAAATCAAAATTTTTTTTCCTGAATTGGGCAACACTAGTACTGATTGAGTTGGAAGAAAGGACTGCTGACCTGACTTCCCCTTTTTCTATCTCCCATTCCCAATGAAATTTAAATAAGCATTAGGGTGAGCAGATTCAGCTTCTGTTTTTCTGGATTCCTAGGAAGGGACCAAAACTAACGAAGTGCTATTTTATATGGAGCATTACTAGAACATCCCCTGATCTATTTGTGTCAAAGTTTGATCATATGTACTGTATAAGCTTAGGCCCTCTTTTACTAAGGTGCGCTAAGCGTTTTAGCGCTCGTTTAGCAAGCACTAAATCAACGCGTGTACTAACTGCTAACGTGTCCATAGGGTAACGTATGTATGCGTTAGTGTTTAGTGCACGCTAATATTTATCGCTCGCTAAAAAGCATAGCTCATCCTAGTAAAAGAGGGGTTTAGTTTGTGTTTTACTTTTAAAATTAAACAAACAATGATGGCTCTTTTGGGCTCCAGCATGTGCCTCCACTTTACAACGTAGTAGAGTCCTGTGCTTCAGGCTGGAAATTTGAGAGCTCTCAAGAACCTATGAATCAAGCAATTAATGTACATATAACCATTCTATCTGGATAAAAAATGCCTCAAACATTCAAGAAAGTTTCATTATTTGAGCCCAGTCTGTTTTCTACTAGTACTCTAGCCTCTTGTGCTCGTTCCCCTCAGATTCAGTGAATTAAAAAAAATGGAAAGTTAAAATATTCTGTGTTGCTAAATATAAATGTCAAATATAGTTTTTCAGTTTTGGATTTTCTTAATATGATGATGAAAGAGTAAAAATACCAGTTTTGATATAGAATTGAACATTTTGTAAGCAGCATTTACGATATCAATATTACAAGCTGTTCTCCCTTTCACTCTGAAAGGTTTTACTACCTGACTATGCAATAGTGGCATAGCCAGAAGACAATATCTCTGAGGACAAACAGGACATTGTTTCTCAAATATGGATGATGTCATCCAACAGAGTCCTGGTGCAAATGCAACCCAGCATTCTCTTATCTTTAAGAAGCTTTTGGCAGTATCGCACTGTGAATTTGTGAGTGTATTCACTCCTGTTGCAAGTACACAGGGCCAGCAATCTTCATTTTTCTGCAGAGCAGAGAGGTCATGCTTGGTGAACTCTCCTCAGCACCTTGTTCATTTTCTATTTTTTTTAGAATTCCTTCCTCCGTGATAAGTGGGGGGTGTTCTCATTTTAATTTTCTAAGTAATTTTTCCTTACCACTTTGTTTGTTGTTTTGGGATTTTTTTTGCCAGGGATGGGGTCAGGTTCAAATTTCCTTAGATTTTTTTTTTGTGTCTTCTGAGGCCCACTTAGGCTCAATCACTGGCTGGATTCGTTTTTTCTCTTTCTGAAGAGATTTCTTCATTTTTCATAATTGAGTTTTATTTCATATTGGCTATTTTCCCCTTGATGTCATAGAAAACCTCCAGTTGTTTTAAACAGTGCTCTAGGTAAAACAAAATCATTTCTGGGACTGACCCCTATAACTGGTGCTTGATGTGCCTAGGCCCTGATCACAAAGCCTCTAATTGTGTTCTGTGTTTAAAAATGCAGAAACGGACTCAAAAGAGCAGAGAAATCTAGTATGAGAGAGTTTTTGGTGCTTCTAAGACCGATCCATTGGACACTGGGATATGCAGGCATTGAGGACATCTCCCCTTGTCTCGACATTGACCACTGGTAGGTCCCTGTAGGATCAATTTGTATCAGTCCCAAAACCAAGGACACGTCTGGATTTGACATCGGTCTCATTGGCACTGAGGGACCCCGATGTCATATGTCGAGCAAAGGCAAAGAAGCACCGACATCAGTCCATTTCGAAGCACAGTGCCAGGAGGCCTGGGCCATTATCACTACTGATACCCAAAAAGTGTTTGTGCCACGAGGGTGGTTCCCCCTACGTGGAGTTGGTGCAGATGCATCAGTCTCCTAATCGACAGGACCAACTTTCCAATTCAGCACTGGCATCTACAATGGTTGTTACCAAACCAACACTGGCCCCATTTTTACTGATGTCTGTCTCTGAGGAATAACTAAAGACCATACTACAAAAGAGTTGGAGCGGATCTTGGCCCTGTACAATGCTAAGGCCTCAAGGATATCGATATTAGCCATTAGTCCACCCCAGCCAATCCTATAGGCCCATGCCTTGTCTATCGCCTGTGCATCAGCACCATTGCCTTAATAGGGGGCTGTTGTTGGCCTTGAAATAAGCAGTGATTCCCTCCAACCTATCAGAGGAAAAAGCCCCTCAGCTGTTCAGATCAGGACCTGCCCCTCAGTGCTCATGTCCTGAGTCTAGAAGCTGGTATAGTCCTCTAAGGTAGACACAGACATGACATGGTTATATGTGTATATCCCACAACTACATTTGTGTAGTTACAGCAACTCTTTGGATGGCATTTGTGCATAGACCCAGCAATACTAGGATTATATATAGGAAAGTAGGCACTTATAGGTACCCAGTTACAGAATTACCTCTGTATCTTCTCTTCTCACTGCAGGTGCCTCCATCCCAAAGTTGAGAAACTGCACTCCTGATGAAGGCAGGAAAGCTGAAACACAGCTTGTATTATGTTCTTATATGAATTAGATTAATAAAAGTGTTTTGAAAGAACTATTTACTCCATCACTCTCCATTGTGCCTTTGTTTCAACTCCCACTTTTTTTGGACACCTGTTGTTTTTTTGTGGGTTCCTTATATCTTCTTTGCTCTATGTGTGTATAGACCCAGCTAGGATTATATATAGGAAAGTAGGCACTTATAGGTGCCCAGTTTACAGAATTACCCCTATACCTTCTCTGCCAGCCCTAAATTTTCAGAATGAAATACCATGAGAAGTTTTCTTTGGAAAATTAGCTTGCAGATCCACAGGTATTTACCGAGTTATCTACCGAGTTACAATAGCATCTGCAGATGCTATTATTAAGGATATGTAAGGTGACATGGGCTGTGTGAGCTGTTGGGATGCATATTATGGGCTGTGTGAGCTGTTGAGAAGGGTATTATGCTCTCTGTTATGGAGGAGGTCTTGAAGGAAAGCTCCTTTGCCTTCATACCTCTCCCCACCATAGGAGATGAGAGAAGTCTCTACCAGAGGAACTCTTCTTCTTGGACTTTTTGAGGAAAATGAATAGGGTCATTCCATTTCATTTGGCGATTAAGGATGAGCCCAGGGCTGCTATTTCGGGCATCCTTGAGGAAGTTGTGAAAGTGCATGACATCCTTCAGCAGATGCAAATGAAGAATTAGGGGACTCCTCTCTGTGCAGTCAGTTTCCAAGAAGGTGGACTTCATGTATAGAGTCCAGAAGGCTTCAAGATTTGCGAAGCCTCAGCTGTCTCACCACTCTGGTTGTTGAATATGCTCTCAAAAGAGCTAAGAGTTCTAGGGTCCATGCCTCAACACCCACAGGGTGAGATATCAGGACCTTAGAGTTCCTTTTTACCAAGCCTCCATGCTTGTATCTTTGTGGCATCTAGGCTGTCCACATTGGGTACTGGTATACACAGGCTCTCTTGGATGCAGCTGTACATCCCCTGCCAAAGAGATAATCTTTGGGGAATAAGGTGGAGGAGGTCACTGACCCTATCAAGAAGAGAACTGACACCATGAAAATCCTCTCTCGGTCCACTCCTTCCGTGGCCTCCATTTCTTGGAGGTTTTCAGGTGGGAACCAGAAGAGGTCCTAATACTCTCAAAGGCATAGATCCAGTCCTTTGGCCCAGCCTTCCCAGGAGTCCTAGTGGGCTCACTCTAGACCTCAACAGAAAGCAGGAGAGCATAGCCACAGTAAAAGTTGACCATAACAGTTGGAGGGAGGCTCAATTTTTCCATCAAAGATAGCCTTTTATAACCTTCAAATGGTAGATTCTCAAAATAGTCTGAGGTAGGGAGGGTTATGCCCTTAGATGGCATTATAATTTTCTAAACTATCTACCAAAGGCATGCTTTTACATCCCTCAGCACCAGGCAGTAGTTGCAGAAGAATTCTTCCTTCTGCAGGCCCACATGGTCAAGCCTGTACCACCAAGGGAAGAAGAGATGGGATTCTATTCCAAGTACTTCCTAGTGCCTGAAAAGATGGGAACATTTTGTTCCATCCTAGATCTGAGGGCCCTGAACAAATGTCTGATAAAAAGAAAAGTTCTGAGTGGTTTCCTTGGGCCACACTTCTTCCTATGATCCAGGGAAACAATTGGGAATGCTCTTTTGGAGTTAAAGGATACTTACACTCTCATCTATATATTTCCTGGACACAGATAATATCTCAGATTTTGGGTAGGGAAACACCATTACCAGTATCCGTATACTGGCCTTTTGGCCTGCATCTGCCTGTCGAGTTTTTACAATGTGTCTTGCTGTGGTTGCAGCATGCCTATGCAGGCTGGGGATTCATGTGTTTTCTTATCTAGACAATTGGCTGGTCAAGAAGTCATCCAAGGAAGGAGCTTAGGTTTCCATGCAGAGAACCATTCAAGTACTGAGGTTCCTTCATTCACAGAGATTGGAGTTCATAGGAGCCCTGCTGGACACAGTTAAAGCCCAAACTTCCTCCCAGGGCTAAGGCTTTACAGACCATCACCCTGAAAGTCTGACAAAATCAGCAGGTATTGGCTCAGCAGAGGTTGAGGTTGTTGAGCCATGTGGCCTCCCATAGCATTGTCTCCATTTCAGAGAAGATCAGTGAATCCATCTTCCCTGTGGCCTTAGGGAACCTAGCAGATGTAGTCTTAGTCACTGCCGATCTTTGGGAGTCACTTTTGTGTTGGATGGTTCAGGCCAATCTGACCTTGGAACTTACAGTTCAACCCCTCTACACACACACACATACACTTTACAAAAGAGACCAACAGATGCATTCAACCTGGAATGGGGAGCCCATATAGATGGGCTTCACACTCAGGGACAAAGGTTCACTCAGGAGACTTCCCTTTACATAGATCTGGAGATGCCAGCCATTTGGAACACACTAAAGGTTGTCAAACTAGATTGTTCTTATCCAAGCAGACAATCGGGCCGTGATGCACTATGTCGTCAAACAGGGAGACACAAGATCATAGCTCTTGTGTCAGGAAGCTGTTAGGATATGGCACTGGGACTCTGTCCATGGCATAATGCTCAGATCCACACATCTGACAGGGAAAGACGACAGCAGGGTGATACAACCTCATGAGTGAATTCTGAATATGGCTACTGCCAGATAGGTCTTCCGAGTATGGGGCACTTTTTGCCACTCACTGCAACAACAAGGTTCCTCAGCTTTGCTATAGGCTCAGGTCATATAACGGACTAGGATCAGATGCCTTCCTCCTTTAGGGGAGGGCTGTCCTCTATGCATGTCCTCCAATACTCCTTATGAGGAAGACTTTGCTGAATCTCAAGCAGGATCAAGGAATCATGATTCTCATTGCACCCTTTTGACTGAGGTAGGTGTGATTTCCTCTACTTCTGGAGTTAGCCTCCAAAGGACCATGGAGACTAGAATCTAACCTACATCATTCATAACAAGAGGTTTCTTCTCTATCTCAATATCATCCCTAACCTTCACAGTTTGGACATTGAGAGCAAAGAACAAGCATTCTTTCATCTGCATGAAGATATCTCCCTGATCCTGATTGCTTCCAGAAAAAGATTCCATAAAAAGATCATATAATTTTATGTTCAAATCTTTTTATTGTTGAACAAAGAAATAACTTGTGGCATAGCGGAATCCATCCAAGCCAAAGGTTCAACAAATTTAACATTTTCATGTTCTCCCCCCCCCCCCCCCCATTACCCTCCCTCTACTACCAGAACCCCACTATTCCCTGTGAAGAAAGGAAAATAATTCTCAGCCAGTATAAAATTAGAGAATGAGGACAAAATTTTCTCCATCCCTGTGAGAACTCATTTTCCCATCCCGGCAAGTTTATTTTCCTGTCCCTGCCCCATTCCTGCAAGCTCTGTCCTCATCTGCACAAGCCTCAAACACTTTAATCATAAGTATTCGAGGTTTGTGCAGTTAAGACATAGCTTACAGGAATGGGAACAAGGACAATGACAAAACTCAAATGTATGGGGAAATTGAGTTCCTGCAGGGACGGGGCCAAATTTATCCCTGTGTCATTCTCTTAAGTAAAATATCCTGATTTTTTAATGGACAAGCAGAGTGAGTGGTATATGGCACATGTTCTGTATTTCAAAAACTAGAGCCGATAGAAGAAAACTGGTACCATTTTTGGAATCAGCAGGTCAAATATACCCTGAAACAGGTCTAACATTTGAGGCACCAAAATGAGTGTTGGCCAGTGTTGTTATAGGAGGTTTTTTAATGCCAATGAGGAGGCACACTTTTTAGGCTTGTGAGGACAGTACCAAGCCATGCCCTGAGGCTTTTTCTTCCTATGATAACAGCTATAAGCCATAATTATTGTTACTGAGTTTTATGTTTAGTAGTTTAGTATATCGGTTCAAATCCCACTGTTCCTCCTTTTGATCTTGGACAAATCTCTTAATCTTCCGTTGCCTCGGGTACAAACCTAGATTATAAGCCCTCTGTGGACAGGAAAATACCTTCTGTACTTGAATGTATCACGTACAATATCTTGAGTTATTACAGAAAATGGTGTAAGCTAAATCCTAATCAGCTATAACTAGGGAGTTCTATGCATGTGTGTTTACCATTCTCCTTGTCCTTTGAGGAAACCAGATTACTTACCTGAACCAGATGTTCTCAATAGACGAAAGGATAGAAAATTTTTATATAACACATCCACTTTCTATTTAAGTTTCATGGGAGCATATTACTCCTTATTACCAAAAGCTACATTGGTTGCCGATTGAGGCCAGAGTTTTATTTAAATTTGCATATATTTGCTTTAAAAACAATTTTTGGTATGTCTCTATATTACCTGTTTCCCATTTCTCTTTAAACCACTCTAAGAATCCCACATGTAGAGTCCATTTATTTTCTTACCTTACCATCAAATCGTGTCGTTTTAAGAGATTTCTTGAGAGGACCCTCTCATATCAGACAGCCAAAATGAATGACTGGTTTGGTAATTTCATTCCAGGAGTCCCGTCTTATTACTCTTTCAGAAAATTATTAAAGACACAACTATTTGATAAACTTGTAACCTAATCTTCTTAAATTTCTTTTAAAATACAATTATGTACTGTTTATACTTTTTAATGAAACTGATGTACTTTTATGAATTTTATATTTCCTGAATGTTCAGCTTACTTGTGAACCGCCTAGAACCATTCGTGGTCTGGTGGTATATAAGAATAAATTTATTATTAAAAGCTTTGTAATGCAAAAACTCATGGGTATGTGCAGTAAAGCAAAAGCATTGCTTCTTGTACAACCCCACTCGATTCCTGAATAAACAGGTGATCAATCCCATCTTGCAAGATCTCTTGTAGGAAGCTTTATTTGCATAGTTTTACTCCTCATCTCTTACCTCTTTACTGCCCTCCAACATCCAGTTGTTTCTTATAAGCGAGACAGTAGGAACTAGTTTTTTTCTGCTTGTTTTTATTTATGGCAGTATTTTTTCCGCTACTTTGCATGATTTCTTTCTCATCCTGCAGAGGAACCCTTGAAGGGACAGCTTTGGCTGTGAGAGATCGCAGGCTCTGAGGGGCAGATCCTGCTTTAAGGGGATTGCTGCTTTGCAGTGCATCTACTTGGACAGCTTGAATTCACAGTTTGGGGCTCGGGGATCATTCCCTTGGGAGCATAGCTCACCCCAAGTTCATCCACTAATGGGTTCGAGTACAGGCTCTGTGGTGGTTTATTCAAGATCAGGGCTGACTGCATTCCTCCACCTATTAGTGTGCGCAGGTTCTGGGAGGGGTGGAGGTCTTCAGCCAGTTCAGTGGGTCTGAGAGGCAGTCAGAAGACATAGGCAATCCAGATTCCAGGCTTCTTGTGGCAGAGGATTTCCCTGTAAGCTGTTTCAGCTTTCATCTTGCAGCTCCGAGCACACAGCATGGCACAATTGGCTGACAGTCTATGAGATCGATTTTTTTTTTTTGGGGGGGTCTCCAAATTCAGGTTTTGGGTGATTTGGAGGTTAGTCCTAGGTCTTCCCACTCTATATCCCCTCTTGGCCCACAACGATTGGCTATGCTCTCTGGATATCAAGGAAGCCTACACTCATATTCCAATTTACCCGGCTTTCAGGAAATATGTCAGATTTCAAATGGCACATCACCACTACCAATACAAGGTCCTACCATTTGGCTGGCATCTTCTCCAAGAGCCTTCACAAAGTGCCTGGTGATGGTAGCAGCGGCCTTGAGGTCTCAGGGTCTTCAAGTCTTTCCCTATCTGGATGACTGGTTCATCAAAGATCCTTCATATCACAATGTCATTCTAGCAACAAATCGCACCATGTTATTTCTTCAGAACTTGTGATTCGAGATCAACTTCCCCTAGTCACAGCTTCATCCATTTCAAAGGCTTCAATTCATTGGGGCTCTTCTCGACACCACTCAGTTGAGGGCGTTCCTTCTGCAGGATCGTCAGATCACTTTACTTCAACTTTGTCATCAACTGTGCCGGCTTCAGTCAATCTTGGCCAGGCGAATGATGGTTCTTCTGGGCCACATGGCTGCTACAATCCACGTGATGACTCCTTTCGAGGCTCCATCTCAGAACACCTCAATGGGCTCTAGTCTTGCAGTGGTCTCAGGAAACCGATCTTCTCACAACACATTTCTGTAACCTCGTCTCTTCGACGGTTGCTGCAGTGGTGGATGATATCTTCCAATCTCTCCAGAGGTCTTCTGTTTCACACCCCTCCTCATCAAAAAATTTTGACTATGGATGCATCAACTTATGCCTGGGGGGGCACATCTAGATGGCCTTCAGACTCAAGGTCCTTGGTCCACCAAAGAGCAGAACTTCCATATCAATCTTATGGAACTCAGAGCGATCTATTATGACCTCAAAGCTTTTCAACATCTCTTAGCCAACCAAGTCATCTTGCTTCGCATGGACAATCAAGTAGCCATGTACTATATAAACAAGCAAGAAAGCATAGGATCCCTCCTTCTTTGTCAGGAGGCTCAGAAAATCTAGCTTTGGGTGACTGCTCGCAGTATCTATCTTAAAGCAGTCTACATTCAGGGAGAACAGAATTACTTAGCAGACAAGCTCAGCAGAATTCTTCAACCTCACGAATGAACACTCAACTCTGTAACTCCCCATCCCATCTTATTGTAATGGGGCACTCCTCAAGTGAATTTGTTTGCATCTCCCCACAACAACAAGTTGCCCCAGTTCTATTCCAGACTTTAATCGCCTCACCGTCTGGAGGTGGATGCATTTCTACTGGATTGAACTTGGAAGTTTCTCTATGTGTTTCCATCCACTCCTCTCAATCTGAAGACTCTTGTCAAAGCCAAGCAGGAGTCATCCACCATGATTCCCATAGCTGCTAGGTGGCCCAGGCAACCTTGGTTCTCCCTTCTGCTTCAACTCAGTGTCTAGGAGCCAGTCCCTCTGCCAATATTTCCATCTCTTCTTACGCAGAGTCAAGATTCTCTTCTACATCCAAACCTTCAATCTCTTCACCTGACAGCTTGGTATCTCTCGGGGAGAATGCAGCTGAACTTCATCTTTCTCAGCCTGTACGACTTATTTTAGAAGCCTCCAGAAAACCAGCCACTCAGCAATGTTATCAGCAGAAGTGGACCAGTTTTTCTACCTGGTTGTCTTCATCACTAAGATCCAACATCCCTTTCAGTTTCTCTGGTCTTGGATTATCTTCTCCATTCGTCTGACTCGGGACTCAAATCTACATCTATTAGAGTCCTTCTCAGCACTATCACAGCTTTCATCAACCAGTTGATGGTAAACTTCTAACTGCTCATCCTCTGGTCTCTAGATTCATGAAAGGCCTTTTCAATGTTAAACTACCTCTAAAGCCACCTCCAGTGGTCTGGGATCTCAATGTGGTTCTTGCTAAGTTGATGAAGCCTCCATTTGAGCCAATGTCTACAGCTCACTTTAAGTACCTTACGTGGAAAGTTATCTTTCTCATCTCACTCACTTCTGCCGGAAGAGTGAATGAACTTCAAGCATTAGTGGCAGATCCACCATTCACAGTGTTCCACCGTGACAAAGTGGTACTTCGCACACATCCAAAGTTTCCTCCGAAAGTCGTCACCGAATTTCATCTCAGTCAATTGTGCTTCCAGTATTTTTTCCTAAGCCTCATTCTCATTCAGGAGAAATGGCACTTCACACTCTGGATTGCAAACGAACTTTGGCCTATTATCTCCTCAACTTTTTGTCTTCTTTGATCCTAACAAGTTGGGGCATCCTGTCTCCAAAGGAACAATTTCTAACTGGTTGGCTTCCTTTTTTTATTATTATTATTAATTTATTTGCATTTCAAATTTATATACAAGAATCCTCTTGATACAGCAATACAGAGCATAATTATTAAAGAATATTATATGATTATCATCAAAAGTTCACAAGAAAAAAGCAAACATAATAAACTATAAATCATATAAAGATTATAACATTATAAGTCTTCCTTAGACCACACCATACACTGGAGAAACAAGTAAGAAAGATAGAGAGATCTATTATAAAAGAAAATAAAAATACTAATAAGGCTTAATGCGGTTTAAACCGGCCCTCATTTCTTTACAGCTCTATTACTTTTGCATTAATTTTTTTGCATCCAAAAAGGTTCGAAGCTGCTCTGGCTCAACAAATACATATTTTATACCAGCATATTTTATCTGACATTTACATGCAGATTGTTGAGCAAAATGACTTCGATGGGATTGGGAGTGATATTGACGACATAGGTCAATGACTGGTTAAGCGGTAGAATCCAGAGGGTAGTGCTTAACGGTACCCCCTCCAATACATCGGAGGTGACCAGTGGAGTGCCACAGGGATCGGTCTTGGGACCGATCCTTTTCAACATATACATAAGAGACCTGACTCAAGGGCTTCAAGGTAAAATAACACTATTCGCCGACGACGCCAAACTATGCAACATAGTAGATGACAGCACCTTGCCCGACAGTATGGAACAGGACCTGCTCTTATTGGAACATTGGTCCTCGACTTGGCAGCTAGGCTTTAATGCCAAAAAATGTAAGGTCATGCACCTTGGCAGCAAAAACCCGTGCAGAAATTACACTCTGAATGGTGAGACCTTAGCTAGGACTAGGGCAGAACGTGATTTGGGAGTAATCATTAGTGAAGACATGAAAACTACCAAGCAGGTGGAGAAAGCTGCATCCAAGGCTAGACAAATGGTGGGATGCATCCGTAGAGGTTTCGTCAGCCGGAGGCCCGAAGTCATAATGCCCCTGTACAGATCCATGGTGAGACCTCATCTTGAATATTGTGTTCAATTCTGGAGACCACATTATGAAAAAGATGTGCGGAGAATCGAGTCGGTTCAGCGAATGACCACCAGGATGGTCTCGGGACTCAAGAACCTCCCATATGAGGAAAGACTGAATAAACTGCAACTATACTCGCTCGAGGAACGTAGAGAGAGGGGGGACATGATTGAGACTTTTAAATATATCACGGGCCGTATCGAGGTGGAAGACGATATCTTCTTTCTTAAAGGACCTTCAACCACAAGAGGTTATCCGCTGAAAATCAAAGGTGGGCAATTTCATGGCGACGCCAGGAAGTATTTCTTCACCGAAAGGGTAGTCGATCATTGGAATGAACTTCCATTGCAGGTGATTAACGCCAGCAGCGTGCTCGATTTCAAAAAGAAATGGGATATGTATGTGGGATCTCTAGCCGGGTGAAGTCTGGGGGTGGGTCATTAGCGTGGGCAGACTTGATGGGCTACAGCCCTTTTCTGCCGTCATATTCTATGTTTCTATGTTTCTACATGGATAGGATAACAAGAAATTTGCTCCCATTTTTACAGCTTCTTCCCTCAAAGTTAGATACAGCTTTCTGCGGTCCTGTGTTATTTTAGTAACATCTGGGAAAATTCTAAGTTTTTGTCCCATAAAAAAAACTATGGGGAAATCGAGAAAAGGCCTTCATAATTAAATTCAGGTCCTGTTCAAAAACCAATGAAATAACCAATGTTCCACAATATTCAATTTTCTCCTGAGAATTTTCTAGTAGTCAGTCAGGTTATTCAAATCAATTCATTGTTCCATTTCTTGTTGATTTCCTTGTAAGTTTTCTCTTTTTTTGGTAGATAGTACAGTCTATTTATTGGCGGAATCATTTTGGAGGTAAATTGAAGATTTTCCATCAAATATTTTCTAAACAAGTCTGAGGGATTAGTTAATTGTATTTTTGGAAAATTTAATATACGAAGATTAAGCCTTCTGTGATTCTCCAATTGTTCAATTTTCTTCTGAAAGAAGACTCTATCTTTGACAACAGTAGATGAAATTTTCTGAAGAGACAAAATTTCCTTAGTTATCTGGTCAAACCTAGAGTCTGTTTCAGTCTTAATAGTTCATCCAGTTTACTTACAATTTTTGAGAATTGTCCAGCTGATTGAGTTGCAGCAGTTTCCAATTTTTGGAGCGTTCTCCGAATATTAGGCAAAGTTGCCTGTGAGGAGTCAATTCAATCCGCTCCTCCATTCGATGTCATCTCAGCTCCATGGGCTGCATGAGGTCCTCCTCCGGTTAGCGTTGGACATGTCAGGTCCTCAGCGTTCCCGCCCTCATAGCAACTCTGAGCTGGGTTAGGCGGTGAATGAGCTGCAGGAGGGGAAAGAGATGTTTCCAACCCCAAGGCTCCAATATCTCCCTCCACCGGAGCAACCGTGGGGATATTCCCCCCTCTCTCTCTGGCCGGTGAGCTTGTTAGGAACCAGTCCAACAAAGACTGCCTGGTTGTAGGAGGATCCAGTCGGACGGACCCCTTGCGCTTTGTGTGAGGCATAGTCGCTAGAGGAAAAAAAAAAAATGCTGGCAAGCAATTGCTCAGCCTGAAGAATTGCAAGGTAGGTGGAGCTCAGGTTCCTAGCTGCCTGGTTGACTAGCCGCCACCATCTTGTTTTCTCCAGCTGCCTGGTTGACTTCCTTTATATTCTGTTATGCTCAGGCTGGGCAGCAACTGGAGAGTCGTGTCACAGCCCATAAGGTTCGAGCTATAGCATCTTCGGTAGTCTTCCTTCGATCTACCACTATTGATGAAATATGCAAAGCTGCTACTTGGTCCTGGATAACACCTGTTACAATAAGTAACTGTGCTTTCTAGTGGGTCCTGCCAGAGAGAGAGCCTTTGGAGCTGGCCGGCAGTGCCCTGCTTCAATCACTGACATCACAAAGAAGGAATTGGCAGGTTAGAGGTCCGCAAAGGGTTGGAGCAAGAGAATTGTGAGGTGAGGATGGAGGATAAGGGGGAGTATGCTGCCTCCGGGGAACAAGGTGGGGGGAGAGGAAACAGATGCCTCACAGGGAGGTAGGGTCTGGGGTAGTAAGGAGAAAAGAGACATGAGTGGGCCGCTACTGAGAGAGAGAGGCTTTGGGCAGGTGAGAAAAGCAGGTAGGAGAGTAAGAAAATATGGACAGGTTGGGGGGGGGGGGCAAAGGTTCAAAAGCATATGAAGAGGTGCAAGAAATAGAGGATGGAAAAACAAGGAAGATGTTGGCCATGGATGGAGGGGAGGGGAGAAATTGTGACAGTGGTGAGGAGAGAGAAGGGAAGAAATGGTGGACCATAGAAGGAAGAGAAGAGAATGGTGCCCATGGAGGGGGGAGGGTGATGGAAGTAGATGAGAGGAAAGAGGGAGAAGAGAGACTGGAGGAGATGATGTTCATAGAGAAGATGGTGCCCATGAATGGAGGAGAAGGGAATGGAAGAAATGAAAACTAGATAGATTTGAGATGGAGGAAGGAAAATGGAAGAAAGTTTATTGTGAAAGATTGGAAGGGAAGGAGGAGAAAAAAAAAAGAACTAGTGAGTAGAGGAGACCCTAAAAACAGAGTTGATAGCACAGAACTGTGCTACATGTATAAAGAAGCAGCACCAGAATCAGAGAATGAAAAATTAGAAAGAGAAAATCACCAAACAACACTAAGATAAATGATTTTATTTTTAGTTTAGTAATTGAAATACTGTATGTCAATTTTGAGAATTTACATCTTCTTTCTCTATATTGCACCATACAGGGAGTGCTTTTATACAATTAATCATGCGCTTAATCAATATACCGCCCTAATAGAAATATAAATTTATCATTTAATGCAGTGGTTCCCAAACCTGTCCTGGAGGATCCCCAGGCCAGTCGGGTTTTCAGGATAGTCCTAATGAATATGCATGAGAGAGATGTGCATATAATGGAGATGCCAGGCATGCAAATCTGCTCCATGCATATTCATTAGGGCTAACCTGAAAACCCGACCGGCCTGGGGGTCCTCCAGGACAGGTTTGGGAACCACTGATTTAATGTGTTTATTTTGAAGCTGGAGTCAAAGTTGAAACATTTTTTTACCAGTTCCACCCAAAATTGCTTCCATCTTCGATACCACAGTATCGCCACAAAGTCTAGGAAGCAGGAGCCTCAGTTGAGGTACAGAAGCATGGTTTTCTACTTAACATCAAAAGCAATGTTAACTAGTCTATCCAGTTGACTAACTTGTCTCTGTTGTTTTAGTTTTTTGTCTACTGATTTCATATTATTACATTGTGGTACTATTTAATTCCCTTTTCAATTGATGTATATATATTTAGAAACTAAAAATAATTCAGATTTTCTTAAAACCATGGAAACAGAGAAAATTATGGCAGATAAGGACTATATGGCCCATCCATTACCCTTTCCTTTCCCTTAGAGATTCTATATTCTTATAATTTGAAAATCTTAGATAACTTGATGTTTAGTTATTCATTCTGTGGCTTGAAGCAACTTTTAATGATATCACTTTTGATTCATGTTCAGCATTAAAATTAGTTTTAATCAGTTTTATCAAATTTCCCTTTCAAAAGCTCTGATGCATACACAAAGGTTTTAGAATTTCTAAAATAAATCACCACCTACGATTTCACTTTGTATCGGAAGACTTATACAACTCGTTTTTGGCCTTCAGCAGAAAGAGTTCCTCACGTGAAAGGATATGATGAAGAAAGTATAGCCTCTGTAAGTACCACACAAGATGAAACCCAAGACAGCTTCCAAATGGACAATGGGACAACAAATTCTAGTTATCTTCTACAAGGTGGATACATGTTGGCTGCTTCTTATTGGCCAAAGGTAAGAGTGAATGAAATACTTTGCCAAAAGGATCCTAATATGGTATTTGAGATCACTGAGTCTCAGCCCAGTCTTTGGACTGTTTACAGATATCCACTGTATGTATGAAATTGTGTACATTGCCTCTTGGACCATTTCTCTGTCATTAGAAGCTTGATTAGTGTCTTGTCCTTAGTAGTCAAAACAATTATATCTGAATTTGAAAAATTTTCTTATGTAAATTTAAATGACCCTAATAAACTGTAATAGAGTTCACTTCTCCAGTAGAGATAGTGTGTTTGGGTGGTGAAGGGAGGGCAAGGGCTAATGATGGCACAAGCAAAGTTTTATACAAGAACTAGTAATAAGCTGTTCTTAGAACATCCAACTTTTTTTCTCCCTATTTTGTATGTTCTCCAAATTTGCTTTAATCCAGTTGTTGCAATGACACTTCTCAACCGGGGGTAATGTGCCAGGGCTCCTACCAGATCTTTCCAATCAAGGATCCTAAACCTAGCCACTAGGTATCATCATTGCATAATGACTGCCACTCTCCCTACAGGAGCTTACTATAAATTAGACTTTTTTTGTAATTTGGGTCTCGGCTTGTACCATGAGAACTGTTAACCATTTCCGTAGTACATTCTGGCCTTTTTCTGGATCTTTTGAGGAAGCACATGTTCTTGAAGGGAAATGAAAGAGATGGGCTTAAGAGGATAAATATACAAAGGCTGTGGTCAGCAAGACTCCAAAATTACTCTTTCCATGAGGAAACATTTTACTTAAGGTTATCTAGGCTGATTTGATTCTTCAAGAAGAAAGATGACATGGGACTATACAGATCAGTAACAAACAAGAGGAGTCAAGGATGACAATTGCTCATTAGTTCATATTTTGGTGACTTGCCCACTAGCTAGTGTAGGAGCAAAATGGCCTCAGTAATCAAAGTCTTTTTAGTTGAGGAAGCATAACAAGAGACTCCCATTTCTTCCTTAGCCAAAATTCAAGTCCTGCCAATGATGTTAAAAGAACATGTTGTGCTTTTTTTTCCTCAGGATCGAGTGATGATTAACCGGTTAGACAGCATTTGTCAAGCAGTCCTTAAAGGAAAATGGCCCTCAGCACGAAAAAGTTATGATAACAATGCTGTTGCATGTTTCTATACAACCAAACTTCTGGACAGCCCTGGAGCTGCTGCAGACTGTAGTGAGCCTGGGGTACTGACACCAGCCAGTACTGCTGTAAAAGAAGAACATGATGTATTATCACAGATGTCAAAGGTGAAGAAGCATATACGAGAAAAGGAGTTTACAGTGAAAATCAATGACGTATGTTTAATTTTTATTGCCTTAGGACCTGACTGCAATTGCGGTGTGCAGCATGCTTTACCTGCAAGTAGCTGCCTGCTCTCACTTTTGGTTATTTCCTTTGCACACTTATTTTTCGGGTTCTTAGATATGTCACTTTTTAGTCATTTGAGAATCAAATTTTCATAATTACCTAAGAGTTATATTAACTATATATTCCCTGCCCTATCCCCCTCCCAAACTTCTGAATCCCCTCTGATAAATATGCTTTCTAAAAAGTCTGTCTTGTGCTGGTTCTAACAATTCGGTATCTTTTTGACATATAAATGTGTTTTAGTACATTTGGCTGTTGGAGTATTTTAGCATGCCGTGTGCCAATTAGCACTGTGCTTTAACGAGGTATGAGGCTGCATAGTTAAACCACATGTTGATAGCTATGAATTCCTCCTTGGTGATATTTCAGATAAAAGTACTAGATATAGGAAATACACACATGAATATTTATATGGAAGCTTTTCAGCTTAGCTGCCTAGAAGTCAGCTAGTCTGAAAAGTATTACTTGGGCTTAAACATAGAAACATTCTTGTAAAAGAAAATAACTTTTAAATAAAAATGGGAGGGGGGAGGATGGGGGTCTGTTAGATTAATAAATTTAGATATATTGGGGTTCATTATAGAAATTTTATATGATTGCATCGTGATTGTTCAGGAGGGAGGGGAGACTAATTCTGTAATGAATATTAAGTGTGTGTTATTGATGTATAAAAATATGGTATTTATGGTTACACTTAACTGTAAGTTTTGAAAATAATAAAGATTTGGAAAAAAAAATAAAATAAAATAAAAATGGGTTTACTTCATTGTTTGGAGTACTCTATGATTACTTCCCTAGGAGTTCTTTAACTCAGTTGCTGTGCCTTGAGTGTGTTTTGTTAGCTGTGGCCTATTATGACTATCTTGGAGGTAATCATCTGACAGACACTTTACAAGATATGCATATGTATTTTTCCCCTCTAAGTGTTATAGTCAAGTAATTCAACATAGCTGACTTTAAGTTACTTTGGTTAAAAAAAGCTGCATTAAGAAATTTTAACAAATTTTTACTTAAAGGATAGATATACTGTATACACTCAAATATAAACAGAGATTTTTGAATGGGGATCTTGGTTTTTATTTGGGTCCACCTTTAATCCTGGTGGTGTAGTGAGCCACACCAGGATGGGAGTGATCCCTCCCTCTCCCGAAGTGAGGTATCGGGTCCTGTCTCAGTTGTCCCTTTTCCTTCCTCCCTCCCTCCCTCCCTCCCTGCTATAGAATCAATATGTACCCCCTTCCTCTCTCCTGGCTGTAGAATCATTGCGCATCTCCTCCCTCCTTCCCTGCTGTAGAATCAATGTGTGCCCCCTTCCTCCCTCACTGCTGTAGAATCAACACACTTCCCCTCCCAGGCCTACCATAATCACTAATGGTCTAGTGAGGTGAGTTTGGGCAGGAGCAATCAGGAACTTGTGACAGCCATTTTTTCAGCAAGACTGTGCGGGCAGAAAAATAAGAGGATAACTCCTGCCCCGTTTCACCCCACTGGACCACCAGTGATTAAGGTAGACCTGAGGGGAGCCCTTCTCCGGGGGCACATGGTGATTCCACAGCAGGGAGGGAGAGGACACGCATTGATTCTGCATCAGTGAGGGAAGGAAGGGGCGCACAGTGATTCTACAGCCATCAGACAGCCAGCACAGGACCTGACACCTCACCTTGGGGGAGGAAGGGATCGTTCCCATCCTGGTTTGGCTCATCACACCACTGGACCATCAGGATTTAAAGTAGACCCAGGGTGAGTCCAGCGCTAGGTTCAGAAGGGTTGGGTGTATAGCTGGGCAGCATTTGAATATAAACCCTCGATTATATTCGAGTTAACATTTTTCCTCTTAAAAAGGGGGTGTCATCTCGGTTTATATTCAAGTATATATGGTAACTATGAAATTTAAACTCATGTTGGTATTGTATATTAGTGATATATAAAAGCCCAACATAAGTGCTCCCGATTCCTCCCCTGGAATATTCATTTTGACATGAAAATCCAGAATCACTGAGGCCCGGATGCACATAACTCTCCAGTCATATGCCAATGGTCGCTAAACCAGTTTGAGTGGTTTAGCAACCAATGGAATTTGCCGAACCACTATTGATAACGGCTCACCGCATGGTTTTCCATGCGGTCATACATTTTCTGATTCTGACATACAAATGACCTCATTACTATTAATATTAAAATAAGCCATCTGATGGCCTAACATTGTATGCCATAATTGGGTCGCTAATGCCAGCCTGAAAAAACAAACAGGTCTACTTGCTTTTTCATTTTTTTTCTATGGGCACAGGTGTTATGTGTGTGCAGCACACACACAATATCTGCCCCATTAAAAAAGTTGAGCTGCCCCCTCCCCTTGATGACGGCCCTCCCTCCAGCGACCCTTGGTAGAAAATTAGAGACAGGACGGGATGACCTTAGGGGCGTCTGAGTCAATCAAGGACTTAGACCCTTTCACGTACATCCCAGTATGCACTGGAAAGGAGAAGGCCTACCATTTTGGACTGGCGGGCCTGCAAGCAGGAGGGATGGGCATCCCCCCTGCAGTCATCTTGTGTACAAGTATGGGGTGGTTCGAGGGGACATTCAATAACAGGAGGAAGTAGGCATCCCTCCTGCCAATTCTTTTTAAAGTTTGGGAAGGGGGATCCTGTGAGGGGAGGGGTTCAGTCAGTTTGTTAGGGGTGGGGTTCACAGAGGCAGGAGGGAGTGAGCATCCGTCCTGTTGATTTTTATTTAAGTCTGTGGAGGGGGCGTTCGGCCCTGCAGGGGAAGTGTTTGTGGAGGCAGGAAGGAGTGGGCATCCTTCCTGCTTCTTTATTTTTCTTCCAGGGGTTTTTCAAAGGGGGGCACCATGGGTGGGTGGCGTCTCACTTTTTTTAAATGGGGCAGATATTGTGCATGTGTAACAAATGCACAATATCTGGACCATTAAAAGAAAAAGCCCCAACAGCTAAGTGGTAGGAAGCTGCTTTGGGGCTTCCTCTGCCACTCAGCTGTTCGGGCTTTCCTAAACCGGCTCTGCATGTGTGTGAGAGCTGGTTTCTAAGCAAACGATCAGATGGGATTACAACTGCCCTCTGTAAAACTCATTTGCATGGGCAGTTGTTTGAACATCAATCACTGTTAAGACACCAGTCAAAAAATCAGCCCACAGTGACCCTGAGTGAATAAGCTGATTCCTTTTCAAGACTCTCCTAATTTTGACATTATTTTAACAGGAAAGTGGTTTGAAGTTGACTTTTCAAAAGCAGGGACTGTGTCAGAAAAGGCCACTTGAGATTGAAGAAGGTGCCTTAGGACAGCAACAGTACCTGGCACGACTGCATGAGCTACAAAATGCTTCAGAGACCAGTCTGGTAAACTTTCCCAAATCCATTCCAGTTTCAGGTAAATATCTGGACTCATGTTTTTTAACGGAATGTTTGGCCTTACTAACAGTTCATACTTTGTGTGAATATTTGTCATTTTGATTCTATTTTCTTTAAAACTAACTCAAAACAACTTAGAACATAAAAGTTGCCATACTGGGACAGACCGAAGGTCAATCAAGCCCAGTATCCTATTTCCAGTAGTGGCCAACTCAGGTCACAAGTACCTGGCAAGAATAAAACAGACTATATGCTGCTTATCCTAGGAATAAGCAGTGGATTTCCCCAAGTCCATCTTAATAATGGTTTATAGATTTCTATTAGGAAATTATCCAAACTTTTTTTAAACCACATTCTCTGGCAACAAATTCCAGAGTTTAATTACATGTTGAGAGAAGAAATATTTTCTCCAGTTTATTTTAATATATTACTTAGTAGCTTCAGTGCATGCTCCCTAGTCCTAGTATTTTTGGAGAGAGTATATAAGCGATTCAAATCTGCCTATTATTCCACTCTACTCAGTATTTTATAGACCTCTATCATATCTCCCCTGAGCCATCTCTTTGCCAGGCTGAAGATCCCTAGCCGCTTTAACTTTTCCTCATAAGATAGTCGCCCATCCCTTTTATAATTTTTGTCACCCTTCTCTGTACCTTTTAATTTCACTATATGCTTTTTTGAGATAGGGCGATCATTAGAAGACCTCAATATGTATACTCTGGAGGTTAGGAGGAACAGGGGTGATATGATACAGACAGTTAAATATTTGAAAGGTATTGATATAGGACCAAATCTTTTACAGAGAAGGGAATTGGTAAAATTAGAGCAGTGTATGTGGCACTGGCTGCCGCCTAGGATATTGCCTGCCCCCCTCTGCCAAAGCCGCTGCCAGGGATCCCTCCTTCCTGCCCCCCTCCACCAAACCCAACCCAGAAAGTTTCCCACTGATGTCAGAGGAAATCCTTTGGAGAAGTTGGAGATCCCAGTTACCTCCTTCCTGCCTTCAGCAGCACTTGTTGGAGGGATTCATCAGCGGCTCTTTCATGTTGCATGTAGCTGACCCAGAAACCTTCTCTCTGACATCAGAGGGAAGGCTTTTGTGGGTCAGCCACATGCAGCATGTGAACCGCTGCCCACGCGTCCCTGCAACAACTGCCACTGAAAGCAGAAGGAGCAGTCCAGCTAGATGGCCCTGAAGAGTGCAGCTTGAGCAAGTAAAGGAGAGAGGAGAAATGATCTGGGACAAACGGAGAAAGGAGAGGAGGAAGGAGCACTTTGGGACATGGGAGGCGCATGATTTTGGGACAAAGGCAGAGGGGGGCATGAACTCAGGACGCAGAAGGAAGGCGGGGGCATGAGCATGGGACACAGGAGGGAGGAAGGGGCACTAGTGAGGTAATAGAAAGGCAGAATTGTTGGGAATGAGTGTGTGAGTGAGAGGGAAAGAGTGCACATGGGGAAAGGAAGAAAGAGGAAAATTGGGCAGAGAGAGAGAGAGAGGAGTGAGGTAGAAATGCATAGGGAAGAGAAAAATGACAGGGAGAAATGTTGGATATGGTGGTGGAGAGAAAACAGAGGGACAGATTGAAGGGGATGCAAGAGGGAGGAATGCTGGACAATATTTTATGTATGTAACTATTTGTAAACCACTTTTGGAATATATTTTAAAAATAAATAAAATAGTGATGGAGGGAGAGATGTGACATTGTGCTAGAGAGGGTTGATAGAAGGAGAAATGGGCATGAGGCTGATGGGCAATGGTCAAAATGCTGCACATGATCCAGGGGATCAGAGAGGAAGAAATGTTGGATGTGGCAGTAGAGGGAGTGGGAGAGATGCACCCTGGATCTCTCTCTTTCCCCACTCCCTTTGCAGCAAGAGAGGGAATGAGAGAAGGACAGTGAGAGAGAGAGGGAGACATGTTGCCAATAGAGGTGGAGGAGAGAGGAAGAAAAATTGGACTCATGGAGGACAGAGAGATGTTGGTTGAGGAAGGGAATGAGGCCTGGAGGAGAGGAAGCATGCAGGAGGCAGAAATAAAGAAATATTGGATATATAGTCAGAAGGAGGTGCAACCAGAGATTCATTAAATCACCAGACAACAAAGGTAGGAAATATTATTTTATTTTATTTTTTTTAATTCTTTATTCATTTTTAAGCTTTCATCAAGTGTACAAAATTAATATTAACAATATTAAATAGACCACTTGAACATCTTATCAGTATACTTTATAAACATAAAAGCAACCCTCCCCCACCCTCCCAGTGGACAATTTAGTGATCGAAATGTGTCAGTTTTGAGAATTTATATCTGCTGTCTATATTTTGCACTATATTTGTCTGTATTTCTATATTGTTACTGAGGTGACATTGTATATTTTAAAGTCATCTGTCTTGACCTCTTTGGAAAAAAAAAAAGAATATAAATGATAATTAACATTTTCTCTGTGTTCAGTGTGCTTTGTGGGTTTTTTTATTTTATTTTATAATTACCATTATGTATTAATAAGATTATATTGTGTGTATATGAAAAATGGATGAAAGAAATTGCATTACAATTAGGAAGGGTTAAGTGACTTAATTATCTTAAGAAGGAATGAAAAAAAAGGGAAGTTGAAAGAAGACCAGGAGGAGGAAGAGTGAACGAAGGAAGGGGAACACTACCGGATATTGTATATTTTTTTCAGGGGAGTGAAATTGCAGACACATCTCTTAATTTAGTTTTGTCAGACTTGTGCTCCTTTAGGACCTATTCAGTTGTCACATCCACCCAGCATGATCCAGCAGCATCAGGCCACAGCCAGCTCCATGAAATTCGTACACACTAGTTTTATGGAATGAGCAACATTGGTTATTGTAACGTAGGATGAATGGATACAAACTGCTCTGTGTCAAATATTTTTTGAGAGCTACAGAAAATGTAGCTGATTGCAGAAATCTTCATAAATGTATAAGTGCTCCTCCGCGAATTTGCAGTCCGCGATTCGCGGTCCCGGTCATTCGTGGTATTTTTTGACCGCGAATGACCGGGCAGGAGAGGGCAGCCAGAACGCCAGCAAGTGAAGGAAATCACTCACGGTATGCTCCGTCCACCTCTTCTTGTACTAAGGTTGGGCCTCACCAGTCAGGAGCTACGTGTCAAAGCAGCTCCTGATTGATGAGGCCCGACTTTAGTAAAGGAAGAGGCGGTCGGAGCATACCGCGAATGATTTCCTTCACTCACCGATGCTCTGGCTGCCCTCTCCTGCCTCTCCGGCTGCACTCCCCTTTCTCCCCTGCTAAAAAACGTATTCGTGGTTTTTCAATATTCGCGGGGGGTCCCTGGAAAGGAACCCCTACGAATATCGGGGGAGTACTGTATAGTTCAAAGATCTTTATGTAATATAAATGCTTTAATTAAATGCTTTGTCTTATTAATTGTAATTGTATCATTAATTTGATTAGGTGCCTCCAGCCAGTTAACAGCTAATGGAGTGATACTAGATAGCCAGCCTACAGTTAAAAAAAGACGGGGACGAAGGAAAAATGTGGAAGGAGTCGACATCCTTTTTATGAACAGAAATAAGGTACCCAGTCATGTAAGTGCTTAGGATTCCTCTAGCCATATGAAATGTTTGTTTTGGTTTTGAATTTTTAACTCAGCAGAAAAGGGGAAGGTACCTTGCCTCAACGTACAACAAACAAAACACAAAAGACAAGTGAGATGTCCAAAATAACCAATAGTATAGTTTATTGGGACTAAAAAATGTTTATACTAATAAACTATACTATTGGTTGTTTTGGACATCTCGCTTGCTTTTTGTGTATGTTTGTGGGTTTTGAATCTTTAAATTACTTTTTTTTTTTTTGTACACAAATTAGATTTTTTTCCCCCAACTTTAAAATGAAAATGCAATTCATAGTTACAAAAATATAACTCTTTCTACCAAAGCATATGTTGGCTTCTAGTATACACTTAAATGTTTTGTCGATCTTTGGTAGAAATTAGCAGGAACTCAGTCAGCAGTCACACAGACTGCCAGTGCAGAGAAAATGCTTAAAAAAAGAAGTTTGTGTGACTGCCGCTAATTTATGTCAAAAATCAAGGATCACCTATCCATCCATCAACTGTATTAAGCACATTTTTAAGAAAGTTGAAAACATACCCCTGATGCGGGCAACTGCTGAAACATGGCCATGTGCAATCTACGTTCTTTCAATCAAATATGTCAGTCATTCACGAAACAGCAAATAATTCAATCCAAAGTCAGTCACAATCTTTTTCAATCAACAAGCAAAATACTTGTAACAAACATACAGGTGGCAGCACCTCTTCAGTAATCAAAGACTGTTACTGGATTGAATTATTTACTGTTTTTTTTGTGTATGACTGACGTCTTTGCCCCGATGTAGCCCGTTGACAGGGCAAAACATGGTCCATGCTGGGCTATTTATATGTGCAAATTTTTCAGCAAATAAGATTTTTTATCATCTGAAGTTAGTTCTGCTCCATTTGCCCATGCCTGTTATGATCTGCACACCACAAATTCATCTGTTGTCTACCTGCAATTTTGGTTGGGCCTGAGACCAAAGTGGGGGGGACCTAGGTTCACCTAGTCCACCCATGCCTATGCCACTAAACAGGACAAGAAATTTACGGTAGGTTTCTAGTTTTTGTACAAGTACAGTCGCTGGATGCCAACAGTCCTGCCATCAAAAGACAGTTTCATTTGCTGCTGTAGCTTTTTAGGGCATATCATCTCTACCAATTGGACAAAACTAGTTTCCATTTCCTTATGTATTTATATTCTCCATGGATGGACAAGAAGGATATTAATCAGCAACATTCATGGGTGTCGTCATCTCTAATAGTGCCAGTTTGGTTCTGCCCTTCCAAAACCCAGAAGAGCTTGCTAAAATCTGGGCATGATCCAGTGTTCCTTCCCACCCAGGTGTAGTTCCTCCCCCTTAGTCTTTCTCATACATCTGCAAGACAGGAACCCATCTTCTTTTTCTTTTACAATTTTGGAAACCAAAGCCTGCAAGAATCTATCTTTATCCCATGACAATCAGGCAGCATAACCTCACAAATGTGTGACGTCATCCACGGATCCCGGTACAGACAATGCTAAAATGTACTGTCACTTTAAGATTTAGAAAGTTTCAAGACTGCCTGCTCTGCGCATGCGTGAGTGCCTTCCCACCCAATGCCAGCTCGCAAGGTCGTCAGTTTTTTGTTTTACGTGGCGTGAAGAAGACGTATCTGGATTTTGTTCAATCAAGTTTGCCTTCCCACTTCATTTTTCATTATTTTTATTCTTTTCTTCGTCTTAGTATTTTTTTAGGTTTAGGTTTTTTTCTGTTACTACTACTATTTATCACTTATATAGCGCTGAAATGCATACACTGCACTGTACATTTTGACATTTAATTGGCTGTCCCTGCTCAGAAGAGTTGACAATCTAACTTGGACAGACAGATATGACATATAGGGTTGGGGATGCAGAACCTAAGGTGAGAGGAGTTAGGAGTTGAAAGCACTCTCGGAGAATTGGAGTGATTCACTAGGGTTATACAGTCTTTTTAAAGTTCTGTAAATCAGAGGGTTTCATCATGGGTGTAGAGCCTATTAAAGATGAAACACCTCTTCTGTTTCTTACTGCCAGAGCTGTTCCATAGAGGAATCCATCATGGGTATAGAACCTGTTAAAGATGGATCACTTCTGTCCATCACCATCAACTCTACTTATCAGTAGAAAGCAAACAAGATTCTGAATAGAGGGATGAGCAGGAATCCACTCTGGGTGTTGAACTTATCAAGTTTGGATAGCCTCATTTACTTCTCATAGTCTCATGTGACATTTGCCTTCAACTTCTGCAGCAACACTATTTTTAACCAAAGGGATCCACTATGGGTGTAGAGCAGGGGGTCTCAAAGTCCCTCCTTGAAGGCCGCAATCCAGTTGGGTTTTCAGGATTTCCGCAATGAACATGCGTGAGATCTATGTGCATGCACTGCTTTCAATGCATATTCATTGGGGAAAATCCTGAAAACCCAACTGGATTGCGGCCCTCAATGAGGGACTTTGAGACCCCTGGTGCAGAGCCTTTAAAGTTGGATTGCCTACTTATGGAAGGGAGAGGAAAGAGTACAAAATACAGAGAACTTCAATAGGTGGCTCAAAGCCTGGTGTCATCAAGAAGGTTTTAGGTACATAGGAGGATGGGGTAATACATGGAAAAACAAGAAACTATATTGCACTAATGGGTT